>NC_090309.1:32221240-32537311 GCF_039906515.1 Pseudorca crassidens
AGATCCATTCCAAGAAGGCACAAGTTGAAGGAACATCCACTAGGTTAAAAAAATAAATTAAAAAAATTACAAGACTTCATTTAGTTTATGATTTTACATTTTCAAACTGCTTCCTTAAAACATAATATCTAAAAAATTTAATTTCCATTTTACAAGCAATTGAAAGAAGTAGAACTATCACAGGATATGCTCAGAATTCTTAAATTCATCATGGCATTAATCATGGTCCAAAGATAAAAACTAGATGAGTATATGATAAGGAATAAGCTAATCCCTGAAAAGTACTTATGGTCTCAAACACACTGTAATTATAGTATTAAAAAGGTAAATGTTCTACGTGTGTGTGTGTATATATATATATAATATACACACACTATTATGTATATTATATATAATATACTATATATATATAAAATATACTAATTTATTCTACTCACCAATTAATTCAGTTTCACTACATACTATGTGAGATTATAAAAGAAAGAAATTAAATATGGGAAAAAGGAGTTTCTTATTGTCTTAATTGCTGTTGAAACAGTATGCAGAGTAATGAAAAGCATTACTGTTTTTTAAATCCTAGCCCTGTCATTTAATAGCTAGGGAAATTACATCATTCCGTAATCTGGGCCTTAATTTCTTCATTTGTAAGATGAGCATGATAATATGTCAATGTCACAGGACATTAAAAGAATTAATATGTGTAACATACTTAGAGCAGTGCCTGGCACATAGTAAGCATTCATCAATAATTACGGGAAAGAATGAATACTACCAGTGGCTCAGAGATAGAAATGGACTCTCTACCCTCCTTTAATGACTGGTTAACACAGTTACTAAACTTCCCTGAGGAAAAATAGTAATAGAGTCTCATCTCTATCATAAGACAAACAATCCCAATGATACAACCTAGAAGGTGACTATTCCCAGATTTCACGACCGCGTTAGTATAGACTCAACTACACTGTGAGTGTAGACTCAACTACATTTTTTTTTTTTGCGGTACGCGGGCCTCTCACTGCTGTGGCCTCTCCCGCTGAGGAACACAGGCTCTGGACGCACAGGCTCAGCGGCCATGGCTCACAGGCCCAGCCACTCTGCGGCATGTGGGATCTTCCACATGCGCCACCAGGGAAGCCACTCAACTACATTTTTGTCCCATGTTAGCTAGGGACAAAGGCTAAAGGCAAAATTATGCAGTGGGAAAAGCAATGGACTGGAATTCACAGGCCTGGGTTCTGCCTCAAGCCTGCCACTTAATAATTGTAAGAGTTCTAAGTTTTACCATCTACAGATCAAGAGTAATAGCCAATTTGTCTCTTCAGAGACGTTGTGAAAACAAAATTATATTAAAAATGTTGAAACCTTTCAAAAGGATGAACTGAAACATGCCTGAAGTACAAAAGACCTTTAAAAGAATTTCAACATTCTCTAGAAAAACATGTGAAAACTTCATCATAAAGTTATTAATTCAACTAAAGCTCAATTTTGCAAACATTTCTGAAAAACATATAAAACATTTAACATTTCTGATTATGTAAATAACAACATGTTAACTGTTGAAAAAAAATCTGGGAAAAAAAAGAAATGTATTCTTAGGAGAGGAAACTATAAAGAATACCACTGAAATCAATCATGATATCAACTCCCTAAACACAAAGACTTCTTAACATTTTGGCATATTTCCTTTTACTTTTCTCACATTTATAACCATTCCCTTACCACTGGACACTAGCTGTTTCCAGCTTTTCAATATTATAAGCAATGCAGTGGGGATATCTTTACACATCATATTATGGCAATACCTTTTTAAGGGCTGTGTATACATCCATCTCCACTTGCATCACAAATAAGTTAGATGAACCAATGAGTTGTTTCATGACATTTATACTAGAAAAGATAAAATAGAAGTAGTGAGCCTCTCTTCATGCACAAGCTAAAAGACCCTGGTGGAACTGAAAACTTTAAGTCTTTTTTATCAAAAGAGACTGTGGAATTAAAAATTACATCAGTCTTTTTGCCCAAGACAAAGAATCTATCCGAACATAAGGATACTTTTAATTCAGACAGTAATGCTGTGAAAGGTCTTTTCTTGCACTGACAAGGAAACAAAGAGCTTTGCTGTGCTAATTAATCAAGTTAAAGCAAGGTCCCAGTAAGATAAGTTTTAGTATGCTCTGATAAAGTGGCAGCCTTCCTCTTTTTTCTTTCCCCCTCATTCAATTAAAAAAAAAAAAAAAAAAAAAGACACTTGTCAAAATTCACTGAAAGAGATGTATCTTCAAAGTCTATCTTTCACCTCTAGGCTTAAGAGAATTGCTTAGTCATAAAACATGTTTTTATTACTGTTAAGGAGATTAAAATCAAGAAATATGTGTTAGTTTAAATTTAGAATGGAAATAATATCACTAGCTGTTTTCTTTTCTTTTTTCCTTTTTCTTTCCTTCCTTGAAGCCACAAAAACCCAGAAGAGCATCTGGGGCTTTAAGATGACCACTATGATTTATCTTCCTTTTGAAAAAACTCAACGAGAAATTATAAAAGAGAAAAAGTGTTTCTAATGACTTTTTTAAAAATAAATTTATTTATTTATTTTTGGCTGCTTTGGGTCTTTGTTGCTGTGCGTGGGCTTTCTCTAGTTGCAGCGCACGGGCTTCTCATTGTGGTGGCTTCTCTTGTTGCAGAGCATGGGCTCCAGGCACGCAGGCTTCAGTAGTTGTGGCACATGGGCCCAGTAGTTGTGGCTCGTGGGCTCCAGAGCGCAGGCTCAGTAGTTGTGGTACACAGGCCTAGCCACTCTGCGGCATGTGGGATCTTCCCGGACGAGGGCTCGAACCCACGTCCCCTGCATTGGCAGGCAGTCTCCCAACCACTGCAGCACCAGGGAAGTCCCCTAATGACTTTTAAACCAAACATACTGCAGAGCTTTGTTTATGCCTTGATATCATTAGGTGATGATTTTTTGGTAGAATAATGCTTCTCAAACTTTTCTACCAAAGTACCTCTTAAGGGCAGAGGAAAGGAAAGGACCCAGGAATCCAGGAGTAGGCTAGCCATAAGAATAACATTTCTATTAATTTTTGTATTTCATCTTGTAAATCCAAAGAAACTTAATTCTCTCTATTCCACAATGTACTTAAACATAAAAGTGTTTACTTCTCTCCTACTCCTCCCCACACCTCCCCCCAAAAATCATTAAAATTGACATCCCAGTAAGCTATGCAATGTTAAGGCTTTGGTTTTGCATATTTCCATCAGAATGCCACACATTCCTAGGGACATTTGTACCCTTGTCTCAGAAGCACCACTGTCAAGGAACTGCAAGCCTGAAAGTGACTGCATAGTCTACTGGCCTTTAAAAGTTCATTCCCACTCTGAATTTCTCAGACCCAGGGCAGATAAAGTCATCTCCATTATTACAAATAAGCTCCTAGAGGGCAGAGACCATGACATAATCACCTCTGCCTACTTCGCAGCCCTTAACATAGTACCTTTACACACAGAAGACATTCAGAAATTATTTGTTGAAAGAAGGAATAATAAGCAAACTTAATTCAAAAGACCAACTTAATTGTGAATTTAATTTCACTAAGCTTAGCAAAAAGTTTAAAGCAATTTCCTCAAATGTAATTTCTCAATGGGAAAAGATGGTTTTTAAAGTAAACTTTTAGATTCTCTAAGAGCCCAGCAAAAGTGAGGTAACCCTTTTTCTATAGTTTTATAGCAGCAATGAATTTTTACATTAAAATTGGTTAAAGGAGTATTCATAATACACATTGTATCATTTACAACAAAGAAAAGAAATTTGTGTAGCATTTTTTCAATTCATGATGTAGTCAAGATACCTTTCATTAAATTGTTCACTTTTTCATAAGCAATATATTTTTACTTTATACAAAAATGTCTTGCATATTAACAAATGATAATAAAGTTATTTAAAATTCAAGTACCTGAGTTCTTTAAAAAGTTCAACATTCTGGTGAGTCATCAGATTGTTTAGAAGCCATTCAAGGCACCTGAAATTAAACATGGAATTATTACATTATATATCATGTATCTATGATTTATTAAGTAGTACTTACAGTTAAAATTAAAAAAGAGTATTAATCTTTCTAGGACATGCGCAAATTTTTAAATTTAACAATTGGAAAGTTAGTATTGTTTTTGTCAGCAGTTAGTAAGGGAATATTCCCTTTATATTAAAAAGAGCATTTCTAATTAAGAAAACCTCATTTTCAAGTTTGTGTTAAATGGTTTATGAAGGGGTTTACATACTTCTATTACCTTCTTTATAATTTGAAAATGGGTACTGCAATTCTCAAGAATTAAAAACATTGCCAGTAGTTGCACTGATATACAGTCAGCCCTCGGTATCCGCGGGTTCTGTATCCATGGATTCAACCAACCGAGAATTGGAAATATTGGAGAAAAAAAAAATAATTCCAGAATGTTCCAAAAAGCAAAACTTAAATATGCCGCTAGCCAGCAACTATCTACAAAGCATTTACGTTGTATTTGTAACTATTTACATAGCATTCACATTGTGTTAGGTATTTATAAGTAATCCAGAGATGATTTAAAGTATACAGGAGGATGGTTATTTGCAAATACTACACCATTAAATAAGGGACTTGAGCATCCGCAGATTTTGGTATCCACCCAGGTCCTGGAACCAATCCCCTGCGGATAGTGAGGGACGACTGTAATGACTATTATGCCTACTGCTTAAAAAAATTTAATAGAGATGTGCTGTAAAGAGTGGCCATAGTTTTTATAAGCATGTATAACCCACCCACAATCACAAAGACCACACTTTTGAGGAATTTACTAAATAGTCCAAATGTAAAAACAGACCTTTTATAACAAATTCTATCCTCCCTTTTTTTTCTTTCTTTTTATAGCTATACATTCTCTTAAGAAACCAAAGCAGCCAAATTCCCTAAAGCAGGATAAAAGGAAAAACAAGAAAGGTAACTCACTTTTTCTTTACAGAATCCAGTCCATAGGTCCCTGCTGATGTGTAATAGCCACATACGGTTTTCACATTAACTGTTTCCTTCATTGTCTCACCACACTGCTGTATTAAACCATCCTGTAAATATAAATAAGCACTGGAAAGGCCCATTTCACATGGGAAAAATAAGCTCTGAATATGTGCTTTTACATATTAAAAAGTAAAAAAAAAAAAACAAACGAAGGAAGAAAGAAAGAAAACTCGTAAGTGCAGCAAACCTAAGTCTTTTTATAAGTCCAGTAAAAATACCTAAAAAAATCCAGCAAGTATTAAACTAAATACTTGGAAGTGAAAATGGAAGGGAGGAAGTAAAAGCAGGAAGACAGAGGTGAATATTGCTATTCTCTCTTTTCTGTCCTTCCCCTCTCTGGGACCTTTGCAAATTTAAGCAGCATTCTGTCTGTTTTGCCTGTTCTTTTAAAACTAAGACCTCTTTATATAGTCAGATGACCAGGTGATGGGCTAGGTAAGTAAACAATATGAATCATCAGAAAGTTTTTATTAGTTTAAAACACCTATCAATACCTAAGAAATACACCTAAAACAAATATATTATTGTTTAAAACTTACAATGAATTTTTAATCTAAAATGTTTATATGGAAGATTTCAAATAGCTAACTTTATTTAATATATGGAAAGGACCCCGTCATTTTTTACTCAAATTTCTGAGATATATTCATCATGCAAGTGTATTATTGTTAAGTAGTTAAATCATACAGATAATGCAGAAAGTGAGTTAAGAACGAAACCAAAAAAGCATTAAAAGTTAAAAAATAAAGTATAATTATTGGAAATAAGTATTGAAAGGATCAAAACATTTATAAAAAAATCAAATTACCTCAGCCAAGGATATTTAGCAAGCTACTAACTAATACTTAAAATAAATCAGTATACAAAAGTCACATAAAAAGAAACAACTTTTTAAAATGATCAAAATAAAATGTTGACTCCACTGTGATTTTACACTTACCTGGAAGCCGTTCTAGACTCCCTCCCTTTCCTTTTAATATCTCATCTGTCACCAAGTCCAGTGGATTATCCCTGCTTAACCTCTCCGGTAACCAGTTTTCCTCTCCATGCTTTTTGCTACTACCCTCATTTAGACCCTCCCGTGGATTACTGCAATAGGTTTTTTTTCATTTTCTTCATATTTAATGGAATGTACAGTAATTTTAATATATCTAGTATAATTCTCCTAGATGTGGCAACAAATTTTTAATGTTAATATACCTTGAGTTTTTTTCTCATCATTATTTTTCTAATTTATTTATTTATTTTATAATTTTTATTGGAGTACAGTTGATTTACAATGTTGTGTTAGTTTCAAGTGTACATCAAAGTGAATCAGCTGTTGGTGGGAATGTAATAGGTTTTATACTCATCCTTCCTTCAGTTCATCCTTCACACTGTTCCCAAAGCATTCTGAAGTATAACTTTGTCTTTCCCCTGATTAAAATTTTCCAAAAGTACTTATATGTAAAGTCTCAACTTCTTAAAAGGTATTGATTGAGGGGCTTTCGTGATCTGGTCTCTGCCTCCCTCTCTCGAACCCTTCTTATAGTCTGTGCTAGATCTATGTTCCACTCAGATTCTCTAATCCTCCATTGTTTCATATTTCTAGGTCTTAGTTTTCTGTCTGAAATGTTCTTTCTTCCCCTCTCTTCTTACCTCACAAGATAAATACATTTTCAGTTTTTAAGGCTCAACCTCAAACACAACTTCTTTCTTTGACACCAACAGGTTAAACCAACCACTTTGTGCATCCACTAAATCCTACAGAAAGTTTACCATCACATCTATAATACTGGACAGCTCTTACTTTACCTTTGAGTCTGTATATCAACCCTCCCTCCCCCACTCTACACACTCATTATATTGTGAGCTTCTTAAAGGTGGGGATTATATCTTTATTTACCTTTGTATCTCTATGCCTAGCTTGACACACTGCTCAATACACTTCTGATGAATGAACAAATCTGTCATTCTACCAATAGATTATATACATTTAGGTGGTTTACACACAATTATTTCATAATTAAGAAAACATTTACATAGTAAGCACTCAATGTTTCCCAAACCCATGAACTATATGAATTAGTAATAAGCCACCTGCTTAAAACAGTCAAGATAAGTTATTAACGAACAGAAATCTGTAAATGGATTTAAGACAAGTACCTTCCTTCCACATTATAGTCATTCTAAGATATCCACACAGAAATAGCTTGCATTCATTTTACATAGGCATGGAGACCGTCTCATTTGTAATAAACTGCTTTTCATTAAACATTTTAAATGACTTATCATGAATGGAATATTTATACATTTCATTTAGAAGTTATAAAAAAGCTAAGTTTTATTATGGTTTTTGGAACAGATACCTTGAAACAAAAATACAAGTGTGATCCTTTTTTTCAGTACTATGCATACTTACCAACTGCAGCATACTAGCTGCTGCCAAAATGGCAATAACTCGACTGGGCTTTATTAAGACATCATCTCGATACAATGACCCAAATGCCACCTGCAGTGCTTAAAGCAAAAGTACACAGGTAGAATGAAATAACAGTTATAGCTGTAAGAGTATTACAAAAATAACAATGACAGTCTTCATACACTAAGACATATGTCTAAATCTAGTAGGTACAGAAAAGGATAAGATTAGTATCATTAATTTAACTATTAGTAATGGTTATGGATTGATGGTGCTAATTTAATAACAATGTTATACATTTCCATCTGTTCTACCAAATCATGCTGGATTTTTCTACATCTAATCTTGACATTAGTTAGTGGTCAGAATTAAGACACCTTTGGAAAAAGTTTTATAAAGATATCCCTGAGTAAACCAATCATTAAGTACAACTACACAGACCCAATGATAATCTTAACCCTGGTGCTTTCAGTGCTTTACCACTGGGGAGTGTGGAAAAGCTCCTGGTCCTATGCATGCCACACTCTCACCCAGCTGCCACAGCTATTTAAGTCTGTCCACCCTTTTCTCTACTGCCATTCTCATGCATGTCCTACATGGTTTGCTTTATAAATGTTCCTTTCTGTTTGCCTATGAGGTGAGTGCTGGGTACTTCCACTTCAGCTATCAAAGACAGGAGCAGGAGCACTAGGACAGGAGTTAGGAGACCTACAGTCTGATGTAGGCTCACTAAACCGCTCTGAGACCTAAAGTAAGTCTCTTAAATCCTCTGGACCTCAGCTTCCTCATCTAAGGTCCTTACAGCTCTAAAACAATACTGACTACACGATTCATATACTTATTCCCAGAAAAGGTCTTCATATATAGGGAATAATCAATGAATAATATTTATTGGCTTATTGTTTATTGGTCATACTTCTCCTTCCTTCACTCTACATCCTCTATATCCCAGGCAGATATATTTACAAACATGAAGTAAACAGATTGATAAGGCTGACATGACTAAATAGATTAAAGATACTAGAACAGAACTGATAAACTCTGGAGTAAATTAATATAAAGTTGTCACCTTAGGGTGTTAAATGGAGCTTTTCTCTAGCCAACAAAGTTAGAAGAAAATATTTATTTTCTGTGAAAAGAATACAAAGTTTATGTTTTTATGATTTTTGCATAATAGTAATCATGGTGGCGGTTACCTTCTATATCAATATTCTGGTCTGGAATCTCCAGTTCAATAATATTCATGCTGGACTCCTTCCATGAACCACTGAACATACTAGAAAAGTAGCCAGACTTAAAAACAAAAACAAAAAACACACTTATGCAGTACTTTCTGTGTCTTCCAAATTATTTTCCCATTTCTAACTCTAAGCAACTATTCTATCAAAACTAACGCATCATATTATTTCAAGAGAAAAACAAACTGCCAGATAGGAGAAAAGAAATTAAGATAAGGACACTCATTAGGCTTATCAAAATACTTTAATTATTGAAAACCAAACCAAATTCTCGTATTACTACCTGAACTGACTTCCTATGTTACTATTTGAACCAACTAAGCTTTTTACTTAGTTGAACAATTTCTGAGTATATTACATGAATATGTTTTCCTTTTCAATAGCATTCTAAATTCAAGCTTAGAAATTGTATCATATATTTAAGTCTCTCTCATAAACATATAACTACACGTAACGTGGATACAAAATAATATACTGAGGAAGAGAGAAGAGAAAACTAAAAGCTGTTGAGTCCTTACTCTATCTCAGTGGCTATAAAGGGTCCAGACCAGTCCCAAGTCAACACTAATAGGATGATCCCCAAGGAATTAGGGAAAATCCAAAGTTTAGTTTTATCTTATAAAAAAAATTCCAGAATGAATCTGAATTATTGGAAAGACACCAGAATGGATGAAGTCTTTAGTTACCTTCTAGGTAGCACCTCCCATAACTAGAATTACTTTGGAACGGATCAAATACTAACTACTAATTTTTTAAAATTTACTGAGTATGTAGTTTAAGGCACTGTGAATATAGCAGAAAACAAAACAGATGTTTCTGTCCTCAGGGGACTTATAATTTAGCATGTGTCTTGCACTATGATCAATCCAGTTTCTCTTGAGAGGGAAAGCCTTAACAGAGGCATTTTCACCCTTGAATTCACAAAACTGCTTTCAGAGATCAAAAAGAAAGATATGGACCATGTCCTCAAGTTAAGACCAGTATTCTGATATAGCCTCTGGGGTAATATAATGCAAGCCAAAGTAAACTTGTTCAAAAAAATTAAATAAAAAACATGATTAAAGTGTAAGAGAAAAAATTCCTTTCAAATGCTTCTATTGAAAAATCTTATACTATACTGTCTTACCAGTAATTACTGTCATATCATGAAGAGGAGAGGGAAAATATAAGCTCCATAGGATAAAAAGTGAATTGTTCACTGTTCTATTCCCACTGCCTAGACCAATGACTTGAAAACAGATTTGATGAAGGAATAAATGATTAAAATATTTGAGCCATTAGAACAACATTTTCTTTTATTTTGAAAGTCTTGAATCTTTAAAATGGGGTGGCTGATAATAATATTTTCACAGAAATCAAACAGGTATATCAGCTAAATGACTTAGTCCATATACTTTTTTGGTTTTGGTTTTGGCATTTTCTAGGAGAGAGGGAAGAGTAAGTGCCAAGAACTTTCCATTTACATTCAGTCTTAACTACAAAGCAACATTTCAGCTGAATTTATCCAACTGAAATAATCATATACAAAATAAACAAAATAAACAAATTCAGCAATCCTAACTTAAACGTTGAATGGTTTTTCCCTTTTTGTCAACAGAAGGCACCAAAGTAAGTACCTTATTGGAGTAATGACAAAAAGGTTGGTATGACAATGAAAACTCAAAATCTGTTTTCTAGACCACACTAAGTTTTCACTAACAATGTTCACCATATCTCTTACAAAACAAGACTTTTCATCAGACAGGACTTAAACAACAAATGTTCATGCAAAAGATTACTGTGAAATGCAATGAGAAAGAACAAGACTTATAAGAGTGTGAGTTGTTTTAAGTGACTACCTTGGTTACTCAAATATATAGAAAAATAAAATACTTACTTGACATAAATATATTTTGTGTAAGCTCCACTCCTCTCCTAGAGCACAAATCTTAATGTCACTGTTTTCACCATTTAAAAATAATGTTTGATAAATATATTTGGATGTACTCTTCAATTTTTTCCTGTTAAAAGAAATGCAAACGTTACATATATGTAAAACTGAATGTTTTACTGATTTTGCATGTAACTCAAAATACTCCTTTTGCTCAATTTCTATTAAATAGAACCAATTTGTCCACTGTATAAAAAGATAGAGGGATATTATATATTCAAACGTGCTCATGTATGAAAGGGTACATAAGAAACTAATAATAGTGGTTACCTGTGCGGTACTCTATTCCCAAGAGGGGGAATAGTGGCTAGATGGGGGCAGCGTGGAAGAGAGACCTTTCACTATACAGCTTTTTGCAATTTCTGATCTTTGAACTAAGAGAATTACCTATTCAATAAAGAAAAGTCAGCATGGTGATTTTTGCGTATTTCCTTATTTAGTAACCAGCACTATGGATGATGTAATACAGTTGCAATAATACTGCTATGCAATTACAAAATGAAGAACAAGAATAAAAATTTCACCCTACACAAGTAATTTTAAAAATAATTTACATTTAATCTTATTTTAGTATCGAACTATTCTTAAACTCCTTAAAATGTCTTTTTCCCCACATTGGACAAATGGTTTGCAGCCTTAGACCAAAGGTTTTCAAAATTATGCTCAATGGAGAAGTGTCTTAGGGGCCACCAGGGAGAGTCGAGGTGTGAACTCTGGGCATCCCATCTAACTTCAACCAGAGCAGCATCATATATTATATTCGTAAACATCTTGGATTTGTGCATAAGATTTAATTTAAAGGAAGAATTGTTATTTTTGTTTTGACAATCATTGCTCAAGATGGTTCAGTAAGTAAGCAAAGCCCTAGGCAGAGACTGATCAATATCTTTTATATTCCTGGCCAATCCTGATAGCTTTCCTAGTAAAGTTTTAAAATCTTTTTAAAAAATGAAGTAATTGTTTCACATGGTGTCTCAAATCAGTGTATTGAACACCCCTTCCCAACAGACGGTAAAAAATGTACATGCTTCAGTGCAGACAGACTTGGGTTTGAGTCCCAGCTCTACTACCACAGCTCAGTTACCTTATATGTGAAAAGAGGATATTACTATCCACTTCATTGGGTTACTGTAAGAAATAAATGAGACAATGTAGTTTCCAGTTCCTGACAGCACTCTCCCCAAATTATATGAAAAGATTAAAAGTACAGAAAGGAATAAACCCACAACAGGAAAAAGGTGAGGGTGGGCTTATCACATGATGAGAGAATTCCATGGATCTGGAAGTTAGAAAATAAACTGGAATGGAAAAGAGCAGTGACAACCACAGCCCAAAAGATATCACGGTCTAGGATGGACGTTGAAGCCCATCTGCCCTTCAGAACCGTGGGGGTAGGGATGGGGCTGGGAGGATGAGGTCTCAAGGGAAACAGAAGGCTGAAGTGAGGAGTGAGGCAAAAAATGGGGAAACTTGTTCCCCTAATGGCCTCCCCCACTCTCTATGAACACAGAGTACAGATAACTTATACAAACAGATTCCAAGGTTTTTCTAGAAAGAAACAGAACAAATCTATCAGGAAGATCTAAGACTTTGGTGTAGGTGCTGGTGCCCCAGACAAAGCAATCCTCATTCTGGCATTTGAGGAATCTGTAGCCTGTTTGCTCCCAACCTATTCACCCTAAATCATGGTTCCCAAACTGTGTGCCAAAGCACCTAGAGCACCACAGCAAATTCAGGGATGCATGTGGAATATTCCAAAATTAAAGGAAATCACAGAAACATCTTTCAGATACCATGCAATCTACGCTATTAAGTTGTTTGGACCTAACTATGAGATATTTCTTTAGGACCAGAGGTGCCATGAAAAAAATTACTGAGACACTAAGGGCACTGTGAACCAATAAGGCTTGTGAATCTCTGCTCTAAAACAAAGCATGCCCCACCCATATCCAACTTAGTAGTCAGTCTACCTACTCAAAGGGAAGGCCCAGCAGAAACAGATCTATGTACTCAAAACACACACACACACACACACACACACACACACACACACACACACACACACCAGTGACTCATTCTGAAGCAGACAATCAAGGATCTCTCAACATGAGGAAAATTAACAGCATTAAAGACTATTTTAAAAAAGAGAAAAATTGGCATCAGAGGAAACATATAATTCAGGGAAAACAGAACTTAAAAAAAAAAACTCTAACACTCTAATTATAACTAGTACATCTAGAGAGTTAAGATTACTACATTTATAAAATAATAGGATGCTAAGCTAAAGTATTACTCAGAACAAGGGGGAAAAAAAAAGAGATCTTTGGGACCAAAACCACAGTTGCTGAAATTCAAAAAAACAAAAGGGAAAGTTAAGGAAATTTCCCAGAACACAAAGCAAAAAAGACCTAGAAAGGAAAAAAAGAAAAGAGAAAAGAGGTACAATCCAAGAAATCCAAAATCCAGTTAAGAGGGGTCCAAGAAAGAGAAAACAAAGATAACAGGAGAAAGAGAATTACAGAAGAAAGTTTCCCCAAACTAGTCTCCAGATTTTAAGGATCCACCAACTACCAAGGCCATTAAAAGACCTACAGTTAAGCACCTTCTAGTTAAATCCCAAAACACTAAAGAAAAAATTCCAGAAGTTCCAGAGAGAAAAAAAGTCACCTAGAAAGAAAAGAGAATTAGACCAGCATCACATTTTCTCATCAGTATGGTAGGCTAGAAGACAATGAATTAATACCATCAAAGATATCAAAAGTTATTTTAGATTTCTGCACCCAATCAAAAGATGACTAAAGTGAGAGATTAAATTTACAACTAGATAAGCACAAATTACCTTCTTTTACACCTTTCTTAGGAAAATATTTGAGGATGTAGTTCCCTCAAATGAGTTCAGAAACAAAAAGATACAGGCTACAGAAAACAGTGGATCCGATCCTAGAGACAGAGTCAAAGTAAGTCCCAGGATAAGTGTAGACCTAGAGAGCAATGCATCCAGATTGGAACAAGAAGATGCAGGGACCCAGGAGGGAGGTCTTGGGTTTAGAGAAGAAGGACTCCATGCAAGTGTGTTAGGAAAGAGAAAAATCTGAAGATATGATGAAGAAATATTATTATTTTGTCAATGGCGGGGGTGGGAGGGAAGGCAGTCAGAAAGTCTAAGAAAATAAAAAAGCAATACGAAAAAGTATTGTTCTAATAAGCTACAAATGAAAATAGGGCCCAACATGATGGAATGTAAAAAAAAATTCCATTTAATTATGAGGTTAGAAAATTTCTCCCAAGAGAAAAACAAGGGGTTGTGACATTGGACCCAAGAAGTATGATTTATAATCCCAGCACACTACTTGACCCTGCAGTGAACAATATTTACATAGCTATAACAACAACTAACTGTTTACTAGATTTCAATGTTTAGAGACAACCTATGAACGTAAAACTAAAGATCTGGTTGCTGAACAGTTGAGTTTTAAGTCTTGTTAACGTAAACGTAAAACATGCACTTGACAAAAGGTATAAGGTAGAGAAGGTGGGCCTGGAGGCCAAGGCTTTTCATGGAGCTGTTAGTTGAGGTGGAAGTGCACATGAGACAACCTCAGGAAGCATATTAGTGCCAACATACAAGATTTTCTAACACCTTTCATCCATGCTGAGCTGAATAAACTAGGCATCTTGTACTGATACAACACATACTAGACTCGGACATGCATTTTCCAACAAAAATTTGCTTTAGAAGCTTTCCATTCCACTCCACTCATGTAGTTCAGCGGTTGGCAAACTTTTTCTGTAAAGGTCTAGACAGTTAATATTTTCAGCTTCGTGGACCAGACAGCCTCCAAGCTAGTTTTGCTGGCACGCCAGCGGGCAGTTTCTCGCTTGCCAGTCTCAGCCTTCCACATCTTAGCAAACTCCATTACCATCCAGTGGGCCACAACTCCTCCAACATCTGAATCTCAGCTTGGGAAAGGTGGTCCTAGCCCAAATTTGTTCCTTCCTTGGGTATTCTGTCTCAGTCCTAGAAGTAGTGACAGCTCCCTATGTCCTCTATTCCTGTATTTTTTAGAGATCTCTTTACCTTAGTAACTTACCTTTAGTAGTTAATCGCTTGTTACTTCCTAATAATGGTTATATTAAACTTTCCCTGTTCAAATTACTGTGTGATTTCTTTGAAATGGACCCCGGACATATATATTTCTATAGTGACACTGAATGCAAGTGGTCTAAATACTAATTAAAAGACAGAGATTATCCTATTGGATTTTTAAAAAATCAAGACCCCACTAAATGCTGTCTACAAGATATTTAAAGACACAGGTTTAAAGGGAAAGAGTGGGAAAAGATGTAACATTTAAACACTTATCAAAAGAAAGTGGCAGTGGCTATAGTATCAGGAATGTAAATGTCTTTACATTTTGTAAAGATAAGGGGAGCCAATTCATCAAGGAGTCCTAATATTTACTGAGTGCTTCCATACCTGGCACTGTGCATCGCATGCATTCTAATATTTGTCAAGTCCTATAAGGCAAGTATTAGTATCTCCATTTTACATATGAGGAAATAAGGCTATTAAGTGCAAAGTACAGACTAGAACTCAGAATCTGAGCTCTTAAAATACTAATTCTCCAAAAAGGTAACTGAACAGTTTGGAAGTGGGGGTCCATTTTTGTAAATATAAACATTCATACATAAAACTGTATGAAGGGATTTACAAATCAAACTACTAACAGAGATTGTTTATGATACTCTTATTTGACAATAAATATGTAACACGTGTAGCATAAAATTTTAGAATCTTTCAAAGTTTCGTTCAAAAAATTACATCTATGTGACCCACTGATGGCCTTTAAAAAAAGAGGAGCAACCGGATTTTTTATGTGAAAATTTATTCCACTTATAAACTACATTTTAGTTCACAAGTAAATATTCCGTTTTTCACCTCTTCTAAAAAAGGTTAAGCAAGCTGCCTTACATATATCCACGGTCAACGACTTCGAGTACTAGAGACGTTGAAAGACTGTTCCTAGTGAGGAACAAATGTACACAGTACTGATAAATTTCACCTGTACAGCGAGAGCTCCTGTTTGTAATCATTTCCCTTCCACTGTGGACCGACAACAGGGGTGCCCACTTCAGGGCCTAAATTTACGTGTCTTGGCCCATAGAAGGCAGCCGGATGCAAAATATCTTATTCTACTGCCACCCACTCAGAGAGGACCAAGGTGTATTACGAAGGGCCAGCCGGCCGGCCCTGTCTAAGGTTTAATGAGGCGCAAGCTCTAGCTTGGCGTTTCTCAGTCTCGTCTTGGGGCTGTAGCACCACCCTGGCGGCGTCTGTGGTTTACAAACCAGAATACCGAGCGTCTCCCCAGGTGCTCCCCATTCGCCCTGCCTCGGACCGGCTCCCAGGTCTACCCCATCAAGGGCACGTCCGCTCTTCACAGGCTGGGGAGCGCCGCAGCCCCCGAAGCCCCCCGGGCACCGGGCTCATCCCCAGGCCGGACCGCGGGAGCCGCCCAACAGGTGCGGGCGCGTCCCCCCACGTACCTTCGAGGGGTGTTGAGGAGTCGCTGCTGCTCGTCCCCTTCCTCCTCATCCTCGTCTGTCTCGGAATCGGGGTGACAGGAGCAGAAGGCCTCTCCGCTCCGCTTGCGCTTACGGCTGCCCGGACAGTAACAGAAGCCGTGGGCGGCCGCGTCGCCACCACTCTCCAGCCTCCGGGCCGAGCCCCCAGCCCCAGAACCCGGCTCCTGCTGGCCTCGGGCTCGCCCCGGCTGGCGTAGCACTCGGCTGCTCAACGAGCCCATGGGTCACGGCTCGCCGACACTTTCAGGGAGCGCACCTCAGGGAGTCCAACGAAAACGGTCTCCCGCCATGGCCCGACCACCACCGCCGGCCTCCACGTAGCGCGCGTGCCTACACCGCCACCTTCTCACGCGCAACCCCGACCGTTGCGTTGGACGCTACCGCCTCCATCCTCCGCCACGCCCACCGCGTCTCGCCGCGCAGCGCGCGCGGACCTCAGGACCTTGCCCCCAGACTTTCGCAATAAAGCGCGGGCCGTAGGGCGCATGCGCACGGCGAGCCTCCGGAAGGGGCGGGGGGAGGTGCGTGTACGTCACGGATGGAGCCTGCGCAGAATGGGATGAGGGCGGGAGCGCGGACGTGCGTGTCCAGATTGGCGCTTTCTGCCGTGAGGTCAGCTAGGCCCACCTGCAATCCTGAATTGGGGGCCGGGCTAGCTTTTAGAATTACTTTTTACATCCCTTTGTGTTAGCAAGACCGGCAATTCCACCTCGTTTGTTCTTTCTGCGAAGGTTCCTTAAGCTCCAGATGTCTACCGGGCCCTGTGTTAGGCAAGGGGCAAAAAAGACATTGCTGTTTGGGGTCATCTTTGGAGGAGTTCACCTTGTGCTAGGGTCACGCCCTGCGCAGGCTTTCCAACAGAGGAGGACCTAGAATGTGGAACTTTGCTAGGCCCTCGGGTTTCTTAAGCAGCACCTCTCCGCTGCCCTTAACTGATTATGGCAACCGTTCCATGCTTTCTTTTCCTTCCCTCCCAGCGGCAGTGGGATGTCTGAATAGGGTCTGAACCGGGACTGTCAGGTTTTAAAGTGCCTTCTGGAGACCCAAGCAAAATTTACAGGTGTCTGAGCAAAAATTACAGGTGTATGCCTGGAGTTTGCAGCCATTGCTATGGACCCTGGACCGTCAGCTTTCATTCCCTGATTCCCTTCGGCTACTTTTTTTTTTTTTTTTAGCATTTTTATTGCAGTGTAATTGTTTTACAACGTTGTGTTTCTGCTGTATAACAAAGTGAATCAGCTATAGGTATACATATATCCCCATATCCCCTCCCTCTTGCGTCTCCCTCCCACCCTCCCTATCCCACACTTCTAGGTGGTCACAAAGCACCGAGCTGATCTCCCCGGGTGATGCAGCTGCTTCCCACTAGCTATCTATTTTACTTTTGGTAGTGTATATATGTCAATGCTACTCTCTCACTTGGTCCCATTTTACCCTTCCCCCCTCCCTGCGTCCTCAAGTCCATTCTCTACATCTGTGTCTTTATTCCTGTCCTGCCCCTAGGTTCATCACCCTTCGGCTACTTTCTAAATAAAATGTTTATAATGAAAATATTTATAATGAAATACCATAAATGAAATATTTATAATGAATTACTCATATCGAGTAATATGATAAATACCTATCACCACAAGTATAATAATTTAAATTTTAATAAAAACTTCCATATATTATACTTGTTTTGATTAATTCTTTTAAGTAGAACAATACAGATAGGCAGAAGCTCCCTCTCCATCTCAGTCTGTTTCTCTCCCTCCACTCTAGTGACCACTATCCTCAGAATGGTGTATATCATTATTCCCATGCACGTTCTTATACGTGTACCCATAGCAATACGTTTTCTTTTGCACGTTTAGACATGTAAATTAAATGGAATCATTCATACCTATCATTTTGCACCTTTCTTCTCTCTCAAAATTATACTTTTGAGACTTATTCAATTAACAAATCTATAGTTAATTTTCACTGCTCTTGTGTGACACCCAAAATTTATCCTTTCCCTCACTGAGGGAGTTAGGTTGTTTCTACTTTACTGCTCTTAATAGAGCAGCATTGAACACCATGTGAGTTAGGTTGTTTCTACTTTACTGCTCTTATAGAGCAGCATTAAACACCATGTGCAAGAGAGTCACCAAATAGATCCCCAGAAGTGAATTTGCTGGGAACTTTTCAACTTTATTATCTGTTGCCAAATTGCTCTCTGAAATGACAGCACCAGTTTATACTCCCATCAGCGGTATGTGTAATTTGGACATCCCAGTGTACTCACTCCGAGAAGTCTGAACTGAGAGAGGCTAGCAGAGGCAGCTTGGTGGAGGTAGGGGGTAGGGGAGGAGCAGAAAATGATTGCTGCTAGGGGATCAGCCTGCATGCCCAGAATTTGTCAGCACAAAGGATACGCATGGAACAAATGTGGGCCACTATAAGACAGCCAACATGGAATCATCTTAGATCCTGTCTAAAAGGCCTGGGTGGAAAGACAAACAGACTTCAGCACAAAGAGCTTGAATTCCTAGGGGCTGAAAAAGGAGAACTGCATTTGCTTTGCCAAAGGAACTAAAGATCAGTATTTTACTGGTGATGGAGTTGTAAAGGAACTCAGGAGAATGCCAACAAGAATCAGCTTTAAACTTCTGACAGAACTAAAAAACAAAAAACATCTGACAGGGTCACACAGCATTGATCATCTACCACCACAGCACTAACAGGTAAGAACTTTCCTGCTCCCATTTACTCTCCTCCCTTCTGCTAGGTAGGGGAGGGGAAGGTAGGGTCTAGAAAGAAGACTAGGTGAAGAAAGAAAAGAAGCCCACCATATCACCCTCCCCAAACTCCAGCTTCCTGCTGGCAATAAGCCAGATCTGAATGAGGGGAGAAGCCTCAACTGTAAATGAAGTTTGGAATTTTGAATGAAAACATTAATTGCTGAAATGACACAGTTCTATAGTAGGACTTTTTAAAGCCAAAGAATGACCAGAAAAGTCACGACCCTATCCTCTATCTGAATTTTCATCTAAAGACAGGAGAAGAACTGGACCCAATGAATAAATGTAAATGGACAGTGGGAGAAAAAAAACAAAGTTGCTTCCTAGTTATATTACAAAGTCATGCTTGTTCAGTACATCAATCATTCCTCCAGGGTAGCTTTAACCTACTCTGTAGAAAGCTTCCCATCAACATATGTAATTTGTTTTAAAATTCTGGCTAAGCCATATATAATTTAAAGATAACCCCTCCCAAATTTGTAATGCTTCCAAAGCCAAATAACGTTAATTTGGAAATTCCATGCTCTTCTGGGTAGGTATTGAAGCAGCAGTACTATTTCCTATAATTAACTGGAATGACTAAGTATTCATGTAAATAGCTTTCACCAGTAGTCAAGCACTTGTAATAGGCAAGTAGAAACAAATCCTTATATTTCACCCATCAAAATACAACAAATAACTACAGAATGAAGAAGACAAATATTCTTATTTAATATGAATGTTCTACTTAGAACCGAGAGCATCACTCATTTCCAGAGATAACTTAAATATACTATTTTATATCATTAAGTAGTGTTTGGTATATATGAACATTAGTTTTACAGCAGTAGAGGTACATAAGATTAAATATGTTATTTTTCCTAATATTGTACTTTCTAATAGAAATTGAGTAACACAAATCCTTCAAAAATATCTACTTTCAGAGTCCAGGATGAAAAAACTCACAAGCAGAAAAGTCAGTCAGAGAAAGCATACACCTCATTTGAAAGGCACTGTGTTTTATTGAAATTATTTTTCCATGTTGTATACAAAGTGAACTTTTAAATTAAATCCAAGTACACCTTTACAGTAATTCTAGAGTTGAAAGGCACAGTGCAAGTATAAATTACTACAAATCAACAAAACTGAAAATGATTTTAAAAATTTTGGGCACAAAAATTTTTCTTTAAGTAAAAATAAATGCAGAGCACTACACCATCACCAGAATACGCAGTTTGACACAATTCTTTCACATTCATCTTCAAGCTGGATCAATACCATTATTATTATTTTATTATATTGTTATTATTAACCATAATATTGTGGAATGTTCAGCATTTATGTTTGGTAACCAGACATATATGATCTGTATAACCACATTTAGAATTGAATTCGTTCAGAAGAGTTGGTGAGTTTGGTATACTTTAACCTGGAGAGACTGAGATGGTAACATAAGATGTGATGGAGGAAGTCTCTAATGCCAAACTTAGTAAAGATCAACTAACACTTTAGACAAAAACCTAAACAAAGGAGATCTGTGGATGCTTTCAAACTATGACATGTAAAATAGCAAATTGGATAGATTTTCTTACTAACTAGATGCTCACAATTTCACATCAAGAAATTACTAGCCACTCTAAAAATAGAATTAGGGAAGAAATGTGATTTTAGAACAGTCTTCCATTTCAACAGTTTTCACCAAAAAGAAAATATGAAATAATTTAATATATTCCAATTTCTGTGAAACACAAACAAGGAAGAAATCTGTTGAAAACATGGAGCACATTCTTATTTCTAATTTAAAATCTCCTTTTAGGTTTTATAAGCTTTGAAAAGCAAGTACAGCTTTAAAGCATCATAGTGAGTAATTACAGATGAATAATAATGCAGTCTATATCTTAGGAGGCATCTGTAGGCATTTTAATTGGAAATAACCATTCTGAGATAATGCTAGTAGCAGTGTAGAAAAATGAAGTTAAAAAAAATTCAAAGTGTAGGGAATCCTCCTATCCTTTCTGGATTTTATTTTAATCATCTCCTCCACAGAGAATGAGCAATACCTTCTTATAGTCTCCAGATGTATCACCCTGGGGACAAGGAAAGCAGAGTTACAATCAGATAAATGGGTTTTAAAATAGAATACACAGCTCAAAGTCATCTAGGTTAACTTTTTCAGTCTTGCCGGGATCTTTCTTAGAGAGGTTTTTTTTTTTTTTTTAAATGACATTTGTTATTTTTTATTATAAAAAGAACACCTGTTCAATGTAGAAAATAGACATAAAAGAATATAAAAACATCATCTATAATCCTAACATCTAGAGATTACTCTGCCTAACATTTTGTTTTTTGCATATCCTTCCAGACTTTTTTCTATGGATATAGATTCCTACATGATGGGATTGTAGTATTCTTCCATATTCTACTTTTTTAACCTTCTATACCTATTTCCCTATTTTAATTTATTAAATACTCTTCCACAGCATCATTCCTTAATGGTTACAGAGTATTCTATTGTACATAGGTAAAATAATTTATTTGATTACCCCTCATTGGATATTTATGTTTTTTTCCCAATTTTTCACTATTATAAACACTGCTGCAATAAACATACTATAAATTTTTGTGCATTTTTGAATGATGTATTCAGGATAAATTTTCATAAAATGGGAATTACCAGATTAATGATCATGTATTTTCTTTGAATATGGGTTGCAAACTAGCCTTCCAGAAAGGTGCTATAATTTCTACATAGTATTTTTCATGGACTAAATAACAGATCAATGTTTGCTAGTGCTTCATGGGCACTAGAAAAGATGGGATGGGATTCAAAGTTTAATGTATATCTATTAAAATCAATCTTAATACACCCTTGTTTATACTTTGTCTCATTGATCTGCCAAAAGAGAAGGATGTGTTAAAGTCTGTCTAGCATAGTATTTCCATCAACGTCTTCTTTTGGAGCCTCAAGTTTCTTATTTATATATTTGAATGCAATACTATTTGGCAACTAACGTTTTATGGTAATTTAATCTTCGTTGTAAATTGTTGCTTTTATCAATATAAAGTGATCTATTACTTTGTCCTATTTAATGCTTTTTCCCCTTAAATTCTTCTTTTTACTTATAGTATAATCCCTGCTTTCTTTTTGTCAAATGTTCTTTTCCCTGGCCTTTTCTTTTTAAAGCTTCTTACATATCACTGTATTTCAACTGTTCCTTATAAACAGCATAGAGTAGGATTTTATATTTTTACCTAACCTGAGAGTTTATTTATTATTATAACTTACATTTGTAACCTTACTCCTGTCTTTTTTCTATTATTTACATATTTTCTATTTCTATTCTGTTTCTTTTGACAATTTTTATTGAATGGGCAATGTATTCTTTATTTTAAATTTTTTCCAGTGTTATGTGAGTGTGTGTATACACATATTAACGTATTTATATATATACAAACATATAATGTAAATGTATTTATTGTGCTGTTTCCCCTAGTCAATCAATATTTTTTACCCCATCATTTTAGTGTCTGTATAGTACTCCACTGGATAGATTTCCCATAATTTGAGTCATTCTCTATTGGTTAATAAAAATTAAAATAATGTGTAATAAACTCTGTAACCACTAAGCAAGAACTTCCTATTCCCCTTATCCTCCAGCCCCTGGTAAACTCTAATCTACCTTCTGTCTCTATGAATTTACCTAGTCTAAATATTTCATGTAAGTAGAATCATATACAGTATTTGTCCTTTTGTGTCTGGTTTATGTCACTTAGCATGTTGCCGAAGTTCATCCATGTATCGGAAACTTCATTCACATTATGTGTGTATATATCACGTTTTGTTTATCCATTCACCTGTTCATGGACCCTTAGGTTGTTTCCACCTTTTGGCTATTATAAATAATGTTAACATTGGTGTCCAAATACCTGTTTAAGTCCCCTTTTTCATTTCTTTTGAGTATACACCTGGAAGTGGAATTGCGGGGTAACATGGTAATTCTATGTTTAAATTTTTGAGGAAGCGCCAAACTGTTTTCCACAACGGCTGCACCATTTTACATTCACACCAGCAATACACAACGTTCTAATTTCTCCACATCCTCTCCTACATCTGTTATTTTCCATGTTTTAAAAATTATAGCCATCTTAGTAGGTACGACGTGGTATTTCACTGTGGTTTTCATAATGATGTTGAACAGCTTTTCACGTGCTTATTGCCCATTTGTATATCTCCCTTGGAGAAATGACGATATTTAAATCCCTTGTCATTTTTTAATTGGGTTGTTTGTCTTTTTGTTATTGAGTTTTAGGAGTTCTTTATATATTCTGGATAGTAAACCCTTACTAGATATTATTTTCTCCCATTCTGTGGATTAGCGCACTTTTATCTTATTATTTTGCCTAAAGATATTCTTAAATATATAATAACTAAGTAAGAGGTATAGTTTATTTTTTAAACATTTATTGGCAAGTTGCCTCCCCGGAAAGTTAGACTAGTTTATAGTGCTTCCATAAGAGACGGTGAGATTTTCCCAAGCCTTTCTCAATGCTGGTTATGACCTCTTTAAACTTTGTTAAGGTATTAGGTGAAAAATGATGATTTGCTTTTATTTGCAATCCATTGTATATTAGTGAGATTAAACATTGTACATATTTATTGTCCATTTGTGTCTCATCTTTCATGAAGCTCATGTTTTCTTTCTGTCCAGTTTTCTTTTTGGATTTTTCTCCTTGTTCTTAGTAATTTGTACAAGTTCCTCATATAGGGATATTAACCCTACATTATAAGTATATGGTACAAATATATTTTCCCATAGCTTCATTTATGGTCATCCTTGAATCTTAAAATTGTTTTGCTTACAGCTAGCTGTATTTCAGCTCTGCAAAAAACAGTGACCTCACAGACTGTACAGAAATAGAAACAAGTTCCTAAATGCCTTGTAGACATAGTCATAAACTCTGCAGCTCAAATCACCTAGTAGTTAAACCTCTCCAAGCTATGAGTAGGATCAGAATATTTAATTCACAGATCAAATCCTGATCTGTGCTGGCAACACCAGCTTCTAGGGAAATGGCTTTGGCTTCATATTCCCGAGGCATCCTCAAGAAGCAAAGTCCCAGTAATGAGGGGTTTTGAGAGACGTGAATCATTTCGCATCACTCCCATGCCATGTTAGGACTCCTAGAAGTCTGGTGCCAGGTAAAGAATAGCAATCCAGGATGACTATCATGTTTTCCCATATTTTCAGCAGACCTCAGCTGGCCCTGGATGTGGTTCTGGATGACTGATTCAGTTGCTTCTCTTTTATTGTAAGCAGGTAGAAATGGAAATTGTGCTCTTAAAACCATTCATTAAAATATAACCTTTCTTGAGAGGTGGAGGGTGGCTGTGTCTCACCGTGAGGACAAGGACACTGGCAGCAGAAGTTCTAGGAAGTACTCCTTGGCATAAGCCCTCCCAGAGTCCGCCATTACCCCCACCAAAGAGCCCAGGTAGGTTCTAGTGTTGGGTCGCCTCAGGCCAAACAAGGAGGGAACCCAGCCCCACCCACCAACCTTCAAGCGGATTAAAGTTTTACTGAGCTCTGCCTACCAGAGCAACATCCAGCTCTATCCATCACCAGTCCCTCCCATCAGGAAACTTGCACAAAACTCTTAGATACCCTCATCCACCAGAGGGCAGACAGCAGAAGCAAGAAGAAATACAATCCTGCAGCCTGTGGAACAAAAACCACATTCACAGAAAAATAGACAAGATGAAAAGGCAGAGGGCTATGTACCAGATGAAGGAACAAGATAAAACCCCAGAAAGACAACTAATTGAAGTGGAGATAGGCAACCTTCCAGAAAAGGAATTCAGAATAATGATAGGGAAGATGATCCAGGACCTCGGAAAAAGAATGGAGGCAAAGATCGAGAAGATGCAAGAAATGTTTAACAGAGATCTAGAAGAA
Source organism: Pseudorca crassidens (assembly GCF_039906515.1). Taxonomy (NCBI): domain Eukaryota; kingdom Metazoa; phylum Chordata; class Mammalia; order Artiodactyla; family Delphinidae; genus Pseudorca; species Pseudorca crassidens. The sequence goes on from NC_090309.1 coordinate 32,246,136, forward strand.
TTAAAGAACAAACAAACAGAGATGAACAGTACAATAACTGAAATGAAAAATACACTAGAAGGAATCAATAGCAGAATAACTGAGGCAGAGGAACGGATAAGTGACCTGGAAGACAGAATGGTGGAAATCACTGCCATGGAACAGAATAAAGACAAAAGAATGAAAAGAAATGAAGACAGCCTAAGAGACCTCTGGGACAACATTAAACGCAACACATTCGCATTATAGTGGTCCCAGAAGGAGAAGAGAGAGAGAAAGGACCAGAGAAATTATTTGAAGAGATTATAGTCGAAAACTTCCCTAACATGGGAAAGGAAATAGCCACCCAAGTCTAGGAAGTGCAGAGAGTCCCATACAGGATAAACCTAAGGAGAGGCACATAGTAATCAAATTGGCAAAAATCAAAGACAAAGAAAAAAATTATTGAAAGCAGCAGGGGAAAAATGACAAATAATATACAAGGGAACTCCCAAAAGGTTAACAGCTGATTTCTCAGCAAAAACCCTACAAGCCAGAAGGGAGTGGCATGGTATAATTAAAGTGATGAAAGGGAAGAACCTACAACCAAGATCACTCTACTCAGCAAGGATCTCATTCAGATTTGATGGAGAAATCAAAAGCTTTACAGACAAGCAAAAGCTAAGAGAATTCAGCACCACCAAACCAGCGCTACAATAAATGCTAAAGGAACTTCTCTAAGTGGGAAACACAAGAGAAGAAAAGGACCTACAAAAACAAACCCAAAACAATTAAGAAAATGGTCATAGGAACATACATGTCGATAACTACCTTAAACGTGAATGGATTCAATGCTCCAACCAAAAGACACAGGCTTGCTGAATGGATACAAAAACAAGACCCATATATGCTGTCTACAAGAGACCCACTTCAGACCTAGGGACACATAAAGACTGAAAATGAGGGGATGGAAAAAGATATTCCATGCAAATGGAAATCAAAAGAAATCTGGAGTAGCAATACTCATATTAGATAAAATAGACTTTAAAATAAAGAATGTTACAAGAGACAAGGAAGGACACTGCATAATGATCAAGGGATCAAATCAAGAAGAAGATATAACAATTATAAATATATATGCACCCAACATAGGAGCACCACAATACATAAGGCAACTGCTAACAGCTATAAAAGAGGAAATCGACAGTAACACAATAATAGTGGGGGACTTTAACACCTCACTTACACCAATGGACAGATCATCCAAAGTGAAAATAAATAAGGAAACAGAAGCTTTAAATTACACAATAGACCAGATAGATTTAATTGATATTTATACGACATTCCATCCAAAAACAGCAGATTACACTTTCTTCTCAAGTGCACACGGAACATTCTCCAGGATAGATCACATCTTGGGTCACAAATCAAGCCTCAGTAAATTTAAGAAAATTGAAATCATATCAAACATCTTTTCTGACCACAATGCTATGAGATTAGAAATCAATTACATGGAAAAAAACATAAAAAACACAAACACATGGAAACTAAACAATACGTTACTAAATAACCAAGAAATCACTGAAGAAATCAAAGAGGAAATCAAAAAACACCTAGAGACAAGTGACAATGAAAACATGACAATCCAAAACCTATGGGATGCAGCAAAAGCAGTTCTAAGAGGGAAGTTTATAGCTATACAAGCCTACCTCAAGAAACAAGAAAAATCTCAAATAAACAATCTAACTTTACACCTAAAGGAACTAGAGAAAGAAGAACAAACAAAACCCAAAGTTAGCAGAAGGAAAGAAGTCATATAGATCAGGGCAGAAATAAATGAAACAGAAACAAAGAAAACAATAGCAAAGATCAATAAAACTAAAAGCTGGTTCTTTGAGAAGATAAACAAAACTGATAAACCATTAGCCAGACTCATCAAGAAAAAGAGGGAGAGAACTCAAATCAATAAACTTAGAAATGAAAAAGAAGAAGTTACAATAAACACCGCAGAATACAAAGCATCCTAAGAGATTACTATAAGCAACTCTATGCCAATAAAATGGACAACCTGGAAGAAATGGATAAATTCTTAGAAAGGTATAAGCTTCCAAGACTGAAACAGGAAGAAATAGAAAATATGAACAGATCAATCACATGTAATGAGGTTGAAACTGTGATTAAAAGTCTTCCAACAAACAAAAGTCCAGGACCAGATAGCTTCACAGGTGAATTCTATCAAACATTTAGAGAAGAGCTAACACCCATCCTTCTCAAACTCTTCCAAAAAATTGCAGAGGAAGGAACACTCCCAAACTCATTCTATGAGGCAACTGTCAGCCTGATACCAAAACCAGACAAAGATACTACAAAAAAAGAAAATTACAGACCAATATCACTGATGAATATAGATGCAAAAATCCTCAACAAAATACTAGTAAACAGAATCCAACAACACATTAAAAGGATCATACACCATGATCAAGTGGGATTTATCCAAAGGATGCAAGGATTCCTCAATATATGCAGATCAATCAATGTGATACACCATATTAACAAATTGAAGAATAAAAGCCATATGATCATCTCAATAGATGCAGAAAAAGCTTTTGACAAAATTCAACACTCATTTATGATTAAAAACTCTCTAGAAACTGGGCATAGAGGGAAACTACCTCAACATAATAAAGGCCTTATATGATAAACCCACAGCAAACATCATTCTCAGTGGTGAGAAACTGAAAGCACTTCTTCTAAGATCAGGAATGATGAGACAAGGATGTCCACTCTCCCCACTATTATTCAACATAGTTTTGGAAGTCCTAGCCATCGCAATCAGAGAAGAAAAAGAAATAAAAGGAATACCAATTGGAAAAGAAGAAGTAAAACAGTCACTGTTTGCAGATGACATGATACTATAGATAGAGAATCCTAAAGATGCCACCAGAAAACTACTAGAGCTAAACAATGAACTTGGTAAAGTTGCAGGGTACAATATTAATGCACAGAAATCTCTTGCATTCCTATACACTAATGATGAAAAATCTGAAAGAGAAATTAAGGAAACACTCCCATTTACCATTGCAAAAAGAATAAAATACCTAGGAATAAACCTACCTAGGGAGACAAAAGACCTGTATGCAGAAAACTATAAGACGCTTATGAAAGAAATTAAAGATGATACCAACAGATGGAGAGATATACCATGTTCTTGGATTGGAAGAATCCGTATTGTGAAAATGACTGTACTACCCAAAACAATGTACAGATTCAAATTACCAATGGCATTTTTTACAGAACTTGAACAAAAAATCTTAAAATTTGAATGGGGACACAAAAGAACCCAAGTATCCAAAGTAGTCTCAGGGGAAAAAAACGGAGCTGGAGGTATCAGACTCCCCGACTTCAGACTATACTACAAACCTACAGTAATCAAGACAATATGGTACTGGCACAAAAACAGAAACATAGATCAGTGGAACAAGATAGAAAGCCCAGAGATAAACCCAGACACCTATGGTCAACTAATCTATGACAAAGGAGGCAAGGATATACAATGGAGAAAAGACAGTCTCTTCAATAAGTGGTGCTGGGAAAACTGGATAGCTACATGTAAAAGAATGAAATTAGAACACTCCCTATCACCATACATAAAAATAAACTCAAAATGGATTACAGACCTAAATGTAAGTCCGGACACTATAAAACTCTTAAAGGAAAACATAGGAAGAACACTCTTTGACATAAATCACAGCAAGATCTTTTTTCATCCACCTCCTAGAGTAATGGAAATAAAAACAAAAATAAACAAATGGGACCAAATGAAACTTAAAAGCTTTTGCACAGCAAAGGAAACCATAAACAAGACCAAAAGACAACCCTCAGAATGGGAGAAAATATTTGCAAACGAATCAATGGACAAAGGATTAATCTCCAAAATATATAAACAGCTCATGCAGCTCAATATTAAAAAAACAAACAACCCAATCAAAAAATGGGCAGAAGACCTAAATAGACTTTTCTCCAAAGAAGACATACAGATGGCCAAGAAGTACATGAAAAGCTGCTCAACATCACTAATTATTAGAGAAATACAAATCAAAACTACAATGAGGTATCACCTGACACCAGTTAGAATGGGCATCACCAGAAAATCTACAAACAAGAAATGCTGGAGAGGGTGTGGAGAAAAGGGAACCCTCTTGCACTCTTGGTGGGAATGTAAATTGATACAGCCACTATAGAGAATAGTATGGAGATTCCTTAAAAAACTAAAAATAGAATTACCATATGACCCAGCAATCCCACTACTGGGCATATACCCAAAGAAAATCATGATTCAAAAAGACACATGCACCCCAATGTTCATTGCAGCACTATTTACAATAGCCAGGTCATGGAAGCAACCTAAGTGCCCATCGACAGATGAATGGATAAAGAAGATGTGGTACATATATACAATGGAATATTACTCTGCCATTAAAAGGAACGAAATTGGGTCATTTGTACAGACGTGGATGGATCTAGAGACTGTCATACAGAGTGAAGTAAGTCAGAAAGAGAAAAACAAATATCGTATATTAACACATATATGTGGAACCTAGAAAAATGGTACAGATGAACCGGTTTGCAGGGCAGAAACTGAGACACGGATGTAGAGAACAAACGTATGGACCCCAAGGGGGAAAGCGGCAGGGGGTGTGGGGGTGGTGGTGGGATGAATTGGGAGATTGGGATTGACATGTATACACTAATGTGTATAAAACTGATGACTAATAAGAACCGCTGTATAAAAAAATAAATAAAATAAAATTTAAAAATTAAAAAAAATATGGACACTCCAAAAAAAAAATATATATATAATCTTTTTTTGTCTGGGGTCAACATGAAATAATTAACTCTATTTAGAAAGCAAACATTTCCAGCTTCTAACCAGGCAGAGATTTAAACATCTGTGGGAAAGGAGAGAGACTGGAAATATCTGAATTAGAGTACCATCCTTAAATGGAATGATGTCTGCCAAGGAGAGGATAAGAAGTGTCTAAAAACCTAGGTCAGAACCCCCTCCTTTCATCAGCACTTTCCTCTGGGCCAAGGCAAGGCTGCTGTGACCCACCTTGATGAAGGAGTACAGAGACTTTCCGTAGAGCCTCTTGAAGTTTGCCCGGATGTCCAACATGTCAATCTCCGCTCGAGAAACCATCACTCTGATAAGGGTGTTGTCATCAGTGCCCAAGCCCTAAGGAAGAAACAAGATCCCTGCATGCAAAGCTGAGCTAGTTTAGACAGTGCTCTTTGTTAGTCTATCAAGGTAAACTATGTATCAGTCTCCCAATGACATCCCTTGTACTCTAACCTTAGAGGCCTGTGGAGTCTGGTTCCTTACCATGGAGCTCAAGGGTTTCCCCAACTTATCTTTTCAACACTCAGTGTTCTGACCAGAGGAGATAGCTCTCTGCCCTTCTAGGGACATACCCTGTGTTCTCCAGCCCTCCTGCCTCACATACAGTGATCCACCCACCATGTCATCCTCCCTTCCCAGCTTTACCATCCTTCCTACCATGTAAAACCCTCTGATGTAAAACTTCCTTTAAGGTCCTGCTCAAATATACCAATTTCTTTATATGTCCTTTTCTGATGCTCACCCCCAAACAAATATTTTTTTAAACACCCTTTCCTCTGTGTTCCTATAATATTTGGATCCTCAACTACCGTCTTACATTCTATTTTGTTCTTACTGGTGTTTTGCACAGAGCTGCCTTCCTCTCAGAGCTAGAAGTTCTTTGAGACCAGGGATTGCATTTTGATCTCTCTTGCCCCTCCCATGGCTCTCAGCAAGGGTGCTTGCACGGAGTACAATGCATGGTTAGGAGCTGGGGCTCTGAAGTTGGACTACCAGTGTTTGCATCCCTGCTCCATTCCTTTCCTCACTGAGGACCCTGGGCAAATTGCTTATCCTCTTTATGCCTCAGTTTTCTCATCTGTAAAATGGAAGATGATAACAGTACCTGCCCCACAGAGCTGTTGTGGGGATAAAATTATACATATAAAGTATTAGGAACAGTGATCACACATTATAAGTACTCAATAAATATTACCTAGCATTATTATTAGCAAGCACTCAGTGAAGTATTTGAAGAATTGAACTGAATAGCTCAAGCTGATTTTGGCTAATTTGCATGGGGGATATAAGTAAGCATATGAAGGTGGACACAAGACCCTCAGAGCCATTCAGATGCTAACAATGAGGCCACTTACCTTCATAGATTTATAAAGCCTTTCAGCAAAATATGCAGATTTGTTCCTCATGCACTTTACTGTCAAGAGATAAAAAGAGAAATGAAAAGATTACAGATAAAATCTGCAAAACAAGAAGAGACAGTTGTTCCCATTGTTTCTACAAGGTGTGAAGTAGTATCTTTTGATTGCTTTGTCGAAAAATTTAGCCAATGTTTTATGAGCATAGGCTATGCTAAAAGCATTTTCACAGATGGAAAGTACCCTCAATTTATTGTCAAGTTCCTAGACAAATAATTAATAAAGGCCATTAAAGCAAAAGGCAGCATAAAATTTCAAAAAGATTATTGCTATCTGTACCATATGAAACAGTTATTAGTTCTAACCATTCACAGACTTGCAAGATGCAGCTAGTATAGGATTAACCTTTCCACGTGCTAAGATATAAAGGCACAGAGGATATAAAATAGATAAAGCCACATGGTACAATAACAATCAGGTTATATATAATATTTCTCGCTTAAAATTCTGGGTCACACGGGACTTCCCTGGTGGCACAGTGGTTAAGAATCCACCTGCCAATGCAGGAGACAGTGATTCAAGCCCTGGTCCAGGAAGATCCCACATGCTGTGGAGCAACTAAGCCTGTGTGCCACAACTACTGAGCCTGTGCTCTACAGCCTGCAAGCCACAACTGGTGAGCCCGCATTCCACAATTACTGAAGCCCACACACCTAGAGCCCATGCTCTGCAACAAGAGAAGCCACCGCAATGAGAAGCCCGCACACCGCAACCAAGAGTAGCCCCTGCTCGACTCAAGTAGAGAAAGCCCGTGCACAGCAACGAAGACCCAGTGCAACCCAAAATAAACCAATTAAAAAAAAAATTTCTGGATCACATGTCATGAATGATTTAAACAATTTTTTTATCCCTGAAAAAAAATTTCTACAACCCATGACAACAAATTGATAATAAGGAGGAAAGTCTATAAATATTTGTTTCTCCACTCCCCACCCCCTACCAGCTTACCTATGGCCAGCAGAGCTTCTTCGAAGCTACCAGATGTTTCAGACTGAATACTCTGTTCAATATCCTTCTGTGATATCCTTTTATATTCATCAAACACTACAAACAATAACAAAATGAAAATATAAATAATAAAGAATAGAGGAAACTAAACTGTACAGAGAGAATGAGCATCTTTTAACTAGACTATACTATTATTCTTTGGTATATTTCAAGAGGAAACTAATTAGCAATGTGGGTGAGAACCAGGATGCATATGGCAAGTGGAATGGAACAGAGGAGAGGAGGAAGGAATATTGTGAATCTTGGAGGACTTCAGGCAAGTCATTTCCCTTATGTGGGACCCTGTTTTCACTACATAAAGTGGAGATAACCTCTGGAGAGATTTGCTTTTTTTTCTCCTTGTTTCCTTAATAAGCTTGGCAATCACCTGTATGTTCATCTTCCTTTCAGCACATCAAAACTAGAGCAATTCCTGTTTACAAGAGCCAAGACATGGAAGCAACCTAAATGTCCATCGACAGGTGAATGGATAAAGAAGATGTGGTGTGTGTACACACACACACACACACACACACACACACACACACACACACAATGGAATATTACTCAGCCACAAAAAAGAATGAAATAATGCCATTTGCAGCAACATGGATGGACCTAGAGTTTATCATACTAAGTGAAGTAAGTCAGACAGAGAATGACAAATTTTACATGATATCACTTATATGTGGAATCTAAAAAATGATAAAAATGAACTTACACAACAGATACAGACTCAAAGACATAGAAAACAAACTTATAGTTACCAAAGGGGAAAGGTGGGGGAGGGAAAAATTAGGAGTTTGGGATTAGCAGATACAAACTATTATACGTAAGATAGATAAACAACAAGGTCCTACTCTATAACACAGGGAACTATATTCAATATCTTGTAATAACCTATAATGGAAAAGAACCTGAAAAAGAATATATATATGTATATACATATACATATAACTGAATCACTTTGCTGTACACCAGAAACAAACACAACATTGTTAATCAGCTATACGTCAATTAAAAAAATAACTAGAGCAATTCAACCTTTTCAAAACTTGGTCACGTTTGGTAACAGTTGCTTGCACCTTTTAATAGACTTTAACATAATTAAAATTTCTCCCCTTTTCTACCAAGTATTTTTGAATATTATGAACATATTTTTCTCTCTTGCTGCCTCCTTCTGGAGCCTTCTTAGAGTGGATATCTGCTGTTTATCCTCTTAACACTGCCTTCTTTGGGATGCTACTCCACCCCCATCAGAGTGATTCTCACAGGGCTGTCAATCCAGGAACACCCCTACCCCCCAACATACATGACAAGCTCTAACAAATGAGTGAGCAGTTCATCCAACCAGGGCCAATCAGTCTTACTCTCCTGGGAATTTTTTAACTGAGCAGATATGATGAGGATAGCCAAAAGCACTGAGTCATCTTTAACTTCAGAGAACATAAGAATCACCTGGGAAACCTGTTAAACTCTTTGCGTGTCACTCTCAGAAATCCTAAGTTAGCCAGTCTGAAGTAGGGGTCCAAGAATCAGCATTTTTAATGGAGACGAGATTTTAGGAAACTCTGCCTTAGAAATAAATCCATGACTCCCTTCTACTGAGATCCTCAGAACTGCCTTGATTTCTAGTCTTTCTGGAGCTGTTCAGTTCTCCCTTCAATTCAATGGACCTCTAGTATTTTCCATTTTCCCTCTTGTCCCCTTCTATATGATTTTCTCTTTTCCTATGTAATTATTCAGTGCCTATTTCTTGGAATTTAAAAATCTAATTGACACATTTTCTAAGACTCAGTGTTCTCCACTGTAAAATGGGGAAAATAATGGCTGCCTCACTGGGATGCTTATAATATGCTTAGCACTGCACCTAGAAGATAATTAACAAAATCTTAGTTATTATGAATCCTCACTACTATTGTTGGTTGGTAAGAAAATTATGATGTTTTCTTTATTCAAATAATGCTGAAAAGATTTTCTTCCAGTGGCTTACAAGCAAATGTTTCATAACTGCCCAACTATTGACTTATGCCTGGAAGCGAAAATTGTTACAAATATATTTGCATTAAATCGGCTTCTGAGGACCTGCAGTTCTTGGAAAATAACACCAGGGAGAGACTTGCCTTACTAGTAATCAGGCAAGGGAAGGCAAAAAAAATAAGGATCTGAGTCAGAAGTTGGTGCATCTGATGACTGCCCATGACATTTATTAACTGGAGTAATCACCTACTGTCACTGTGGAATATCTGAAATAATTGCAACTTCCAAATGTGTTGTAATTTTCCATTTTTTTCACGTTTTCAATTTAGCAAACTCATTCTTCTCAAATTTCCCACAAGTTTTATAAATTGTGAGTGATTATAAGGGCATGATGAGTTTATAAAATTAGGATATAGCATACAGACCTCAAAAGCTTATATAAAAGATGAAATATTTTATTAAACCTTTATTGCTGTTTACAAGAAGAAAATAAACCTGACAATAAATATTCTACAATCGTATAGTACCTTTTTCCCAAAGAAGTTAAAATCACATTAAAAAGACTAGCATTATCAGAAGCAAACTAGAAACTTTACACATAGGAAATAAAATCTGAAATCATCCACTATTCATCTTATGCAACACCCCCCCTAAAAAAATCACTTCTATTAGCTTTTTTTTTTTCTTTGCGATACGCGGGCCTCTCACTGTTGTGGCCTCTCCCGTTGCAGAGCACAGGCTCCGGATGCTTAGGCTCAGCGGCCATGGCTCACGGGCGCAGCCGCTCCGCGGCACGTGGGATCTTCCCGGACCGGGGCACGAACCCGTGTCCCCTGCATCGGCAGGCGGACTCCCAACCACTGCGCCACCAGGGAAGCCCTCTATTAGCTTTTACAACTTGGATGTTAAATAGGAATAAATGTCAACCAACATTTCTATTTTATTGCTTGCTGATGTACTAAAGGTTTTGTCTTATGTAACTAAATTTAAATGGAACTGCTTTAGAAAAAGGACTGACTATGGAGGTCAGTTTCCTACCAACAGGAATTCCAAACTTCTATGAATATATCTGCTAATTATTCATAATTAATCTTTCAGCAATTGGCCCTCATGCACATTGTTGCACCCATACATTTCCAAGGTAAGACATCTAAGACAGTTCAGTAAAATTAGATCCTTGTACCAAGTAAAGGGAAAAAGGTTATCAATTACAGGTGATATAGTTTTCACTATCTTTCAAATAGTTTCTTTAGACAATGAGGCAAGTGCCTTACCATGCAACAGATGATTTTGATTCCGGGAACAGAGAACACTTAGAAATTTCACCTCATCTGTCCCCCATTTCTTCTCTCCAGCCTCATACAGGTCCTGAAGCCAAACAAAGTACAAGTTTAAAACACAATGGAGCAGGTGCCAGGACATATGTAAATATTTCCAGAACTTCAGAGAGCAGAGTTAGCTTAGTTTTATTTTGTTGATGATGGCGGTGGAAGTGGTGTTGGCAGTGAGTGGAAATGACTCAGGATTTTTCCTTAGGTATAAAACTAATGGGACTCTATAATATCTCCCTGAGAGTCAGGGCAAACACCAGCAGCTCCCTACATGCAGACTACATGTTTCTGTCTTAAGACCCGAAAGGAATGTCCTAGACTTGGGCTGTCCTATACAGTAGCCACTAACTACATGTGGCTATTTGAATTTTAATTAATTACATAAAATTAAAAATTCAACTCCCCAGTCATACTGGCCACATTTCAAGTGCTCAGTGGCTACTTGTGGCTAGTGGCTACCCATACTAGACAGTGCAGATGTAGAACATTTTCAACATCACAGAAAAGTCTATTGGACAACACCACTCTGGAATGATCTGTGATTTGCTTGAGACTACAGAAGGTCTCACAGTAGAACCAGGACCCCATTAGTAATTGCTTATATTCCAACCTGGTAGAAATATAAGAAATTGATTCTGGTTACTTTAACTATATTATTACTTTTTTTTTTGGTTGTGCTGTGAAGCTTGTGGGGTCTTAGTTCCCCGACAAGGGATTAAACCCACTCCCTAAGCAGTGAAAGCGTGGAGTCCTAACCACTGGACCGCCAGGGAATTCCCTTTAACTATACGGTATTATCGATAAATCAAAACTACTGTTCATAACACCTCACACCCGTTACAATGGCTGCTATTTAAAACAAACAAACAGAAAATAACAAGTGTTAATGAGTATATGGAGAAATTGGAATCCTTGTGCTATGTCAGTGAGAATGTAAAATGATGCAGCTACTATAGAAGACAGCATGGCTTTTCCTCAAAAAAAGTAAAATGAAATTACCATATGATCTGGCAATACTACTTCTTGGTATATCTCCAAAAGAACTGAAGTTAGGATTTTAAAGAGTTATTTGTATCCCCATATTCAAAGCAGCATTATTCACAATAGCCAAAAGGTGGAAGCAACCCAAATGTCCATTGACACATGAATGGATTAATAAAACATGGTATATACACACACAATAGAATACAAGGCAGTCTCAAAAAGGAAGGAAATTCTGACACATGCTACAGCAGAGATGAGGCTTGAGGACATTATGCTAAGTGAAATAAATCAGTCACAAGAAGACAAATACTGCATAATTCTACTTATATGAGGTACCTAGATGCATCAAAATCATGGAGCCCAAAAGTAGAATGATGGTTGCCAGTGACTGGGGCGAGGGGGAAATGAGTTGTTTAACAGGCATAGCGTTTCAGTTGTGCAAGTTCAGAAAAAGTTCTGAAGATTGGCTGCACAGCAATGTGCATATATTTAACACTACTGAACTGTATGCTTAAAAATGGTTAAGATGGTAAATTTTATATGTATTTTATTAAAAAAAAATTTTTAAACCCTACTGTTCATTTATAACCAGCAGCTGGCTTGTTCATTTTCTCAAAATTCCCTACCTTGATACATTGTGTCATTCCTTGGGCTTACCTCCATCTACTCAGCTGTTTCTTCACTTCCTTCTCTAATTCCCACACTATTAAAGAGTCAGTTCATAGGACCGTGGAATTTTAAAGCTGGGAGGGCACAAAAGGTTCATCTAATTCAGTGTTTTTCAAACTTGAATCTCAGCAGGCTTGTGACTGCTTCAATCACTAAAGCTTGGTGGCAGTGACACTGATTTCTGAGGCTAGGTCATAAAGGTCAGGCAGCTTTGGTTCTCGTGGAGTGCTGCCTTTCCAGATGGTCCCTCTTGAAATGCAGCCGCCATGATCTGGGAAGCCCACGCCACCTGGAGAGGCCACATGTAAGAGATCCTTTCGAAGCCCCAGATGAGCCCAGCCTTTGAGTCACTGCAGCCCAGACACCAGACACATGAGTGATGGAGCCTTCAACCCCAGCCATTTGAGTCACCTCCAGCTACTCAAGTCTTCCCAGCTAAGACCTCTGACACTGCAGAGAGGAGACAAGCCATCTCACCTGTGCCTTGTGTGGATTATTGGCCCACAGAATCCATGGTCATACTAAAATGGTAGCTGTTTTATGTCACTGAGTTTGAGGTGGTTTGTTATACAGCAATAGTAACTAGAACATGTGGGCAAGGAACGAACTTTCAATCTGTCACAGAATGATACTTTTGTAAAATACCATAAGAATGAACTTGAGTAAAGTTTTAGTAATGGGTAGAAGATGGTATCTTTTTGTGTTAATTAAAAAAAATAACTAGTGAGGTTGGTCATCTTTTGGTGTATTTGCCATTTCTATTTTTCCTTTTTTTGAGTTGCCTGTTAATACACATGGACCATTTTTTTTTGAGAAATGGGGCATTCTTATTCATAGTATCAAAACTGTAGTTTACTTATGTACTTTATATATTAAGCTTATTATACATAAGGTGAAATTTCTTCCCATTCTATCATTTGATCTTGTAATTTTGTTTGTGGTATTGTTTGCTAAGACAGTGCATTTTTTTTTTTTTTTTTTTTAGCCAAACTATCAACCCTTTTCCTTTATGGTTTCTGCCTTAAAAGAAAATGCATACAAAATCCTTTCCCAGCTCCAGATTTAAAAAAGAATATTTAACTATACTTTTTTATAGTACCTTTATGGCTTGCTTTATTTATGTTAAAAATTTCAATCTATTTGGAGTTTTTTACGATGTCAGGTGAAAGTTGCGATCTAACTTTATTGTTTCCCAAATGGTTAGCCAATTGTCCCAACTCCACTGAGTAATCTGTGTTTTCTTCACTGACTTGAAATGCATCTATTCTGTATGTATTCCTGAATATTCTCACATAGGCTTGGTTCTGCTCTTAGACTTTCTAATCATTCCATTGATTTCTCCCTATTCTTACACCAGGACCAGATGCTTTAATTTATTTGTACATTTATTATATATTTAAATATATTTTAGGGCAAATTTGTCCACACCCTTCTTGTTGAGATTCTAATCTCCACAGTGTTTCCTCTATATTCTTCCTCTTCTCTGATTGCTTTGTCCTTTTCTTCTGAACCCTGGAAATTTTTTAGTACTGCCTTCCACAATGATTATTTTCTGCAATGTCATTTCTGATCATTTCTGCTTCTAATAAACATTTAGATTCTGTCTTTCCTTGTTCCTAAGAACACCTCTCCTCCACTCATGTAGCTCTCTCTTTATCTCTGCTTGCCCTTCATCCAGCTCCATTTTCATCTTCATTATTTTCTCATTGCATCTTTTTTATTTTTGGCTCTTGTTTAATTAAAAGCTGTCGTTCTCTCATTTGTGTCAGGATCCAAAGCGATCTGAAATCTGTCTCTTCCATATAGAGAGCCCATGTTTGCCTCCCTTTGTGGCCCAGTTTGTTCACAGACCACAAAGTGTTTGAGCTGGGATTTGTTGATGTTCATGCTCTTTGATCTTGAAATGATGAACAGTATATCCAGACCCGGTTTTTCCCCTAGAACGAGGTGAAGTGGATTCTCCTTTGAGCTCCTCACTTTTCATTTGGATGAATTTCAAACAGGAGGACATGCTGCTGGTCCAGTGGAGGCACCTGAGACACAGCCCAAGTCTTCCCTGAGGAGTTTCCCCATTTGCAGGAAGCCGCTGTGTCTATTTCTAGTGGGGGCAGGGCGTGTGTGTGTGTGTGTGTGTGTGTGTGTGTGTGTGTGTGTGTGTGTGTGTGTGTGTGTGTGTGTGTTAGCATCTTTTCTGGGGCAGGAATGGCTCTCCTGCATCCCTGGCCCAGCTTTGCTGCCCATCTGGCATTTTAATGGCCCTCCTCCACAGTTTCCAGTGTTGATGCAGATTTTTCTCTATTTTTGTATTTCCTGGTTTGTTTGTTTTTCAGAAGGGAATCAAACATGTGCCATCTTCTAACAAAAGCTCCAAGGGGCATTTTAATGTGGCATTAATATCCTACAAATTTCTTTTTAAAGTAGGAATTCTGAATACTGCCTGCTATTTCCTTCAATGCAGTTTTCATACCAAGAATAGATAAAATTGGACTTTTAGATAATAGCCTCTCTATACTTTAAAATTTCTGCCTTTGATAATAAATTACTAGCTAACTCCACTTGTTCTGATAATTCTTTTCATCTCAAACTCATTTACTTTCCTACATCAAAATTCAGCTATAATACCCAAAGTTTGCACATATCCGTTACTGCTGACGTATGTTAAAGAGCGAAGGTTGACCAGGTTTTCCTACTGTCTCATCTTGGAAGAAGAGCTGAAGCCTTGACTGGAGTTGTTCTTAAATTCCTTGCCTCTCTGTAAGACTTGGAGGATCCAGAAAAACCCTATTCTGAGTTCTACTGCTTCTACTCCTTCCAACTTCTCCCAGCCCAAATTTGTTTGGAAGCACCTTTTCATCTGGTCACTTCCAAGGAGAACTGTGCTCCTTGAAGAACTCTCAAGTATTTGTTGAATTGCATGGTTTTCGTTGTGTGTATTTTTTTTTAATTTAGGTATAACTGACATATAACGTTATTTTAGTTTCAAGTGTAAAACATAATGATTTGATATTTGTATGTATTGAGAAATGATCATCACAATGAGTCTAGTTATCATCTGGCACCATACACAGTTACGAAATTTTTTTTCTTATGATGAGGACTTTTAAGATCTTTTTCTCTTTGGAACTTTCAAGTATGCAATACAGTGTTATTAACTGCAGTCGCTGTGGTGTACATTATATCCTTATGACTTACTTATTTTATAACTAAGTCTACCTTTTGATCCCCTTCACCCATTTTGCCCACCTCCACCCCTGCCTCTGGCAACCACCAATCTGTTCTCTGTATCTATGAGGTTGGTTTTTTTGGTTGTTGTTTGTCTGTTTAGATTCCACACATAGGTGAGATCATACAGTATTTGTCTTTCTCTTTCTGACTTATTTCACTTAGCATAATGCCCTCCATTCACATTGTTGCAAATAGTAAGGTTTCATCCTTTTTTTATGGCTGACTAGCATTATTCCATTGTACATATACACCACAATTTCTTTATCCATTCATCTATTGATGGGCACTTGGGTTGCTCCCATATCTTGGCTATTGTAAATAATACTGCAATGAACAAGGGAGTGCATATATCTTTTTGAGTGTTTTCATTTTTGAGGGGTAAATACCAGAAGTGAAATTGCTGGATCACAAGGTAGTTCTATTTTTATATATTTTTTGAGGAAACTCCATACTGTTTTCCATAGTGGCTGCACCAATTTACATTCCCACCAACAGTGCATGCGGGTTCCCTTTTCTTCACATCCTCGCCAACACTCGTTACATGTTGTCTTTTTGATGACAACCATTCTGACAGGAGTGAGGTGATATCTCACTGTGGTTTTGATTTGCATTTCCCTGATGTCTAGTGATGTTGAGCATCTTTTCATGTGTCTGTTGGCCATCTGTATGTCTTTGGAAAAATGTCTATTCAGATCTTCTGCCCATTTTAAAATTGCATGGTTTGGGTTTTTGCTATTGAGTTGTACGAATTCTTTACATATTTTAGATATTAACCCTTTATTAGATATATGATTTGCAAGTATTTTCTCTCATTTAGTATGTTGCTTTTTCATTTTGTTGATGGTTTTTTTTGCTGTGCAGAAGCTTTTTAGTTTGATGTAGTCCTACTTATTTTTGATTCTGTTGCTTTTGTTTTGGTGTCAGATTAAAATAATTATTGCTAAGACCCATATCAAGTAGCTTATCACCTATGTTTTCTTCTAGAAGCTTTATGGTTTCAGGTCTTACTTTCAAGTCTTTAATTCATTTTGAGCGAAGTTTTGTGTATGGTGTAAGGTAGTGGTCCACTTTCATTCTTTTGTTTATGGCTTTTCAGTTTTCCCAACAAAATTTATCAAAGAGACTATTTTTTGCCCATTGTATATTCTTGGCGCCTTTGTCATAAATTAATGCATGGGTTTATTTCTCAGCTTTGTATTCTGTTCCATTGATCTGTATGTCTGTTTTAATGCCAATACCGTACTGCTTTGATTACCATAGCTTTATAATATGAATTGTATGGTTTTAAAAAAATCAAACAGATCTGGATTCAAAGAGCACAATTCCACCAGCTATGTGATGTTATACAAGTTACTTAAATCTATGCATCTGTCTCCTAATCTATAAAACAGAAGTAATAACATCTACTTCACAGATCTGTTGTAAGGAAGAAATGTAAAGTAGTTAACACAATGCCTAGCACCTAGTAAACCCACAAAAAGGTGAGAGTGGGTATATATATGTACATATATATATATATATATATATATATATATATATATATATATGTGTGTGTGTGTGTGTCCACCAACTAGGACACAGCTAGTGTCCACCAACTAGGGTCTGTATTATTGGCAAAAGAGAAGAAAGAGGCTGCAGTTCTACTGACCTGGGCATCCTGTCTCACGAGAGCATCATCCAGATAATTTCCTTCATCCCTGCCACCCTGAGGATGAGAAAAACAAACCCTGAGCATGAGAAAAACAAACCAAAGAGACTGAGAGAGGATCCATGAAGATTTGGGAGGTCTGATAAGACAGAGTGTGTGGGAACCCAAGGACATGGTAATTAGACAGAAGGGGTCCTGAGTCCAGCTTAGGGAGAGAGGACAGATGTCTTTGAACGTGCTTGCGATATTCCCACAGTTCTGAGCTGACCGATCAGAAGGCAAGCTCGGTGTGGCTCCCTGATGTTGTGTGGGCGTCTCTGCCAGCTGAAGGGGCAGGAGGACACATATGGCCTGGTGACTGCTCCCTCTGGGACAGTCCTCTACTCCTTCCTCCCCTGCCCCCACTCCTGTGTCTTCCCTGCTGACTTATGCCTTCCTAACTGGCAAATGTACACTGATCAATTCTGCCAAACAGGAGCTGGAAAGACAGGAGAATCAAGAGACTCTGGGGCCAACGGTGGGGGCTTGAGGAGCACCTGAAAGTGCCCCATCCCTCACCAACACCAGCTCACCAGGAAGGCCTTGCAAATCCATCTCTCTTTTCTGGCACCCCTGCTCCCACACTAGCCCAGACCTGCTTTTTTCACGGTATCTGGAATACCGAGGTAACCTTCCTGCCTGGGCTCCCCGCCTCTGGTTCAATTCATCTAACATATCGCTATAACATTACTCTTCCTGGGACTTCCGGGGCAGTCCAGTGCTTAAGACTTCGCCTTCCAATGCAGGTGCGATTCCTGGTCGGAGCTAAGATCCCACACGTGCAAAAAAAACCCGAAACATAAAACAGAAGCAATATTGTAACAAATTCAATAAAGACTTTAAAAATGGTCCACATCAAAAAACAAAAAACAACTTTAAAACAAACAAAAAAAGAGCACCTGGCATGTATCCGGTGCTTGTATGTATAAATGAGAACAAATGGGCCTACATGACTAGCCAGAGTCTTTAAAGGAGAGAGGATAAAATAACAGAGACCCAAGAAAAACACAGGGGAATATGCCCATTTGGGAGGGTGAAAAGATGAGAAAGGCTGGAAAAGTGGGTAGAGAGTAAGTGTCTCAATAACACCCAACCCTCCCCCGCAAAAGGAGGGAGCGACTCACAGCAGACAGAGACACCAGCACGCGCTGGAACATAAGCGACGTGTCAGAGCGAATGTCATCTTCAAGGCTCCGCCCATATTCTAGCAAGAGAGTAAAATCAGTGACATCAGAGTAAAGAACCCTGCCCGGCACCACATCACACCCCAGAGCCTCCCACCCTCTTCAGGACCTGTCTACTGAAGCAGCTCCTCGTGAGGTTTTTCAGCCCACACACAGTTTTCCAAAAACTAAACTCTGGTAAAATGGTCAAGATAAGTTTAGCTTGTCATTAGAGGGGAAATGAGATGCTCTTTTTCCTTGAATTGGGCAGTTGAGAAGGCCGGGCTGTGATCCCCACTCTGTGGTTCCTACCGTCCAGGGGTTTGTCCTGAACATGGTTGGCAGTGACGCAGAGAAGCAGCTAAGCAGCCCGTGGAAAGGCAAACAGAGTGGGGTTTCTGAACCTGTGTTTGGGGACAAGCCAGGGACTGTCCATAGGGAGAAGTCCTGTATGTGGCAGACGTGGGGAGCCAGCGCTAGAACCAGACTCCCGAGGTTTAGAATCTCCAGATCTGAACACTTACCAAAAAACTCTTATTGTTTTGTTTTCTTTCTACCAAAGTGTATGTGTTTATTACAGAAAACTTAGGAAAAAACAACTAAGTAAAATGAAGGGAGGAAAAGAAAACCTCATCATGAATCTAATCACCCAGAAATAATAATCATTGATAACATTGTGGTGAATATCCTTCCTCATTTCCCCCCATACACACATATTCTTTTTCTTTCTTTGAAAAACGGGATCATAGCATCCCATTTTATGATTTGTCCTTTTCACTTATCCATACACCATACCACTTATTGTAATTTAATAATATCCTTCAATATACGTTTTGATGACTACATTGTGTGTGTGTACCATATTTTGTTTAGCCAACCTGTTGGACATTTTAAGCTAATATAAGCAACACTGTGTGATCTAAACCTTTGTGCATTTTTATTATATTCTTAGGGTAAAAAGGTAGGCATCTTTTAAAGGCATGTATTGATGTATTGTTCTCTGGAGAATTTTTTTTTTTTTTTTGTGGTACGCGGGCCTCTCACTGTTGTGGCCTCTCCCGTTGCGGAGCACAGGCTCCGGATGCGCAGTCTCAGCGGCCATGGCTCACGGGCCCAGCCGCTCCGCGGCATGTGGGATCCTCCCGGACCGGGGCACGAACCCGTGTCCCCTGCATCGGCAGGCGGACTCTCAACCACTGCGCCACCAGGGAAGCCCTCTGGAGATTCTTAAGAGGGGAACAAGTGGTTATCCCTCTGAGGTGGCTGCAGGACCTATAGTCCAGTCTGAAGGTAAGAAGTTGGGCAAGACTGCTCCTCCAGGCCATTCCCTGGAATGCTAAGATTCAATGGCACCACCACTTTTGAACAAGCACCTTTGATTCTCTGCTTGATAATAAGGAACCCCTTTCCAGCTTTCAGGGTAATAAAACCCTGGGTAGCCTAAGTAGAGTGGCAGGTGCATCTGAGAAGTCTTGAAAAGCCAACAGTCATTTGTGTAGACAGGGATCTGCCTGAAGGCAGAGCTTGGAACTGAGGATCCCTCATGGTCAGTGTTTCAGTGGGTAACCACCTGCTGTTACTCTAGGTCTCAGAGAACAGGGCCTCAGCCAGGGCCACTGAGGATGCTACATACGCAGCTGGTAGGTCTGGTTTATGCGCCGGATCTCCTCGGGCATCCGGGAGGCCAGGATCTCAATCAGGCAGCCCTCATCCGTGCCTGCGCCCTAAATGCAAAACCCAGAGGAGAGGGCTATGAGTCAGTTTACCAAGTTGAGTCCCACACACAGGAGGAATACAACCAGGAATCTGCAGAGAATAAAAACAACTCACCAAGTTCTAGCAACAGGATTTGCTCCTTTTTAACTGTCCGACCCAAATTCCAACATGTTTACTACAATCATTATTAGTCATAACATACATTTATAGGCTATTTCTATGTGCTGGTTAGGGACAGTTTCTGCCCTCTGGGGGCTGTCTTTCCTTGCCCTCCCCTGTACTTTTCCTTTGCAGGGCAGAATCTTCTGGCAAAGGCTGTTATCTCTTTGTTTTTCCAGAGTCTAGCCCAGAACCTTCCACGAGGCTGAGTATTTACTGACATGGTGGAGGAGGGTAGTTGTATTTGAATTTCATACTTGGTCATTAACAATCGGCAGACCCTGGGGTAGGGCACAGTGGATCCAGCATCCAGCTGAGAACACTTTACCAGTTCTGAGCAGACCGAGAGGCCCCCAAGATGTCAGTCAGAAGTTTCATATCTCAAAAGTAGCTAATACAGCAAGAAAGCTTCTGGAGCTGCACCAAAAGCACAAGTTTAATCAGTCCCCAGTGAGCCACAGGAAAGAACAAATGATTCCTTAACCTCTGGAGAGACAACTTTTAAATTACAGTGGCTAGAATGCAATGTCATGTTTTCAAGTTGTCATAAATGCAGGAAAATCTTTCTCCTATATCTCCTCCTCCCCACTCTCAGGAGGCCTCTATCACTGATTCTTGAGAAAGCCCGCCAGCAGCCAGCATTTACACAAACAGCACCGAGAGCAGGAGGGGAGGACCACGAACCTTCAAGGCCTTTCGCAGCTCCTGCACGTCGTACAGCACCGTGGGCGTCATCATCCCCAAGATCACCTGCTCGAAGTTGCCACTCAGTTCTGACTTCAAGTCGTCCATCAGGTCCTGGGACACAAGAAAGCACGCTGCTTAACTGCTACAGTAACGGAAACCAGCCACCCTCAGAGGGGTCCAGGGACGGCTGGGGGCTCCAAGACCCTTTCAGGGGCTGGTGTGCACAAAACCAACTTCGTAATAACACTAAGACGTGGGATCTGACTTTACACGCTCATCCTCTCACAGTTGTCCAGGGAAGCTTTCCAAAGGCTACTCGGTACGTCTACAGATCTACAGTTATGCGAAAAGGCTATTAAAATACTCCTCCCGGGCTTCCCTAGTGGCGCAGTGGTTGAGAGTTCGCCTGCCGATGCAGGGGATACGGGTTCGTGCCCCGGTCCGGGAGGATTCCACATGCCGCGGAGCAACTGGGCCCGTGAGCCATGGCCGCTGGGCCTGCGCGTCCGGAGCCTGTGCTCCGCAACGGGAGAGGCCACAACAGTGAGAGGCCCGCGTATTGCAAAAAAAAAAAAATAATAATAATAATAAAATATTCCTCCCTTTCCCAACTACCTATCTGTACAAGACCAGATTTCCTTCCTACTTCAACCAAAACCACATATCGCAACAAGTTGAAAGCAGAAGCAGATATGAGAATCCAGGGTATTCCATTAAGCAGACATTAAAGAGATTTGCAAAATATTAAAAGAATGCCAATCCTCTCACTAATTTTTTCTCTTTTGGAATATAAAGCTATTTTTTCCTAAAATCGTTATTTATGTTAACGTGTAATATGTTTTTATAGATTTTTAAATAAGTTAACAAATACCTATTTTTAAATGTCCTTAATTTAAATTAAGTTTTAATTTTTAAAATGGTTAACATCAATAGATGTAACCCACAAAAACAGAAAGGTCCTCAATAATTTAAGAGTGTAAAGGGGTTCCAACATCAGTGTATGCGCTCACTTAACAATATACCCTGAATGTATTTCCAAGTCAATATTTACCTACAACATTTTTAACAGCTGCAGAAATTTCCATATGTAGAGGCAATATAATTTCTTTAATAAGACCCCCGTTCTATTTTTCTACTATTCTTCTAAACAAGCCTTTAGCTGCATCCTTGTGATCATTCATGATTATTTCTTGACGCTCAATGATTAAAAAGAAATGCAATTATTTGGACAAAGGACCAATTTCTTTTTTTTTGTGTGTGTAAACAGCTCCATGAGTTTTTACTAGACATTTTTTTAACCCACAAAAATGGAATTATATCAACCGCATTTTTCTTTTTTTATACAGCAGGTTACTAGTCATCAATTTTATACACATCAGTGTATACATGTCAATCCCAATCGCCCAATTCAGCACACCACCATCCCCAACCCCCCCCAGTTTTCCCCCATTGGTGTCCATACGTTTCTTCTCTACATCTGTGTCTCAAATTCTACTCTGCAAACCGGTTCATCTGTACCATTTTTCTATGTTCCACATACATGCGTTAATATACGATATTTGTTTTTTCTTTCTGACTTACTTCACTCTGTACGACAGTCTCTAGATCCATCCACGTCTCTACAAATGACCCAGTTTCGTTCCTTTTAATGGCTGATTAACATTCCATTGAATATATGTACCCCACATCTTCTTTAACCATTCATCTGTCGATGGGCATTTAGGTTGCTTCCATGACCTGGCTATTGTAAATAGTGCTGCAATGAACATTGGAGTGCATGTGTCTTTCTGAATCATGGTTTTCTCTGGGTATGTGCCCAGTAGTGGGATTGCTGGGTCATATGGTAATTCTATTTTTAGTCTTTTAAGGAACCTCCATACTGTTCTCCATAGTGGCTATATGAATTTACATTCCAACCAACAGTGCAAGAGGGTTCCCTTTTCTCCACACCCTCTCCAGCATTTGTTGTTTGTAGATTTTCTGATGATGCCCATTCTAACTGGTGTGAGGTGATACCTCATTGTAGTTCTGATTTGCATTCCTCTAATAATTAGTGATGTTGAGCAGCTTTTCATGTGCTTCTTGGCTATCTGTACGTCTTCTTTGGAGAAAAGTCTATTTAGGTCTTCTGCCCATTTTTGGATTAGGTTGTTTGTTTTTCTAATATTGAGCTGCATGAGCTGTTTCTATATTTTAGAGATTAATCCTTTGTCAGTTGATTCATTTGCAAATATTTTCTCCCATTCTGAGGGTAGTCTTTTCGTCTTGTTTATGGTTTCCTTTGTTGTGCAAAAGCTCTGAAGTTTCATTAGGTCCCATTTGTTTATTTTTGTTTTTATTTCCATTACTCTAGGAGGTGGATGAAAAAAGATCTCTGTTAAACATTTCTTGCATCTTCTTGATCTTTGCCTCCATTCTTTTTCCGAGGTCCTGGGATCATCTTCACTATCAATATTCTGAATTCTTTTTCTGGAAGGTTGCCTATCTCCACTTCATTTAGTTGTTTTTCTGGGGTTTTATCTTGTTCCTTCATCTGGTACATAGCCCTCTGCCTTTTCATCTTGTCTATCTTTCTGTGAATGTGGTTTTTGTTCCACAGGCTGGAGGATTGTATTTCTTCTTGCTTCTGCTGTCTGCCCTCTGGTGGATGAGGCTATCTAAGAGGCTTGTGCAAGTTTCCTGATGGGAGGGACTGGTGGTGGGTAGAGCTGACTGTTGCTCTGGTGGGCAGAGCTCAGTAAAACTTTAATCCCCTTGACTGTTGATGGGTGGGCCTGGGTTCCCTCCCTGTTCGTTGTTTGGCCTGAGGCAACCGAACACTGGAGCCTACCTGGGCTCTTTGGGGGTAATGGCGGACTCTGGGAGGGCTCATGCCAAGGAGTACTTCCAAGAACTTCTGCTGCCAGTGTCCTTGTCCCCAAGGTGAGCCACAGCCACCCCCGGCCTCTGCAGGAGACCCTCCAACACTAGCAGGTAGTTCTGGTTCAGTCTCCCCTTGGGTCACTGCTCCTTCCCCTGGGTCCTGATGTGCACACTACTTTGTGTGTGCCCTCCAAGAGTTGAGACTCTGTTTCCCCCAGTCCTGCTGAAGTCCTGCAATCAATTCCCACTAGGCTTCAAAGTCTGATTCTCTAGGAATTCCTCCTCCCGTTGCCGGACCCCCAGGTTGGGAAGTGTGACGTGGGGCTCAGAACCTTCACTCCAGTGGGTGGACTTCTGTGGTATAAGTGTTCTCCAGTCGGTGAGTCACCCCCAGCAGTTATGGGATTTGATTTTACTGTGATTGCGCCCCTCCTACCGTTTCATTGTGGCTTCTCCTTTTTCTTTGGATGTGGGGTATTTCTTTTGGTGAGTTCCAGTGTCTTCCTGTCGATGACTGTCCAGCAGCTAATTGTGATTCTGGTGTTCTCGCAAGAGGGAGTCCAAAGGACCAATTCCTAAAGACATTTAGTCACATTTCCTCCTAGAACAGGTCAGAGAATTTAAGAAGCTGCTTAAGATCAACCGATAGGGAGTTGATTTGGTTTCAAGTTCCAATCTCAGATTCTCACAAACCTGAGTCTGCAACACTATATTTCAATCTATTGTGCATATTTTTATGTTACATCCACACGTATCAAATAGATGAATGAACAAATAAATTAGCGTTCAGTCACTCCATTAAGGTTGGTCATCTAAACAAACTGCTGTCAGATCAGCTTAGTTCTGAAGCTGAATAATCAACCCCAAATGTGTGGCAACACTTTGTCTCTAGCTCACACATCTCATGCATGTTCATTAAATTTCCTTGGGGATGGAGAAGAGCTTAAAATGCCCAGAAGGTACTCTGAGCAATCTGAGGGAGGAATCCCATTGGTGCCCAGCCAAGGTTTGCATATAGATGCTCCCGGGAAGAGCTGAGCCAGCCGTGCCCCACCCAGCAGCTTAATGCCTGCCTTTGAGAGGCAGCCCGTCTGACTAGCTTTTATAAAATTATCCAAGAATAGAAATACTTATCATGGAGTTAACAGCACTCTGAGACCTGGAAGCACTCATTGATAACATTACCTCAATAAAAAGATTCTCTAATCACACAGATGGGCTTCCAGTGATGTGGAAAGATTGGGTCAATGACCCTGGTAAGTAAGCTGTTGAAAACGAGACTGAGACAGGGTTGCTCAGGGGTGTGGAATTCAGAGAGGAAGGGGAAAACATGGTGAGTGAACCGCCTTTGAATGCATAAGCCACTAAAATACACACACACACACACACACACACACACACACACACAGAGCCCCATTCTAGAACTGGAGGGGGTGGCTCTCAATTAAGGATCATTCAAAGGAATGAATATATACTACAAAGGGGTTTATGTAGAAGAGTTGGATAGACCCTAAATCCTCGGAGAGCCTGTTTAGAACAAACTGGATTTAAACATTTTAGTCAGTTTGGAGGAACTTCATTAGCACGTGGCCTAAAGGAAAGGCCAAGGGAAGCAACACTGAAATCTGTGCCCTGCCCAGTGCTCCAAAGGGTAGGGGGCTGAGTCCATTCCACAACCAAGTCCCTGAAAGGACTTGTGGGGGAAGAGACTAAACTTAGCCTTGAATTTTGTGAATCAAGAGCTCCCTGAAATCACTTCTGGCTATGGACAGTGGAGGAACTCTTGAACGTGTTGAAAGTGTTTTTTGTTTTTTGTTTTTTCCAAGAACATCTTTACACAAGGCAAAGGATCCATCTTTTAAAAACCAAGGGCCACTACTTCAGGATTCAAGAAGGAAGGGGCCCCTGCTCCCTTACTGCTGACAGGTCCCTTGTCAAGCCAGAGAGCTGCTACCTACCCTGCCGATGGTGGTCTTGTAGGCCGTCCTGATTTCCTGGCGCTGGGCCGTGTTGCGATAGGCCAGGACGTTGATGATGGCATCTTCATCCGTGCCTGGTGAGGAGCGGAGACAGGGAGTGAGTGTGATTTGAGAGAGGAATGAGACAATGGGTTCTTCTGCGGACACTGGTGTAACCCAAACACACGCAGAGAGCTTTCTAAGAAAAGAAGTTCTTGTTCAGAGGGTTTGTCTATTTTGGTGGGAAAACAGACACTAGATTAGAGTCTCGGTCTCTCCTTTCATTAGCTATTTTTTTTTTTAACATCTTTATTGGAGTATAGTTGCTTTACAATGGTGTGTTAGTTTCTGCTGTATAACAAAGTGAATCAGCTATACATATACATACATCCCCATATCCCCTCCCTCTTGAGCCTCCCTCCCACCCTCCCTATCCCACCCCTCTAGGTGGTCGCAAAGCACCGAGCTGATCTCCCTGTGCTGTGCAGCTGCTTCCCACTAGCTATCTATTTTACATTTGGTAGTGTATATATGTCCATGCCACTCTCTCACTTCATCCCAGCTTACCCTTCCCCCTCCCCATGTCCTCAAGTCTATTCTCTATATGTGCGTCTTCATTTCTGTCCTGCCCCTAGGTTCTTCAGAACCTTTTTTTTTTTTTTTAGATTCCATATATATGTGTTAGCATACGGTATTTGTTTTTCTCTTTCTGACTTACTTCACTCTGTATGACAGACTCTAGGTCCATGCACCTCACTACAAATAACCCAATTTCGTTTCTTTTTATGGCTGAGTAATATTCCATTGTATATATGTGCCACTAAATGAAAGAGTTAACTTCTCTGAGCATTAGTTTCCTTATCTATGAATGTGAGTGATCATTGTACTTTCCCTCTTTAGATCGCCCATATTTATCTTCCACGTTCTTGCCTTTCTCTCCTCACTTTTATCTCTTTATCGTCTCCTCTGAGTTTCAAAACAGTTCAAACCTGTCTTTTAATTCATGATTTGGCACTTCACAGGGTTTAAATTGGCTGCTCATTGTATCCACTGCGTTTTAAGATCTGTATTTGTGTTTTTCTTTTCTAAGCTCTCTTTCCTGATCTCTGATCAGGAAACTTTTTATAACTACCCATGAATTCCCATGATGCAATATCCTACCAAAACTTTCACTATGAGTTACAGTTTTTAAAAAAATATTTTTAAAAGATTATCTTTGCTCTTTTTAAAAAATTTATTTGGCTGTGTCGGGTCTTAGCTGCAGCATGCAGGATCTTTGTTGAGGCATGTGGGATCTACTGTTGTGGTGCGAGGGCTCTTCATTGTGGTGCATGGGCTTCTCTCTAGTTGTGGTGTGCGGGCTCTAGAGCGCATGGGCTCAGAAGTTGTGGCACGCGGGCTAATTTGTCCAGCAGCATGTGGGATCTTAGTTCCCCGACCAGGGATCGAACCCGCATCCCCTGAATTGGAAGGCAGATTCTTAACCACTGGACCATGAGGGAAGTCCCTGAATTACAAATTTAAAATATCTTAAATTTTGTTTGCCTGTTTCTTGCAGCAGCTTTTACAGGCGACTTTCACAGCTGGATGTTCATGTATGCTGGGTGAGTTTTCCATTTTCCCATATACTGTATGGGAAGATGTGATGAGTTATAGGGGAGTCTATTGAAATATTTCAGGAAGAAATAAAAAAATGTATAGATTTACGAGTTATTCTTTGCAAAATTAGAGATCTAGAAAAATGTGAGGTGTACGGAGGAAGCTATAGAGGTTTTTTTTTTTGTTTTTTGGGGTATTTTTATTTATGGCTGCATTGGGTCTTTGTTGCTGTGTGCGGGCTTTCTCTAGTTGTGGCAAGCAGGGGCTACTCTTTGTTGCGGTGCACGGGCTTCTCACTGCAGTGGCTTCTCTTGTTACGGAGCATGGGCTCTAGGCGCACGGGCTTCAGCAGTTATGGCACGTGGGCTCGGTAGTTGTGGCTCGCCGGCTTAGTTGCTCTGCGGCATGTGGGATCTTCCCAGACCAGGGCTCAAACCCGTGTCCCCCACATTGGCAGGTGGACTCCCAGCCACTGCGCCATCAGGGAAGCCCGCTATAGAGTTTTAAGTTTACATAACTTAGTGACCTACTCTGTTCTCTCGGGGGGGGGAAAAAAAAGAAAGAGGGTAATAGATACAACCATCCTTTTTCCAGGAGCACTCTCAGCTGGTGGGAGAAGGTTCATTGCCTTTTGCTTTTTTAACCAGTTTCTGTGAAAGGCACCACCACTCTTCCGGTCTGTCAGGCTTGAACCCTCAAAATAGCTTTGATTATTTTACCTGCTCTCTTCCTTCACATTCAGATTTCCTGTCAAGTCATGCAAACTCTAGCTCTAAGACCCTTTTTGTATCTGTCCCCTCTTTTTAATTCCTATGACAACCACTCCAGTTCAGGGTTTCTTCTTAGACAACTTAAAGTCTGCTAAGTAGTAGTCTCACTTCCTAATTGGTCTTTCCAACGTCTTGCCAGATTCATCTTCCTAAAACGACAAACTCTCACAGTGTCCCTCCCCTGCTCAGGATACACGATGGCTCCCCACCATTTGCTGGATTTACTATCTGCACTGCTGTCTGGCATTTGGGACTCTCCACCATACCCCATTCACTATTGTAAATATCCACATAAAAAGCTACAGGCAGCCAAATCCAGAGACTTAGCTCCTGAATTCCTGTACTTGACCCAACTACACTGCACTCCTTTCTCCTGACCTCCTTCATTACCAGTCTATGGGCTTAGGTCTCCCTAACCCCCTCCATCTAGCATCCTGATTCTGGCATTTGTTGTTTCCTGGACAATGCCTCTGGGTCATCCTCCCATGTCAGTAGCATCCTCAGGACCCGTCCCATGGTACCTGCCTTCCCAGAAGTCACCTAAAAAGTCAGCTCCTGCTTTGTAAGTACATCCTGCTGCAAGCCACGTATTTACATGGCCTGCAGCTAAGTGCCTCAGCTAAAATGCAAAACAGGGCAATGCTCACACTCATCCCATGCCTTTGCTCACACTGTTCCGTTCACCTGAAACCCATTCTCTCTTATCTATTTATTTACTTACTGAATAAATTTAACTCCTCTCCCAAGGCCCATCTCAATTTCTACATCCTCCAAGAAGTGTTGCCTGATGCTCTCAAATGACATGTGACCTCTCTGACTCCTAATGGGATCTTACTTGTGCCCCTCCCGTCGCTATCATATTATGAACCGATCATGTTTCTGCGCATGCCTTGGCTGCCTAGCATCCGTGGACGACTGAACCACAGGACTAGGTTTATAGTCCTTGTCTCCTCTAACCTTCACTGGCCCACACAGCGAGCACTGAAAATGGTTTGTTGTATCCAATGCCTCCTGACTCTGAGAATTCCGAATGCCATGTGGTCTACGTTCTGAATTATGGTGTTCTTGCTATCCACCAAAGAATTAGGATACCCCTGAAAAAAAGGGCGGGCCGAGTACCTTTTCCATTTTATTTATAAAAAGGGAAAATGATAGATTCAGGGTAATGTCCTGTTCAGAGGTGGGCGGCAGCACAGCGCAGTGGCTTGAGTTCCGGCTCTGGAGTCGGACTGCCTGGAATTGCCTAGAATCCTGACACGTACAACCCCAGACACCTCGGGCAAGTTAGCTCATCTCCCTAAACCTCAACTTTCTCATTAGTTAAACAAGCTGCTGTCAGAATTAACACATAATCTATGTAACACATTGTGCCTGACACACAGTAGAGCTTAATAAATGCTCATTATTATTGTTCCTGTTAGTAGCATTGGGGCTAAGGTGAATTCTTCTTGGATAGAAAAACTGGGAAATAATGCCTCATGGTCAAACGTTTTTATCCAAATCTTGAGGAGATTCTAAATGGCAGCTATGAAACAGAGAGCACTTCTCTGGCCAAATGTCCACTCAGGCAAGTTTGGAGGCAGGGTCTAAGTCAGCATGGCCTGCAGTGCCCGGGCATGGCTGTGCCCACCCAGTGGGAAGCCTTTGCCCACGGGAGCTACCAGAGGGTGGTGCACTGGAAGACAAGCCCTTCTGGTCACGTACGCACAGCCTTCTCACCTAAAATCCCACATGCTACACGGGGGTACTGGCCTAGCTGTGCGTATTACAGCAGCAACAGGCGGGGGGCTGACTCAAGGGAAAGAACATGGACTTAGAGCTGGCAGGCTCTGCTGAGTGTGACTCATGACTCAGTTCCACTTACTCTGTGCCTTCCTATGTTACTTCTCTGAGTCTCAGTTTCACATCTGTAAAATGGGGCGAAAATAACAATAGGACCAGCTGCTTTCACTACATCACAGGATTGTCGCACGTATTCGTTCAGATAATGTTTGTCAAAGTGCTTTGTAAACCTTCTGGCACGACATGCATACGTGGGTTAACTGGAAAACAAATACATTTCTCAAATCTGATATATAGATTCATAATACCGGAATGTAAAACAGATTTAAATTATCAGGGAGGTCCAGAATGAGTTCATAACATTTAAAATTCTTAGTAAAAAACCCTCCCGTCTAGTTTGCCTTGAAAAGTCAACTTGTTCCCATTGTGTTTTCTTAGCCTGAGACGTACTCACAGTTGCCTGTGGACACAACACCCTCTGGGTGACTCTGTCATGCACAGCACATGAGGGGTGTTTACCTCCAGTGGGACACTTACCGAGACCTTTCATGGCCTTCCTCAGGGTCTGGGCATCTTCAGTGGCACTGAAGCCTGAAGCAGCTTTGACGGTGCCTCCCTTGGCTGCCTGAGTGCACAGAGAAAGATGGTGACTGAGAGGCACTTCTCACCAGCATGGCGCCATCTCACACAGCAAGTTTGCTGAGCACCCACCATGGGCCAGACACTCTTCCAGGTGCTGGGACACGGCAGTGACTGTGGGAGATGAGGCTCTTGCTCCCCTGGAGCTGATGTTCAAGTTCAGCAGGAAGCAGACAGTAAACGAGCCAACAAACAAATATTCCACCAGGCGGCCGGTGGTGAGAAGGGCTACAGGGCAGACAGAGAGGTCCTGGAGGGGCTGCTCTGAGGAGTGACATTCAGGCTGAGGTCTGAGTGACAGGAAACAGCTGACTGTGCAAAGATCAGGGGAAAGTGTTACAGGTAGAGGAAACAGCTGAGACAAAGGCACTGAGGCTGGAGCTGCCTTCTGGGGGAGGAGTGGGACAGAGGCCAGTGTGGCTTGAGTTGGTGGGCAAGCTGGGGAGTGGTAAGATAAGTTACACCGTTACCTACAAAGTAATCTTGTCTCCCCTGAAAGGGGAAAATCAAACCTGAATTCAGTCAAGCCTCTAAGGCCAAATACCAATTTATGGTAAATAGGAGAAAGAGGAAAGAGGAAAATGTTAACCCACCCCACAGGGCTGTAATCAGCACAATCCAGACTGTGAGAAACACTACTTGATGGACGATCTAGTTTCTTCAACAAATAAACTGCAAGGAGAATTAGAAAAGAGAGAGATGGAGGGACTTCCCTGGTGGCGCAGTGGTTAAGAATCCGCCGGTCAATGCAGGGGACACGGGTTCGAGTCCTGGTCCGGGAAGATCCTACATGCCGCGGAGCAACTCAGCCCGTGTGCCACAACTACTGAGCCTGCGCTCTGGGGCCCACAAGCCACAACTACTGAGCGCACGTGCCACAACTACTGAAGCCCATGCGCCTAGAGCCCGTGCTCTGCAACAAGAGAAGCCACTGCAATGAGAAGCCCGCGCACCGCAACGAAGAGTAGCCCCCGCTCGCTGCAACTAGAGAAAGCCCGCGCGCAGCAATGAAGACCCAATGCAGCCAAAAATAAATAAATTAAATTAAATAATTTCTTTTAAAAAAAAGAGAGAGAGAGAGATGGAGGGGAAATATAGCTTAAAAGAGATTAAAAATGCACATCAATAATCATAATGGGTGAACTTATTGGGATCCTGAATCAAACACTAAAAAAAAATGACATTTATGAGACAGCTGGACATTGAACACTGACTTGATATTCGATGCCATTAAGCAACTAGTGTTAACGGTTTTAGGTATGATAATGGTATTGTGGTTATATTTTATTTTTTTAAGAGTTTGAATCTTATACACATTGAAAGAATTTATAGATGAGAGGATAAGATGTCTAGAATTTGCTTCAAAATAACGGGTTGGGGGAAGTAAGTGGAGGTAAAGAAGAAACAAGGCTGACCATGAGTTAATAATTACTGAGTTATTATTATGTAATATAATAGTTACTGACCATGAGTTAATAATAATTATAAGTACAAAGGGGTTCTTTTTAATATTTGGTCTACTTTTGTATGTGTTCACCTTTTTCCATAATAAAAACTTTAAAAATGAAAAAGAAAGAAAATCAGAGAGGTTTCAAGGGCAGAACAAGAACCTTCACAAGCCAGTGAGGAGTTTCTGTTTTATTCTAAATGCAGTAGGAGGCACTGGCAGGTTTTCAGCAAAGGGATGGACGAGATGATCTGATTTACATGTTAAAAAGATCACTTGGGCTGCTGTAGGGAGATACAGAGACTAGTTGAGAATCTGGGCCATGATCCAGGGATATGATGGTAGACGAGGGTGAAACAGTAAAAATGGAAAGAGACAGACAGACTCAGCACATGTTTTGGAGCAAAGGCGGCAGAACTTGCCAATGGACTGATGTGGGAGGTGAGGAAAGAAAAGAAGCAAGTGTAACTCTAAATCTTTTTCCCTGAGCAGCCAAGCAGAGAGTGGCATCCTCTACCCAGATGGGGAATGCTGGAGGACTACCAGATTTGGGATGGCAGTGGGGAGTGGGATTTAGAAGTCCTACTTTCAAAATGTTAAGTTTGGGATGTCCATTAAACATCCAAGTGGAGTTGTCAAAAGGATGGTTGGTTATACAACGTAAATCTAGAGGGCAAGCCTAGAGTAATAAATTCAGGACACATCAGCGTTTGGATGGTATTGGACAAAATGACCTAGGGAGAAAGTGAAGAACAGGGGTCCTAGGACAAGCCTGGGCCTCTCCAGCAGAGAAGGACCGGAATGGATAACCAAGAAGGACTGGTCCTTGATGTATAAAGAAAACCAGGACTGTGTGTTGTCCAGAGGCTGAGGAAGGAGGAAGATGTCAGTGCCTGCTAAGGTAGCTGTGAGTAGAGGACACAGAAGGGATGGTCAGATTGGGCAACACGGAAGGTCCTGGTGATCCTGACAAAGGCTTCTGCAGTGGAATGGAGGGGACAGAAGCCTGACCAAGTGGCAGAGGGAAGGATGGGAAGTCACGAGGAGGAGACGGCAGTCTAGACACTGGAGATGAGGGTTAGCATCACCGGAAACGACCAGCATGCCTTAAAGTGAGAAATACTCTGATGCATACAAGGGACAAAAAGTTAGTGAATCTGGGCTTCCCTGGTGGCGCAGTGGCTGAGAGTCCGCCTGCCGATGCAGGGGACACGGGTTCGTGCCCCGGTCCGGGAAGATCCCACATGCTGCAGAGCGGCTGGGCCCGTGAGCCATGGCCGCTGAGCCTGCGCGTCCGGAGCCTGTGCTCTGCAGCGGGAGAGACCACAACAGTGAGAGGCCCGCGTAACACAAAAAAGCAAAAAACCAAACCAAACAAACAAAAAAAAAGTTAGTGAATCAGACCCTCTGCATATACAGACTACAAATTAAAAACATCAACAAGTAAAACATGGGTTAGTAACCAGTAGGTACCATTCAGTTGACTTATGATTTAGAGATAATGTACTGATTAAGATCGAGGTGCCCTGAGTATTTCTAATTATTTACTAATTTATTAATGTTATTTATGTACGTGAGGCAGCAAAGAGAAACATAATTCAATACAAAAGATAAATAAATAGATGAAGAAGTTCAGTGACAGGCCACAAAGCATAGAAAATTACAGTAAAGAAGGGGGTAGAAAGGAAACGGAAACAGAGACCTTAAAGGCCTGTGTAATTATTCGACATGAGCCACAGATTTCTCTGTCTAGAAGCCAAACAAGAGGAAACTGTAATCAATAATGAGATTCACAGTGTCCATAAAAGGCAAAGAGATCAATTGCACCGAATTGCATCCCCAAAGAAAGATATGTTGAAGTCCTAACCCCCAGTACCTCAGAATGTGCCCTTGTTTGGAAATACTGTGATTACAATGAATTAATTAATTGTAATTAATTAAAGCAAGATGAGGAAGCCGCTAATTCAACATGACTGGTGTCCTTAGAAAACAGCACGTGAAGACAAAGACACTCAGGGAGAACACCACATGATAATGTGTTGTTGACTCCAATGTCTGCCAAAAAATGCCTAAGATTGCTAGCCAACCACCAGAAGCTAGAAAGAGACAAGGAAGAATTCCCCTACGGATTTCAGAGGGACCATGGCCCTGCCAACATCTTGATTTTGGATTTCTAGCCTCCAGAAATACAAGACAACATATTTCTGTTATTTTAAACCACCCAGTTTGCGGTGCTTTGTTACGGCAGCCTCAGGAAATTCATGCAGGCATTCTACTTGTTTTCTTCTACTGTATATCTGTAGTAATAAGCAAGCTGTGATTTGCTGTCAGCATTTCAAACGGCCTAGCTCAGCCCTTGACCCCTCCAAGACAGCTGTCTGAGTCAAATGTCTCCCAATGTTCTTCTGGAACTCCAGTGTTGAAAAAATTTTGGATGGTACTTAAACACTGCATTTGACTTTTAAAGCAAATTGCATTGCTGAGGGACACTAGTATGGGATTAAAATTAATATCTAACAAGATGAATCGATAGAGACATGTGCAAAGATAATACAGCTTATCTATCAGCATCTTTTTTCCAGAACAAGATAAGCCCGGAAAATTGGTTCCTGTTAGCTCTAAAGTATCCATATCGACTAAATTCCAGGGAATAATGTATCATTATCTGTTCCAGGAAGGCAGGGGATTCCACCCCAGGAAGGCTTCTTGTGGCAGCAGGCAAAGGAAACAGGCAGAGGATGTAGGGAAGAATGATGAAAACAAATAGCTAGAAATCAGTGATACATCACAATCAATGAAATGTCATTCAGTTATTAAAATAATAAATAATGATGAAGATAAATGTCAAAAGATGGGCATACGATACGATGAAATATTTAGCAATGAAAAGGAACAGAGGAACAAACTGCTGATACAGCATCAGGGATGGATTGCAAAAAATATAATGCTGACAATAAAAGAGCACACGCTCTATGATTCCATTTATAGGATGTTCTCGAACAGGCAAAACTAATCTATGGTGAAAACAATCAGAACAATGGTTCCATTTCTGGAGAGGAGTGGAGAGCAGGGCGGGGACTGATCTGGAAGGGGCATAGAGGAACTTCCTGGAGCGATGAAATGTTCTATCTTGATAAGAGGGGTAGGTCACACGATACGTACCTTTGTCAAAACTCATCTACCAGTAACCTTAAGAGCTGTGCATTTCATTGTATGTAAATTATACCTCTAAAACTTTTTGGTAAATATTTGAATACAATGGCTTTTAAAACATATTTTCCTTTTAGAAATGTGTCATATGGTCATTGTAGAGATTTGGAAAAAAAAATTTTTTTTTAAGAATTAAGAAGAAAATCTCGGGGGTAGGGGGAGGGATAAATTAGGGGACTGGGCTTAACATATACAAACTACTATGTATAAAATAGATAACTAACAAGGACCTAATGTATAGCATAGGGAACTATACTCAATATTATGTAATAACCTATAAGGGAAAAGAACCTGAAAAAGAATATATACATAATATATATATAACTGAATTGCTATGCTGTACACCTGAAATTTACATATGGTAAATCAACTATACTTCAATAAAAAATTTTTAAATAATTAAGAAGAAAAATACAACACCCATAACTCCACCATCGAGAGTAAATAATTTTAATATGCTATAAGATGTAAAATAAACGTGTTAGCATAGCAAAGACTAGAGTGAATACATTAACTGTTCTTCACGTTCTTATTACTACTATTTCAAAACCACTGTCATACAAGTAGGGTCTAAAATAAAGTGATGAAAAATAATTGGGAATTACAACATTGTGATTATATTGTATGGTTTTCCTTTCCTTTAAAGAAGCCCTTTATCTGTCCAATAAATAACAGTCATAATGGAAAAACAGGTTCTAGGAGGAAAGATGAGAGCAACTGAGGTAATTTTCCTCAGTGGAAAGCTCACTAAAGGGTCACTTGGTTACTGTCTTCACATGTAGAAAGGCTGCGAGCTTGTTCAGAACAGGAAGAGTGTCCCATTAATTATGGGTCCCCAGAGCCAAAAACCATGCACAAAGTAGGGGCACTGTAAACATCTCTGAATAAATGTTGTACATGTCCAGGGAGAACCCATCAAGAACAAATGGATTTTAAAGGACAGCATAAGAGATTTGGTGCAGACACGAGTAAGCCCTTGACTGTCAGAGATGATGAAGAAAATTCTAGAATGTCTAATGTTAAAAAAAAGATGTTAAGAGTATATTACTCTTTGTTCAGGATAGTTTACACATCCATCTTCCTAAAGGGAAGTGTGTAGAGTTGGCGGAATGTCTAGTTCCTCTCCAAGTATGAGATTCTACTTCTATTATTTCTTCCTAGAAGACCAGGGATCAAGCATCACCTGCCTATTGAGAAGCTTTATTTGGGCAGGAGAAGGAGAGCAGGTGGCCAGCCTCAGGTACAGCCATGTTTGTAGCTGAAAGGCTCAGCTTCCACAGCAGCAGTGAGCTTTATGGAACTCTCAAAGGGATCCAATTCCCTGCCTGTCCCTGAGATCAGGTAACCAAGCTCTGAGGAGTCCAGTCACAGCCAACAGCAGGAGGCAGATGACAAGTGTTTCTTAGCTGATGAGCCTGAAATGATGGGGTTACACAAAGTGTGGACAGCGGTCATCTCCTAGTGGAGGAAGCTGCGGGATTTTGAGTTTTTCCTTTTTATTTGCCTACAATTTCTAAAATGAACATGTAGTGTTTCTGCAGAGAGAAAACTATAACTTGTTTCTGTATCTCAGGATGTTAGAAGGATTCAAAGGAGTTCCTCTTTGAATTAATTTTCAGGGTCAGGTTACTCACCACCCCTGAAAGAAGTTAAAATGGCGTTTTCGAAAAAAGAAACTGTCTTTCCATTTCCTCGTCCCTCTCCTCTGATGAGCAAACAACTCTTTGTATAAGGCAACAGTCCCTGAGTACACATCCTGTACCTGTCTGCAGCTGGCACCAGGGAGGGTGAGGCACGTCTCCAACTTACCATGACTTTTACTATGTCAGGATCAGAGTTCAGTCAGCCAAGCAGAAGTTTCTCTGTGATAAAAGCAGAAGGGACATTACTGTGATAAGAGAAGTGTCATTAAAATCATTAATCAGGATGACGTACAATTTGCACAAAGTTAAGGCACAGGGAAATAACACCCAATTTCATCAAAAGGCCAGCTACTGATTAGCCAAAGAGACAAGGGCCAGGCTAATCATTAGAGAGAAACTGTGCTAAGGGGCGAGTTAATTACGCCAACAAAATACTGTCCTACCTGCTCTTCTGTTTGGAGATAACACATTACAGAAATGATTCCTCTTGCTTAGTTAGGGTGAGGTACATTGCTTGTACTCAAGCCAAACCTAGATTCTGAACTGGAAGCTCTAGTGGATCAGAAGAGGTGCCTCTCGGAGAGAAAAGAGAATCCGACTGCAACAGGGAAAGCACTGCACTCCAGCCTTTACCCTAAATGAGGGAGTGTGTGTGTGTGCGCACGCGCATTTGTGTATAATGACAGGCCACTGGCCCAACCAACATTAGACTTTTCATTTCCCAATGACCACTTTCACTGCCACCATCTCAGGACTTAAAGGTGCTTCCTCCCTTTAAGCTGCAGCCTTACACGCTCAGCTTGGCCCTTAGTTCTCTTCAACACCCCCTCCTTCAGCAAGAAGCCGGGAGCCATCACTCATTTATTCAGTCGTTTAGAATGCAAGAAATGTCTTTATTGAAGGCAGGCCTCTGAGGAACAGGCCAACTGGCTTCCTGTTTCCACATCCAGGTCTTATGGAAAAGGTTCCTTTCCTGAGCATTTAGTTAGATGCTTGATACTCAAAGAATCATCCCAGAACCAGAAGCATGGGCATCACGTGGGAGCTTCTTAAAAGTGCAGAATCCCAGGGCTTCCCTGATGGCGCAGTGGTTGAGAATCTGCCTGCTAATGCAGGGGACACAGGTCCGAGCCCTGGTCTGGGAGGATCCCACATGCCGCGGAGCAACCAGGCTCGTGAGCCACAACTACTGAGCCTGCGCGTCTGGAGCCTGTGCTCCGCAACGAGAGAGGCCGTGATAGCGAGAGGCCCGCGCACCGCGATGAAGAGTGGCCCCCGCTCGCCGCAACTAGAGAAAGTCCTGAGAAAGTCCTCGCACAGAAACGAAGACCCAACACAGCCAAAAATAAATAAATAAAAAAGATTTAAAAAATAAATTCAAAAAATTTTTACAAAGTGCAGAATCCCAGGCCGCCACTCCAGACCTACTGCCAAAATATGCGTTTTAACAAGATTCCCTGAATATCTGTCCACACAGTGGTTTGAAAAGCACTGGCCTAGATAACCCTGCCAGGCAGCCCTTTTCAATCATTCTCCCAGAATAACGACATCCTTCTTGCCCCACTTTATCACCAACTGAGTTATGTTTGGCCACGTTCATTCTTCATCTTCCACTTTCTGAGGCTTAGCTCATTCTTCCTTGTTTCCCATCACTCGCTACAGACTTATCTCCTATGACCTAGGGGTCAATCCCTTCCTACGGGGAATGTCCACTGGCTCTGGGGCACAGCCGGAGCAAAGGTGCAGAGGTGGGAATGAGCAGTGGCTTCAGGGACAAGAAGGTGACGAGGCTGCTGGAGCAGAGGGCTCCTTACAGGGAAGGCTCAGAGATACGGGTGGAAAAGCAGGTGGGGAACTGATTACCAAGGGCCCTGTACGTGCACCTGAGGAGTCTGACTTACACTGTAGGAATGGGAAAACAGTGAAAAGGTTTGGGTTTTGCAGAGAAATGATGTAAGACAAAACATACTTCAGCAAGTTACTATACTAGAGGGTAGACTAGAGTCAGAGACAAGGGGTCAGGAAGGCTCGAGGTATTAGTACAGGAACAAAGATCTGCACTAAAACAGAGGCAAAGATCTGGGTAGGATGTGGCCCCTGGAATAGGATATACACATGAGATATTTGGAAGGAAGACTTTATTGGATTCAGTGGCTCCTAAACTATATGGATTTATTCATTCAATCACTAAATATTCATAACACACCTCTATATCCCAGACACTGTTCTAGTTGATAGAGATAATACAGTGAATAAGACAAAGAACCTGCCTTCATGGAGCTTACAATGTACCAGGAAAGACAGACAACAAACAAACAAATGAATACGTAAGACAATTTCAGATACCAGTAAGATGAAGATATAACAGGATAATGGTATAGAAGAGGGATTGGCAAACTTCAGCTCAGGGGCCAAATTCTATTTTTCTACAGTCTACAAGCTAAGAATGGTTTTTTACATTTTCAACAGTTGATCAAAAATCAAAAGAATAATATTTGATGACACATTAACATTATATAAAATTCAAATTTCAGTGGTGGCTTGAGCAAAGCTTTCTGGAAATAGAGAGTCATTATTCAATGAGCTAGAAATGTTTTACTAAAGGAAAAAACTGTATCACACTTGAACGCAGGGTGCTTTTAGCCAGACAATTTATTTTAAAACTTGGACAGCACACAGCATAAGTCCATTTATATAAAGACAGCTGTTGTATATTTATTATTTACTAGTATCAACTGAGTTTCTAAATAGATTTTAGAAATGAATGCAGTAAAAGGCACCCTTTGATTCTTTCATTAGATGTCAGGTAATACGTGTAAAGTGAACCCACACACATGCTTACTAGCACAGTATCTGGCACCTCAATAACTCTTGGCAAGAATGGGGGAAGGAATCGAACACCCCCCTCTCCCAATAGAGGACTGCTGTAGGCCTCTTCTTAATTGCGCAGAATAATCAGCCTCCAGAGGATGAAAGGCCCTTCTACCTGAAACTCCATCCCTAAAAGGCCACCCGCACGTCCGCAGGCCTGCAGAGCCAAGGATTCTTTATAGGAATGCTCTTCTGCCTCAACCTCCTTGATTCATTTGCTCTTTCTCTCGGAAGGCCAGCCTACGGTCACATAAACTGACCAGTGTGATCGAGTTCACAACGACTCAGACTTTGTATTGGGGTTGTACAAGCTCCTTTGTGGCTCACAAGGGGGCAAATAATTAGCAACTTGCCTCAGTCTTTACATCTGTGAAATGCAGACACACTCAGTCTTGGGTGTCGCTCAAATGACCTTAAAAGCATCAGGACACTTCAAGATGGAAAGATGAAGGCTGAAGGGACCATATGTTTGCGATGCCTTTTAAAAAAAAAACTATGGGTTATGCAGTGGGTGGGAAACTGCATCTTCTTTATAATATGGGAACTCCTCAGCTAGGGCTCAGGACAGGATTCCTGAAGATTTTAGGACATAGTTTTAGAGCAACTGAAAGAAAGCTGGGAACTAAATGTAAGAGACTTATCCCAATGGCAGTTACATAAGGGAATAATAAGTTATAAATAAGTTCAACCTATTTCAAGTAAGATTACATACACTTTCAGAAATAATTTATGATGAATTCATAAAGAAAAATTAGGTATGTCGAGAACACATCCCTACTGTTTTCCTCTAGTATGTCCAAAAGGATAATAATTACACTACCCTGCATTCTGCCCTATTGTATCACTGCCCGAAATTGGCAAGCCAGGTACTGACTCAAGCATAAAGTTTCTCCTGTCCTTACGGCAGACTGCAGGTATGTGAACAAGGCCCTGACTCCTGGTAATATTTCAGTAGGCCATATAGGCAGCAGTGTGGTGCATTCCTCCCCACTCACCCAGAATTTGGAAAGCAGGCAAATTAGACTCACTAGTAAAATCAGTAAATGATCATCAAAACAAAGATATGCAAACTCATCTCAAGGAGAAAGAATGGCTTCCGAGATGAAGCTAGCTTGCTGAAGGGTATTAAGACATATTTAAAGAAAAATTGTGTCCATCAACAATGCAAGCTCAACCCAAAACCATCAGAGAAGAGTACTTTGAAATATTTATCAAAACCCTGGCCTCAAGAAAGGGTGGCTTGGCCCCGCGATCAATGGTTCAGGCGCCAGATATTTCCCCACTATGAAGATGAATTTTATCCATTTAAAACTCTTTGTTTTGATTCCTCGGGTGCCAAGCAACCTCTGGACTAGAGTTCGGCTTCCCACGTGGACCTGTCTACAAAGCACTGGAGTATGAGGATTTTTGTCTAAGTAACAGTTATATTTCTCAACATAAATAAATTAGCGTGTGCAAGCATATGTGTGATAAGCCTATAAATATGAACCCGTCCCTGAGAGGTGAACCCCTTCCTGATGTGCTAACAAATACAATTTCTCTGGTACTGCTGGATGCGGCACCATGAGGAATTCACCCCAGTACCACATGCTCTCCTCGAGACCCCGACATAACTTGGCAGCCTCCATTCAGATTCATAACATTGACTCACATGCCAGGACAGGCAACCTCCACCTTCATCGTGAAGGGATCTGATGTCCTTGTGACACATTCTTACTGAATCCTTCTCCTCCCTGGAAGATCACGTGTGAGTGAGTCATTCACCATTTTTCTTTGGTACGTGGTTTCATTTTACATCCCACAGGATGACAAATTTAAACATTTAGTCTGTGGATCTGTGGAGTGCGAGTGGGCCCCACCCAGGCACTAAAGGTTTTTAAAACTGTCTATGAAATGGGAACATGAAAGCAACTCTTTTTCCTTGGAACTCAGATTCTTCTAAAGGTAAAGGATGGACTTCCCTGGTGGCACAGTGGGTAAGAAGACTCTGCGCTCCCAAT
The DNA here is from genome assembly GCF_039906515.1 of Pseudorca crassidens. Taxonomy (NCBI): domain Eukaryota; kingdom Metazoa; phylum Chordata; class Mammalia; order Artiodactyla; family Delphinidae; genus Pseudorca; species Pseudorca crassidens. The sequence continues at coordinate 32,287,778 of NC_090309.1, forward strand.
GCAGGGGGCCTGGGTTTGATCCCTGGTCAGGGAACTAGATCTCACATGCATGCCGCAACTAAGAGTTCTCACGGCACAACTAAGGAGCACACGTGCCGCAACTAAGGAGCCTGCCTGCCACAACTAAGACCCGGTGCAACCAAATAAATAAATAAATAATAAAAACAAAGGAAATTTTGTTGCCGGGATGGCGTTTTCATTTTCAAACATTTAATCCAAGGCAAAGTGTGCAAGCTAAATGAATGGAAAGTTGGAAACTTATTTGTTAAGCAATTACAGGGAAGAATCTATTCCAACCCATCATCTGGCAAGTAACTTATTAACAGTCTTTTGTCCAAATTTTAGCCACTTATTCATAGCATTGTTGGAAACAGTAATAATAATTTCAATCCACAAATAATTAAAAAACACAGGTTTTACATATAATTTAAAACATCCCCACTCCTTCTCTACCATTCCTACATCATGCCAAAGTCTACTAAAGTTTTCTACTCTGATTCCTTTGTCCAAAAGGCAGGGAGAAGGAGGGAAGGAACATTTATTAAACACTCCTCTACATGATCTTAATCTACCCAGTAACCTTTGGAATCATGATATTATCTCCACTTTACAAACCAACTGGGTGATATAATAATGAAAGCTGGCTATGGTGAGTTCTATATTGTATCAAGAGATAAGATTAGAAAAATAAAAAGAGCAATGAGGTGGCTTTAATGATTGCTGGAGAGCTGGTTGGGCCCTGCACTCTTAGTTCAATGCTTGCTTTGCTACATGTCCTTTCTACTTCACATAATATCTCAGTGTCCCCTCCCCAGGCACAAGCTTCAAGCAGGGCACAAATCAACGCATATTCTAATAAATTTTATAAGTGTTTCTCTGGGTACTGCATTCAGCTTCCATAATATAAGGCTTCAAATTTTCCTAAGTAATTTTCTTTCATTATCTGAGTGACTCCAAATGCTACCCGTGGACTGGAGATCTTTGGAATTCTGGTTGGCTGTTTTTTTTGTTGGTGGTGGTGTTTTTAAATTATTCTGCCTTTTAACTGCAGACAAACTTCCCCTTGTCCTCTCAGGCTAGTGACCGTAGAAACAAGAAGCTGATGCACTGGTAACACCAATTATTGCTCTCAATCATGGAACTGATAGGATAGTTTCACTGACGTTTCACGCTCATTCATTCAACAAATATGATCTGAATGCCTGCCCCAGGCTAGGTACCATGCTAGGTGCTAAAAGGCACACCTTCATCACCCCGTCTATTCCCTTCATACAGAAAATTATCCCCTGTGCCTTGTCTGTTCAAGAGTAGTCTATGAGTAAAAAAAATCCTGCAGGTGGTTGGCGAGAACTCTGCTGAACTTCCTTCCCATTGCAAGGACTCTACAACCTTTCTGAAGGCTCATCTCCTAGCCTTTAATCTCCTCCTTCTGGTCCTGGGGCTCACTCCACCGTGCGACAACCTCTGCCACTGCTCAGCATCAGGAATACTAGCCTTGTATTCCTTGTCATGTGTGCTGGAGCTGGAGGGACTTTATTTTTTTTATTTTTTTATTTTTTTTTTTGGGGGGGGGACTTTATTTTTAAATAAATATTTATTGACCATTTAGTTATACTGTGCGCCTGGGTCCTTTATCAATACCCTATCTTTTCGCCTTCTCATTGTACAGTGAACTGGGCATGATAACTTAAATTTTAGAAAAGTTAAGCATGATGCCCGAAGTCACTCATGTAGCGGGTGGTAGGAGCTGTGTTTTCAGTCACAGCCGTGACCCTAGAGACCTTTATACTATACCACGTTAAATGCAGGCATGTGTACACACGTGTACCATTATGCATTAGGGCAGGCGTAATGCTAGAAGCTTTTAGAGTAATAATGGAATCAAAACTTTAAATTGTCACTTCTTTTGCTGAGCTAAATACTTTCTTCTTCTTCATGTCTTTAACAAGCTGGATGCAAAACAAAACAACAACAAAAACATTCCTCTCCCAGACTTATCCATTGGAAACTAGACCACACTTTGGCTGGCAGACAGCTCCCAGTCAACAGTGTTGATTACAAGACTGTTGGCTATTTGAAGAGACCATATTTCTAACCCCACACGCCCCTGCCCTAGTTCAGCCGTCCAGCCTTTCCAGTGGGAGAACAAGGCAACATGGCTCTGTGACAGTGTCTCTTGGAGCTGACACGTGGCCAGAGTTGTGCCATTTCCAGCTGAGAGGGACATAAGGAGTCCATCCAGGCGCATTCTGTGCTTCTCCCCCCCATAACAGGGCCCAGAATCCTGTACTCAGTGCAGGGGTTCCAACCACAATATGAAAGTACCCCAAGTGCAGCCTGCTTCAGACTGACTGATGCATCACACCCTTGGGATAGTTTGAGTCCAGTGTCAAAGGTTTAAAATAATGGACCCATTTGGTTATGTTTATCCTAATGTCAGCAATATTTAGACTCTCCAGTGTACTTTAGGGGGTGACTGAAATGTTCCTTATCTTGACTGGGGCAGTGGTACCCAGCTGTATACATTTGTCAAAACTCATTGAACTCACCTCACACCCATCAGGATGGCTACTAGTAAAACAAAACAAAATGGGACTTCCCTGGCAGTCCAATGGTTAAGACTCTGAGCTTCCACTGCAGGGGGCACAGGTTCGATCCCTGTCAGGGAACTAAGATTCCACATGGTGCGGCCAAAAAACAGAAACAAAAACAAAAACAAAACAAAACAGAAAATAACAAGTGTCAGTGAAGATGTGGAGAAACCGGATCCCTTGTGTACTGCTGGCAGGAGTGTAAAATAGTACAGCCACTTTGGAAAACAGCATGGTGGTTCCTTGAAAAGTTAAAAATAGAGTAATTACTATGTGATCCAGCAATTCCACTTATGGGTATATGTATTCTAGGTATATACAATCTGGAGATATATATATATATGTATGTATGTATCTTTCAAAAACATTGAAAGCAGGGACTGAAAGAGATATTTGTATATCCATGTTCACAGTAGCACTATTCAAAATAGCCAAAAGATGGAAGCAACCCATGTGTCAGCTGACAGATGAATGGATAAACACAATGTGGTACATACACACAATGGAATACTATTCAGCCTTAAAAAGAAAGGAAATTTGACATGTGCCACAACATGGATGGACCTTGAGGACATTACGCTAAGTGAAATAAGCCAGACACATAAAGATCAATACTGTATGATTCCACTTATATTAGGTACTTAGTCAAACTCATAAAACAGAAGGTAGAATGGTAGTGCCAGGGGGTGAGAGAAAGGGAGGAAAAGGAGTTACAGTTTAGCAGGTACAGAGTTGCAGTTCCGCAAGATGAAAAGAGTGGTGGTGATAGTCGCAAAACAATGTAAATGTGTTGAACGCCACTAAGCTGAACCCCTAAAAATAGTTAGGATGGTAAATTCTACCTTACGTGTATTTTACCGCAATTTTTTTAAAATAATTTTTTTCCGATAAAAATTGAATTTTATTTTATTTTTTTATACAGCAGGTTCTTATTATCTATTTTATACATATTAGTGTATATAGGTCAATCCCCATCTCCCAATTCATCCCACCGCCGCCCCACCCCGCTTTCCCCGCTCGGTGTCCATACGTTTATTCTCTGCGTCTGTGTCTCTATTTCTGTCCTGCAAACCGGTTCATCTGTGCCACTTTTCTAGGTTCCACATATATGCATTAATATACGGTATTTGTCTTTCTCTTTCTGTCTCACTTCACTCTGTATGACAGTCTCCAGATCCATCCACGTCTCTACAAATGACCCAATTTCGTCTCTTTCTATGGCTGAGTAATATTCCATTGTATATATGTGCCACATCTTCTTTATCTTACGTGCATTTTACCACAATTTTTAAAAAATAATTTTTAAAAAAATAAAAAAAAACCTCCTTGAACTAAGCACTTAAGATCTGTGCATTTTTTTGTATGTAAGTTACACTTCAATAAGATAATAAACATGTCTACAGCCAAAAGTATATGATTAAGATAACACACACCTATACAGCTTTGTAGACAGTGGCCTCTCAGGGGAAGCCTGCTGCTGTTCTCTTTCATTTAGCAATACCCACTCAAAGGCAAAGTCCAACTCAGTGGAATCCAAAAATCCATACAGCTTTTGCACAGCATCACGGGTAAAACCATGGCTCCTCAGGGATAACAACTATTCAAAGAGAAAAATCTGTTCAGCATAGTTAAGCTTTGCCCCAGGTTACACTGTTTTCCCGATCCATTTTCCGAGTTATTTTAGAATTAGAGGCCCTCAAGGTAATGTGAAAGGTCACTTGATTCCATGTTCCCCTTCAGAAATACCATAAGTAAACTATTCCAGGCAAGTAAGACTCTAAGACAGGAACCCCACTAGCTGTTCACCTAGGATGATCACAAAGCTACTGGTGCTGATCTCCAGTTCTTGTCTCTTCTATCACCAGAGCTTCTGTATGTCCATCTGCACCTGGGTTACCTGGACCCCTCCTTATGAATCACAAACAACAGGCCGCATATTTTGAGACCCAAATTTCAAGGTTGACCAGTACTCTTGATCTCCTGTCTTGTCTAAAATATGTATATGTATGTATAAAATAGGTAACTAATAAGAACCTGCTGTATTAAAAAAATTAAATTAAATTAAAAAAAAAAACTCATGAAGGCACAGGGAGGCAATGGAAGAAACTCCATGAAAAAACCCAAAGCTCTAGGACTGACATGAGACAATGTCAGAAGCTGAGAGGAACTGAAACTAACTTGAGGCAGATCGAGTGAGTGTGTGTGTGTGTGTGTGTGTGTGTGTGAGAGAGACAGAGACAGAGAGAGAGAGAGAGAGAGAGACAGAGAGGGGGAGATAGTGGGGAGACGGGTTACACACCTCCATCAGCTGTCTGATGTGGGGATCCCTCCAGAAAACCCCAGCCCAGCCCAGCCCAGCCACCTGAGCTGAGAAGCTGTGAGGTGGACCCTTAACTCACCCTACTTACTCATCCCCAAACCAGACAAGAGGCAGAGTAGAGGCAGGGAAAGGTGACCAGTGAAAAAAACCCTGGTGGAAATGCATCATTTATATATCAGAGAACCGGGCATTGGGGGTAGGAAAAGATGCTACCTCGGAGAGGCAGAAAAGAAACAAAGAGAAAACCAGCTAGAGGTGGGAATTCGATCAGGCACTGTACAAACAACCTTCTCTCCTGCTTAAAGCTGATGCCGGGCTTCCCTGGTGGCGCAGTGGTTAAGAATCCACCTGCCAATGCAGGGGACACAGGTTCGAGCCCTGGTCCGGGAAGATCCTACATGCCGCGGAGCAACTAAGCCCATGCGCCACAACTACTGAGCCTGAGCTCTAGACCCTGCGAGCCCCAACTAATGAAGCCTGTGTGCCACAACTATTGAAGCCCGCGCGCCTAGAGCCTGTGCTCTGCAACAAGAGAAGCCACTGCAATGAGAAGCCTGAGCACTGCAACAAAGAGTAGCCCCCGCTCTCAGCAACTAGAGAAAACCTGGGTGCAAGCAAAGACACAATGCAGTCAAAAAATAAATAAATAAATAAATAAAAAGCTGATGCCAACACAAAAAGGTGCACAGGATGGGACCAAAGTGTCCCATCCACCCTATCCTTGACAGACAGTCTATACCTGTGCCGTGCAATGCCATAGCCACAAGCCACAAGTGGTTATGAGTAACTGAAATGCAGCTAGTGTGACAGAGAAAATAACTTTAAATTTTGTTTAATTTTAATTAAGTTTAAAGTTTTAAATTGAGGCAGTATAAGATATTTTTCCATAACACACAGCTGCAATGTTTTGGTGGGGTCACATTTCACTTTAACCATTGCACTGTGCAGTGCGCATGTCAGGCACGTTGCATCTGTTCTAGTTTTACATCTAATCACACCGCCAATCCACTTGGTGTCAATGGATTGATTCACTTTGACTGATACTATCTATGGATTGATGCAACATTTTTAATGTGTTTATTTGAATATGTCTTGCAGACAGCATGAATTACAGTGATATCTATGTAAACTGTAATTTGTAATCACATTTAAATACTTATTTTAATTATAACATTTTCTAGTGTGAAAAAATATCTATGGACACATTTAAAAATTTTAAATGAAGGCAGCTTACTGATGTGGAATTGAGTGGAAAGGCAGAAGCATTATGACTGGCACAGTAAGGAAAAAGAGATTCAATTGGCATAAGAGTTAGTGAATTAACTGGGACAGGTGCAGTTTTAAAAGTGATATGCTGGGACTTCCCTAATGGTCCAGTGGGGAAGACTCTGCACTCCCAATGCAGGGGGCCTGGGTTCCATCCCTGGTCAGGGAATTAGATCCCACATGCTGTAACTGAAAAGATCCTGCATGCCACAACTAAAACCCAGTGCGGCCAAAATAAGTAAGTAAATAAATAAATAAATATTTTTTAAAATAAAATAAATAAAAGTGATGTGCTTTTCATTTTAAAGTCAAATCAATTCTAAAAAAGATGAACCAGGTTTTTCAATGTGGATGCAAATATTAAAGGAAAATTATTTTTTGGTACTTAAGTTTTTTGGAAAACTTTTATGTATGGTTGAAGTAATGTGAGTATGTGAATCTACATGAAAACTAAATTTTATTAAGTCTAAATGCAGATCAAGTATTTCTGATGAAACTTCAGCAATAGAATTCAGATGTTCTGTCAGTGTAAAATACACACCGGTCTGTTAAGACTTAGTACGAAAAGAATACTGTAAAATACCTCATTAATCATTTCTTACACTGATTATACATTGAAATGATAATACTTTGAATCTATTGGGTAAGATAATGCATATTATTAATTTCACCTGTATCTTTTTATTTTTTAAAATGTGACTCTAGATAATTCAAACTTACATTTGTGGCTCACTTTATATTTCTATTACATACCTTGTGTAATAATTGTGAGAGGTATTTTTGAGCACTTATAATGTGTCAGACACTGTTCTAAACACTTTACGTGAATGATTATCTCAGATTATCTCTTTTAGATCTCACCAAGAAAAGTATTTATCTTCTTGGTGCTTTAATTTCCCCAGTTGTTAAAAAAAGAAAGAAAAACACATAATGGGTCTATGACAAAAGAACAAAAGCCTCAGAATATTTAAAGGCAAAGCTTATCCCTGAAAATAATTCACTTAATTATTCATAAGAAACATTCAGGGAATCATTGGCAGAAGAACACATTCTAAATAGGAGGAGAAAATGATTAGCATAGTAACATCAAGAAATCCTTTGAGACTAAAGAGCTTGGCTTAAATATTCTGTATTCAGCACATCAAGGCCGAGATTAATTTTCTATGATCACTCTTTTCCTCCCTCCCGAGTGGCAAGAGATTTTTTTTTTTTGGTTTAATTTTATAAGAAATTTACTTTTGAAAAACAGTGACTTTTTTTTTTTTTGGCTGCGTTTGGTCTTCGTTGCTGCGCGCCGGCTTTCTCTAGTTGTGGAGAGCGGGGGCTACTCGTCGTTGCGGTGCGTGGGCTTCTCATTGCAGTGGCTTCTCTTGTTGCAGAGCAAGGGCTCTAGGCGTGCGGGCTTCAGCAGTTGAGGCTCACGGGCTCAATAGTTGTGGCGCATGGGCTTAGTTGCTCTGTGGCATGTAGGATCTTCCTGGACCAGGGCTCGAACCCGTGTCCCCTGCATTGGCAGGCAGATTCTTAACCACTGCTCCACCTGGGAAGTCCCGTGGCAAGAGATTTTATTTTTAAAACACTCATGTGTATTTAAGAGGGCTTACCAAATCACATCTAAATAATATTCTTTTCACTACTGTTTGGATTCAACTATCTTTTCCCCCATAAAAATAAATCCTCCAGGGCTTCCCTGGTGGCGCAGTGGTTGGGAGTCCGCCTGCCGATGCAGGGGACACGGGTTCGTGTCCCGGTCCGGGAAGATCCCACATGCCGCGGAGTGGCTGGGCCCGTGAGCCATGGCTGCTGAGCCTGTGCGTCCGGAGCCTGTGCTCCGCAGCGGGACAGGCCACAGCGGTGAGAGGCCCGCGTACCGCAAAAAAAAAAAAAAAAAAAAATCAATCAATCAATCCTCCAGCAGGAGTCCTTCTAAAAGACATGGAGACTATCTGCAGAGATCATAAAAAATCTAATATTAACACCTTAAGAGGGACTTCCCTGGTGGTCCAGTGGTAAAGGATCCACCTTACAATGCAGGGGTCACGGGTTTGATCCCTGGTCGGGGAACTAAGATCCCACATGCCGCGGGGCAACTAAGCCCATGCGCCACAACTACTGAGCTCACAGCGCCTCAACTAAAGAGCCCGCGAGCCGCAAACTACAGAGCCCATGCACTCTGTAGCCTACGTGCCACAATTTGAGAAGAGAAAACCCCCACACCACAACTAGAGAGAAGCCCAGGAGCTGCAATGAAACATCCCGCATGCATTAACAACAACCCCAGCACATGCTGCAACTAAGACCCAACGAAGCCAAAAATAATAATAATAATAAAAAATAAATTAAAAAAACACCTTAAGAGATCACAGAAAAGATAAAACAGAAAATACTGGGTAGCTTTTAAAAAATAACCTTTATTTATTATAAAATGTACATGGCAGACAATTTATTATTTGGTTTTATTTCTGTTTTAGCAACCTCAGGATTTTGTAATTGTAACAATGACGTATGGATCCAGGATAGTTAGCATTAATTTTATTTGTCACCTCTCTTTCCCTCCAGTTGTTATTATTTAAGTTGCCTGCATGGTCTGATAAACTTGTTTCCCAAACCCAGTGAGAATGTGGGCAGAGGTAGAATTTTCCAGTGCAGTGCTAATAATTATGGATCTTTCCTACAAATGGAGAAGATCAACTTTCATAGAATTTTAGAGACTATAAGGTCTTAAGTAATCACATCTATTTCCCCCTTTGATTTTATTTTGTAAATTATTAAGTCAACTTTAAGCACTGAAAAGGTCATTTAAAAAAATGTAAACTTACCATCAACTTTCACTTACTGTTTGTTCCAATCTTTTAGCACAGTTGTAATCACAGTATGTATATCATTTTATGTTCTACTCTCTCCTCTTAATTTTCCTTATTCTACACAATCATCATATTTATTATTTTACTAAATTTATATTCTTCCACTGTATTGATATAATTTATTCAATGTCCCTCTCCTATTGGTTGTTCAGGTTTTTTTATGCTGTGACTACAATCTTTAGAGTTAGCATTGTAGATTTTATTCTTCTTTTGACCTATTCCTTGTGATATCTGATAATTACATTTCCAGTTGTCCTCCAAAGTTAAAAGGCTATCCAAATCCCAGCCAGCCATAAGCTTGTTTGCTTGCTTTATTTATAATTTAATGTTTAGGAGGTGTAGTACTGAACCTTACCGTTGGTTTAACTTGCTTTTTTGAACGCGTAGCAGGAACACTCTCTTCTCTTTTTCCACTTGTATCCTTCTTTGTGAATTATTTGTTTGCATTTTTTGCCCATTTTTGGGATCTTGGTGCTTCACTAACACATTTCTAGAAATTACGAATATATTATAAAATTTAATATTTTATATCAAGAATTTATTATGTATCTTTCCAATTTCATATTCTCCTTTTAGTACAGTCAAAATTCGTGAGAAAAATTGTAAATCATACCTTTGTACTTTGTACTCTTCCCGTCTTTTCCTTCGTACTCTTCCCTCTTATTATTACTTCAATGGTTAGAAAAGTCTCTTTTTTGGTGAAATGTTGATAATTGTTGAGCTGGGTGAGGAACAGGTATATGGGGCCTCATTTTAGTGTTCTCCCACTTTGGGTATATGTGGGGAAAAGTCCATAATGAAAACTTTTAAAAGAAGTATCTCTTCCCCATTGCTAGAATAAGTGCTTTATTTTATTTCTACTAGTTTTTCTCCCACCCCTTCCAGTTGAGAAAACTCTTGCCCAGGAGGTTAAAGTCACTCACTTACTATATGACTCATCCAGTTTCCTACCCACTAAACTTAGCCATCACGTCTTCTTTTTCAGGCATGGGGAAAACACCCAATGACATGGCTATTTGGAAACAGCTAGAATTCAATTCAAGAAAGTCTGGCTGGAAGATCCCAAGTAGCTGGTGCTTTATCCCTACAAGCTTACTCCAACCCTGCTCCACCAGTGAGACATGAGGAGACCAGGGGTGTGCTAATAATCTAACAGGAGCTCTCCAGGGAAAGAAAACCCTGGTTTGTCTCCATTTCTTTGGTGTAAATATTTCCAACATGACCAATTTCAACTTACTTATGTGGTGTCACTGAACTTGGAGCTGGGAATAAGTAGGCAGTAGTACACCATTATATAGTATTTCCACCACACAGATATAAGAAACTATATATAATAGTAAAATGTAGTAAAATAATTGGAAAGTGATGGGTTGTTTTCAATAAAACTTATTTAAAAATAAATACATAAAACTTATTTATAAATATGTCTATTTTAAGGTAATGTATTTACGCCTAAGTTCATTTAACTGAATTTTTTTAAATTGATTTATTTTATTTACTTATTTTTGTCTGTGTTGCGTCTTCGTTGCTGCACGCGGGCTTTCTCTAGTTGCGGCGAGCGGCGGCTACTCTTCCTTGCGGTGCGTGGGCTTCTCATTGCGGTGGCTTCTCTTCTTGCAGAGCAAGGGCTCTAGGAGCGCAGGCTTCAGTAGCTGTGGCACGCGGGCTCAGTAGTTGTGGATTGTGGGCTCTGGAGCACAGGCTCAGTAGTTGTGGCCCACGGGCTTAGTTGCTCCATGGCATGTGGGATCTTCCCGGACCAGGACTTGAACCTGTGTCCCCTGCATTGGCAGGCGGATTCTTAACCACTGCGCCACCAGGGAAGCCCTAACTGAATTTTAAATAGTGGCTATATTTAGCAATCAGCTTGCAAAACCCCTGCACATTTAACAACCATCTCTGATGGACTGATACAAGAACGCTCCAAGACACCACTGGGAGAACAGAGATGAAGGATGATTTTCTTTTTAATTGTGGTAAAATATGCATAACAAAACTTACCATTTTAGCAATTTTTAAATGTACAATTCAGTGGCATTAATTACATTCCCAATATCATGCAACCATCACCACATCCCAAACAGAAACCCTGTACCCATTAAATAATAACTCGATATTCCCCCCTCACCCCAGCCTCGGCTAACCATCATTCTACTTCCTGTCTCTATGAATTTGAATTTGGCTTTTCTAGGCATCCCCTATATGTGGAATCACATTTGCTCTTTTGTGTCTGGATTATTTCACCTGGCATAATGTTCTCAAGGTTCTCCTATCAATATGTTTGAGCACATATCAGAAATTCATTCGTTCTTAAGGTAAAAGCAGGAGTTTAAGACCAATATTTAAGGCCACCTTTAGTGCCCAGACAACCATGCTTGGCCTGGAGGGAGGGCGTGTGGATGCCACTTCATCTTCTCACTTCTGAGGAATAAGCCTTCCCCAGATTCACTGAAGTACAGAAAACCCTGGGAATCCAGTCCACCCAAAGCATGGCTCTGGTGGGGAGGTCACAGGCAGCTTTAATAGGGAGCACAAAAGAACCTGAAAAAGGCAGAAGGCGCCATGTGCATGATTAAAATCCCACTATGTTTATCTTTTCAATAAATCCAGACCAGTATTTCAACCTAAAAGAAGTTCATACAACCTAGTGGCTGTGAAAGTGTGGTTCCCAGACCAAGAACGTCACCATCAACTGAGAATTTGTTAAAAGTGTAAATTCTCAGGCCCAACCTCAGACCCACAGAATCCAAAACTCTGGGGCGGGGGTCCAGCAATTTAGTTTTTAAGAAGCCCACCAGGTGATTCTGATGCATCCTCAAATTTGAGAACCACTGCTTTAGAGTAATGATTCTAGATTCCAACTACTGATGCCTAAAATGGTCCCCAAACCATCCCATGGGCATTTTATAACTGTAGATTCCCACTCATGATCTTACATCAAGAATAAGGTCATGGGGGGAAAAACAGGCAAAATTTTATTAATGGAAGGGGGGGTATCATAACATTAACACCGTTTAATATATACAAGCATAGCTATGCCTAAATATGACTCAGGAAATATGTTTGCCAAAGATTATTTAAACAGTAGAGTTCTCAAAACCACCCACTGCAAACATGCTTTACTTCTGGCAGGCTTGAGCTGTTAATTTATAAGATCTGTGAAACTCCAAATTCAAGTCTCTTCCTACATGTGAGTGGTGGCCTAGGCTATAAAGGAGGACATGCAGCGCTGGAGGTAGGAGGCTGGGAATCCAGAACAAGGGCGGAGCTCCAGTCCCTGCTTCAAGGTTCACCCCCACTGTGAGAGCCAGCTTATTCTGGCATAAATCTGAGATAGTTGTGTCTATTGTGCAGGACTTCTGCCAGGATTAGCAATAATGTCAATCCCCATCATACCCTCCTTCCTCATTAAGAGAACCTTCATGAGTTGACAGACTGGGTTTGGTAAACCAGGAAGGTGGGACTCCCCAGGAAGAAATAATGACTGGTCCAAGGCAAGCCCATTCCAACCGCCACAATGGTCTATGAGTGGCCATGTGACACACTCTGGCCAATGAGAAATAAAGGCAAGCCTGCCAAGGGGCTTGGAGACAGAGTGTCCCCCAGGCTAAAACAGATAGAGTCAGCCTACCAACTTCCTCCTTCCTTGGGGCCTTGGATGATGTCAGGACTTGGCGTCTGGAGCTATGGCTTGAAAAAGATTCTAATTAGTACAGAGGGTAAGGCACCTAGCACGGTACCTGGGAAAAGTCCTCAAACTTTAGTGTGCCCAAAAATCACTCAGGGAGTGTTCAGAAAAATGGATTTGGGGGATGCTAGACTCTAGAACTTGAGTCAGTAAATCTTGGGTGGGGCTCAAAGACCTTATGTAATCAAGTTCCAATAAGCACCCCTGCTTATTCTCCTCACACCCAGTTCCAGGCCCTGATTCTCATTTAGGTAGTCCCTGCATGAGACCCCCCATTCCAAAACTGCCACTTGCTGTGTGGGCAGCCACTCATCGTCTTTACTTAAATAGTTATTTTGCCCCAATCAGGTACTAGGCATTGTGAGAGAAACAGAGACGGAGAAGATCTTGCTAACCAATCCAATGACAAAGCAGCGCTCGGCAACTATCATAAAACCTTCAGGGTAGCGAGAGACTACAGACTAAGTCGTCCCACCACCACCCAAGAGAGTCAAAAAGCTCTCGTTTGATAAAAGCTTAGAAAGACAGACAGGATTTAAACAGCAAAGAGGTCTGTAGGCAAAGACAGTAAAAATGAAGCCTCAGCTCTGATTATGAATGGTAAGACTTATTTGGAAAAGAGTATAGTTGACCCTTGAACAATACAGGTTTGAGCTTCCCCAGAGCCACTTACGCCTGAGCTTTTTTCACTAAATTCTACTGCGCCAGTTTGCCATCCACAGATGGTTGAATCCGCGGGTGTAGAACCAAGGATACCGAGGAACCAAGGATAAGCGGATGGACTGTAAAGTGATACGTGGATTTTCAACTGTGCAGGAAGTGAACAACCCCCGAGTTGTTCAAGGGTCAAATGCATTAAGTGTGGACTTGGGCTGGTTTAAGGACATGAAGAGAGTAGAGATAAAGGCTGGAACAGTCATTTTCAAAAATGGGTCATTCTGTGGGGCTTGGAGGTTGGACTGAATTTTCCAGGCCATGAAAAATAGCACATTCATTCAGCACCCCTTTGGTGAGCACCTACTGTGCACTGGGCCAGAGGACGGGGGGCACACGGCCCTGCCCTCAGAGGAGCTCAAAGCTGAGGGGAGGGCACAGGCCTGTAATCAGGCACAAAAGTGTGAACATTCCTGTGGTAGGGGAATCACAGGGAGACAGGAGCACCCAGGGGAGACCCCTCACCCAGATTAAGCCAATCAGGGGTGAAGACTATATGTAAGCCAAACCTTAAAGAGTTGGCCTAGTGTAGGGCAGGGAAGCAGGGAGCCTTGTTTTTCCAAGGCTGAATCTCTTCCTTCCTGGTACCCAGAGCTTCCTTTTTATTTAAAAACATTTATCACATAACTGTGCTAAGCATTGGAGCAGATGCAAAAGAAAACAGGGATTTTTAACCTAGGCCAGCAGTTTGTACTATGGGATGCCTGGACTCTCTAAGACCTATCCCCCAATAATTGATCCTGTCTCCCATGGGCCTACAGAATGGCCTTAATTTCTGAGGGCCCTCCCGCTCTGGCCGCTGGGACTAGTCCTGCTCTGGCTGACATGCCACTCCTCCACTCTGCCTGGTCTTGCTTTCTCATCCCCACGCCTGTGCATAAGCCCTTCTTCTCCTAGCCCACCTCCAGGATGGTTCCTCCTCCAGGAAGCCTCCTCTGACCACCCAGGATGGCGTTAGGTATACCCCCTCAGCTCTACGGCAGTCTGTGCATAGTGTATCAAATCATTTATCATGCAATGATAAATGCAGTGAGGTAATGGAGTGAACCTCTGCAGACTGCCCTGTGCCCCAGCCTCAGGGCCCACTTGTTGGGACAGGACATTCTGGGAGGCAGCAGCATCTTCTGTATTTCTCAAACTGGATGACTGCTGACCAGAGGCCAAGTGACCAGCTCAAAATGGACTTATTTGCTTAAAGCTAATCGAAGTCACCTTTACCCAGCATTGCCTGGTTAAGTGGTTCTGGAGGTTGTGAAGCCCCTGGAGTTATAGACATCTTTGTATCTAACTGCCTGGCTGAGAGCAGGTTTAATAAATGTATTTGGCTTCTGTAAAAAAAAAAAAAATTGCATGCAATCGTATGATTTTTTAATTGTTGATTTGCTTGTTTGTCTCCCTAAGGATGGGGTCTGGGTATTTTATCCTTGAATAGCTAGCATATGTCACACTGTATAATAAATGAATGAACTTTTTTCCATTTGGCGGGGGCCACTGACATCCTGCCTACCACCTGAAGACCCTTCTCTGAGGTGCTGAGCTGCCTCTCTTGCCCCTAGATGCTGCCCCAAGTCTTGCTCCCATAGGGAGGCACCACCAGCATCATGACACAGCACATCATCCTCGTTTGATGTCTGCTCCACTCCCCACCTAACAGCTGGGACTCCCTGCCCACTTAGAATGACCCAGATGACATCAAATCCATCTTGGACCAGTGGTTTGGACATAGCCTCTACCTCTTTACCTCTGAAAAAGTCCAACCCCGTAGTCAGCTTAATCTACCAGCTCTGCCTTCTCAGGCTGATTCCCCACTTTTAACCCATTATATAGTATAACAGAGTAGTAAGCACAGGAGATAGAATCAGACTGCCAAGTTCAAGTCTTGGCTCTACCACTTGATAGTATGTGATGTCGAGCAAATTCCTCAATCCCTTTGTGCCTCAGTTTCTGCATCAGTATAATGGAGACGACATTAGCAGGACCCACCTAACATAGGTGAAAAATTTTTTAAAAATAACATGCCAGGTGTTTGGCACAGGGTCAGGCTCATAGGGGACACTAGGTTTCAGCCTACAGAGAGGCAGAGACCTCACAGACTGAGCCGCAGAAGGAGGCCCAGGCTCTGAAGCCAAAGCCAGGTCTCTGAGTGCCCATGACCTGATATCACTGTGAGGACTTTCTCTGACAAAGCGCCCTGCCCCAGCAGGTCTATCTAGTCTACAAGCTGTGCGTTATCCCATCTACCTCCTCTCTCTGCTTCTGCAGCTAAAAACACATGGAACCATCGGACCATTTAAATGCAGAACTTTCCCCACCATGCAAGTCAAGGCACCTTACAATATTTTTGCAACCAGTTAAAGTATAGCCAGATGAAATGTATGGAAACCAAAGCACACTCCATGCTAGCTCTTTGCATACAAATAAGAAAGTATATGACCATATATTAATTTTAAGGTTGGAAAACTTGATAATTGTACATTCTTCATTTCTGTTTCATTCTCCCTCTTCACAAGCAGTGTTAAATGGACAGGTGCTATCTGTAACTCTCTGTTTTAAAAAGCTGACAATACATGAACATGATAAAAAAAAACAACTCAAATAGTACCAAAAAGTATATGTTGATAAGTCTGTAAGAACTTCACCTCCCTCCAACTACAGTGGCAGTCATAATTTTCCTGTGTAAACTTTCAGAAGTATTTATGCATTAACAAGTACCTAAGAATATAAATAGCCTCCACGATTCTTATATACAGAAACGTTAGCATATCTTGTAAAACTGTATTTTGCTTTAAATATATGTATATATATCTTCAATATCATTCTATATCTGTTCCTATCGACCTGCACCACTTTTTTTTTTTTTTTTTTTTGCAGTACGCGGGCCTCTCACTGTTGTGGCCTCTCCCGTTGCAGAGCACAGGCTCCGGACGTGCAGGCTCAGCGGCCATGGCTCACGGGCCGAGCCGCTCCGCGGCATGTGGGATCTTCCCGGACCAGGGCACGAACCCGTGTCCCCTGCATCGGCAGGCGGACTCTCAACCACTGCGCCACCAGGGAAGCCCCTGCACCACTTTTTAACAGCTGCATTGTATTGTATTGCATGGATGTTCCATAACTTAACCAGTCCCTTACTGATATTTAATCGTCTCCAAACTTTTGGTGCTACAGACAATGCTGCAATGTATATATCCTTGTACACATGTCTCCACACACATGTCCAAGTATATCTTTAAGATAAATTCCTAGTATTCAAATTGATGGAACAAAAGTAAATGGATTTTAAAATTCTGAGAAACATTGCCAAATTTTAGGGCAATTCTTAACACAATGTCTAGGCATCCATGGTTGGGATTAGAAGGGTGTCCGTAAACCCCTTGAGACTGTATGGGAAAATGTCAAATGCATGTTTATTCTTCTCAAGAGGAGATTCGTGGCCTTAATCAGATTCTCAGGGACTTCCCTGGCGGTCCAGTGGTTAAGACACTGCGTTTCCACTGCAGGGGGCACGGGTTCAGTTCCTGGTTGGGGAACTAAGATCCCACATGCTGTGTGGCATGGCCAAAAAATAAAAATAAATAAATAAAACAAGAAAAGATTTTCAAAGGGGTCTGTGACTCTAACAAGGATGAGAACCAGTGAGTCACTGGGTCCTTGTACAGCATCAAAAAGCAGCAATAACAGAAGCTGAAGCTAAGCAGGGTCCAGAAAATGCCTTCCTGAGGCCCTTGGAGAGGAGTGAGAAGGCAGGTGCTGGGGACTGTTGATACCACCGGGCTTGTGTCCACAAAGGACCTCCTCCAGAGGAGATGGCTCCACTACACAGGAATTAGGAGAACTTGTTCCCATTCACCACAGGGCCCCTCTACACTAGCTCCTGGTAATAATTTAATGTTACCTGTTGGGTGGTGGGGGGAGGTGAGTGCCTTAACCCAGAGGATTGAATCCACAGTGACTGGGCAGGGACGTCTTTCTGATGACTTGACAAAAGTCCACCCATGGGGCCTCCTGATCTGTTTCAAGTCGGGCTGTTCATGCTGCGTTATATCCGGGCCTTAAAGGGTTAATGATGTTGAGGGGGAAAAGGTGAAGGTCTTTTCCAGAGTAACTTACAGTCTGGCCTTTGGCTGCAATTTATCCTTGCTGCCGATTGCGGATAAAATGTTCCACATGAGTTTTATGTCTAGCAGTCCAGACCAAGAAGCAGAATGGCAACTGACTGACCTCAAGCATCTTGAACCTTTAAACTAAATTCTTCAGAGGTGGTGGTGCAGGTTCCCACAGCAGAGCTCTCTGTCCAGTTCAAACATAACTGGACACTAACAAGTTATTCCCAATAAAACCAATGACAGGCAGATTCCTGGGTCCCACCCTGTCATACTGATCAGAACTTTGGGGGCAAGAACCTGTGTGCTGTGCCAAGCTTCCGGAGGGATGTACCTGAAGTTTGGAAACTATGGCTTTAGAAGTCATCTTAGTTTAACCTTGTCCCCTTCCCAGCTCCATCAGAAAGGGGCTGTTCGGCCTCTGCCCAGATATCTCTGGGGAGAGACTCCCGCCAGCTCCAAAGTCACCCAGCCTACGGGTTTCAAAAGCCACTTCCTTAAGTCCAACCAGAACCTGCCATCCAAAAATTCCTGCCCAGCTCTGCCCAGTGCCACAAAGAGTGAGTCTATTCCCTCATCCACAAGCCAAGCCCTTCCCAAATTTAGGGCCATTCACCTGTATCCCCACACTACTGCCAGGTCCAGTTCTTCCCACCATGGTTTACATATCAGCTTGACCAGAAGAAAGTTGAAAAGGCAAAGAAAAACACTGGTCAAGATTTAGTTAATGTTTATGTATGACTGATTCACTTTGTTATAAAGCAGAAACTAACACACCATTGTAAAGCAATTATACCCCAATAAAGATGTTAAAAAAAAAAAAAGATTTAGTTAATAAGCCAGGAAGCCACAAATCCAAATGCCATATCACTCTGAACCAAGCACTGACAGAGCTGCAGTAGGACAGAGAGGATAACAGAACAGGCTTTAGTATCCAGCAGCTGGATTTAAATGTTCGCAAAAGGTCTGACCTTGACTAAGGACCACCACTTAGAGCCTCAGGATCCTCTTCTGTAAAACAAGCTTAATAACCCCGCCTCAGGTTGAAATAAAGATTAAACAAGTAACCTAGTACAGCTGTTACTCAAAGTCCCTCCATGGAGGATACTGCAGCATCGATCAAACTGCCTCCATAAGTAGCCCTAACTGCAGTAAAAGCAAACTCCCAAAGGTTAGGTTTGGGTCAAATTGCAGCCCCAAGCCCAGGCAAAAAGTTTAGAAGTGTTTGTTTTATACGAAGAAGGTATCTAAATTCTGAATCCTACTACAAAGTATATCTGTAATTGTTTTTGTATGAAAAGTGTTTTTATCCTCAAATACCTGGATAAAATTGACACCCAAGGAAAATTCCCCCTCTGGTTTATTCTGAAGCTACAAGTACTCCCTGGCACAAGGTCTGTTATCCCGGTGCCCGCCCCTCACCTCCGTCTCCCTTGGAGAAGAGCAGGCTTAGTCTACAAGCAGATGTGCAAGGCTGAGAAACAAATGAGCGGCTAGACATAAGCAAAGAAATGGGCCACAAGATACAGTCTGTGGATGACCAAGTGGCTTCTCACCCTACAGATACTGAGGGCTGGTGTGCTCGGACTTAACTGCAATGTTACCCTCTAAATAGCTTTCAGAGAAAAATTATCCCTAACCAAATGCAAGAACATCTAGGAGGGAAATTCACAGACACCTTTGATCCAGTAATTGTGTGTACGTCTGTGCCCGCACGTGTACCCCCAAAGCAATAGAAATCTGATCTAAGCTCATGTAGGGGATCCGGCCTTGGCCAGAAAGGGCTCTGGGAAGTCAGCCGGTCCTGGGCGGCTATGGTTACCCATTTCCTCATCCCTGTCCCCTTCCTCTGCTGCTTGCTCTTCCACCTCTGTCATCTGAGAATTCCCTGGCAACTAAAGAGTGAGGGCTTCCCTATCAAGAGAGTTACTTGCAATGTAAGGAGGAGGTGGAGGGTTCTAGAACTGATGGACAATGGGATGGATCATTTAGAGGGGGGGGGACCCTATTCATTCTTCCCACTGTCAGCTAGAGAGAGCAGATGCCCACTTTTCATGAAAGCTGTGGGTTACTCAGGACCCACATGCTCCCAACAGCTTACAGAAGACTTGCATCAATTTGAGAAGCACATAAAGTTGGGCAGATTGTTGAAAAGCAATAACCTCTTTGGTCCCAAAGTCTCCAGCTGGTTAAAACCATGACTAAAGAGTGAGGCTGTGCCACCGGCAGACGCTGGTCATGGATCTCATAATAATATCAGATTCCCATGTTCCAGGCATTGTGCTGAGCACGTCAGGTGCACACGGAGAGAAAGGGTAAGAGACTAGGAGAAAGGAGTTCGTTTCTTAAACGGAGTAAAGAAAGAATTAAAAAAGCAAAACTCGGGTGTTGGACTGAGTCAGCTCCAGGGAATATTACTCAATCCTTTGTAATGCCTAAATCCAGCACCGTGCTTGGCACATGAACTCAATAAATAGCTGCGGTGGTCTCTAACTGGTGTACATCCTGAGCTGCATAAACTGCTCTGGAGGTTCTCCTGGAAGGTGCCGGTGGATAAGGGCGGTGTTTGCCTCTCCCTTGCCCACCCGGAGCGAGTCCGGCTCGCTCCACCCTGTGCCTGCCCGGGCGGGCCCGCAGGCCGGCCGCGGGCACCCCCTCCTGGGAGCGGCGCGGCGCCGGACCCGCCACCCCCGCGAGGCTTTCCCGGGCTGTTGCACCCCTTCCGGAGCCCGGGACCCCCTTACCCCTGGGGCCGAGACGGGACAGCGATCCTTCTGTGCGGTCACCGAGATCACACCCTGACGGGGCCGGGCAGCGGGTCTTATCCCAAGCGGACCCGCCCCGCTTCGGGGTGGAGACTGAGCCCGAGTTCCTGGTTGTCCCTCTCTGCCCACGAGACCGGAAAAGCCTACGCGGGCGAAGCGCACCTGGACGCCGGGGCCGGGACCGCCGCGCCGGGCGCCCGGGGAGGGGCTGCACCGGCCTAGACCCCGCGCGTCGCGCTCTCGGCTTTGTCCCCAGCCTGGATCCCAGCCTGCCCGGCCCCGCCCGGGCGCGCTCGTGCTCCCTCGAGTCGAAGCAGTCGGACTCTCAGGTCTCCGGTGCTCGGGCGCCCCACACCCTCGGAGGGCCGCGCCCCGGGACCTCTCCCGCACACGCCCTGCGCCCACCGCGGCCGGAATTCCGGCAGAGAGTCAAAGCTTCCTCCCCGCGACACTGCACTTTCTCACGCCGGAAAAGTGGAAAGTGAAATCAGAACGGCACATTTCGTTTCCCTCTCAGCACTATACATACCCCAAAGTTCCCCGTAGTTCCACTTCTCCCTTGAGAAAAGCCGAGTTCCCTTTCCTTGGGGAAACCTTTGGAAATGGGAGTTCGGAGCAGTTCCAGATCTTTCTCGCTACCATTACCTGGGTTCGCTGCTGGTCAAGTAGCTCCCGGGTTCGGCATTGAAACAGCGCTCTCCCCTTATTATACAGTCTTTGTTCGTATCTGCCTCCCCGGTTGTACTCAAACAAGGCACTGACTGGGTCTAAGTGGTCTTTGCACTCACACCCAGTACCGACCGTCCTGGCACATGGCAGGTACTCGGTGAATGCTCGCATAATGAACCTATTGGGTATATCGGCAAATTCGGATTTCATTTAACAGAGGGTAGGTAGCTTTGGGGAGTGTGTGTGTGTGTGTGTGTGTGTGTGTGTGTGTGTGTGTTTAAGAATCGATTTTATTTATTTTTTATTTTTGGTTGCGTTGGGTCTTCGTTGCAGCGCACTGGCTTTCTCTAGTTGCAGCAAGCGGGGGGCTACTCTGCATTGCGGTGCGCAGGCTTCGCAGTGCGGTGGCTTCTCTTGTTGCGGAGCACCGGCTCTAGGAGCGTGGGCTTCAGGAGTTGTGGCTAGCGGACTCCAGAGTGCAGGCTCAGTAGTTGTGGCACAGGGGCTTAGTTGCTCTGCAGCCTGTGGGATCTTCCCGGACCAGGGATCGATCCCCTGCATTGGCAGGCGGATTCTTAACCACTGCCTCACCAGGGAAGTCCCTGGGGAGTGTGTTTTATATCGAACAGATCAAAATGCAAGTGACTGTTAGCAACCTTAAAGCTGGAGAGGTGAGCCTCCCTGGTGGCTCAGTGGTTAAGAATCCGCCTGCCAATGCATGGGACACAGGTTTGAGCCCTGGCCCGGGAAGATCCCACATGCCTCGGAGCGACTAAGCCGGTGCGCCACAACTACTGAGCCTGTGCTCTAGAGCCGTGAGCCACAACTACTGAAGCCCACAGGCCTAGAGCCTGTGCTCCGCAACAAGAGAAGCCACTGCAGTGAGAAGCATGCGCATGGCAATGAAGAGTAGACCCTGCTCACAGCAACGAAGACCCAACACAGCCAGAAATAAATGAATAAATAAATTTATATTAAAAACAAAAAGCTGGAGAGGTAACATTAAATTATTTCCTTAAGATGCAACTAAAGGAGGTGGTTTAATATGGTTGAGAGCATGGGTTTGGGGATCAGACTGGTCTGGATTCTACACCTGGTCAGCCCCTTTTCTCTGCTTGATACCTTTAAGTTTCTGAGCTTCAGTTTATGAACTAACGTGGAGTCAACTAAAGAAGACAAACAGTGGGAAAAAATGAAATAAGGCTAATTCATTTCCTCAGAGGGATTAGATCCACTACTTAATCCTTAAATAATTAATAAAATAAAAAAGAAAAGGTTAGAAATGGAGCAGATGCACCCTGCCAAGATCACCTTTACTAGGCGGGTGTACCCAGCTCACAGCGCCCCCTTTTCTCCCCATAACTGCCCTCACTCCAGGTTGGGAAGCCACAGTCAATGCTAACCTTACAGGGTACAAAAGGCCAAGAATTAATCTATGATATCCTTCCTATTCCAGAGCTCCCATGGGCTTAGGCTGAGGCTAAATTTCAGCAGAAAACCCTTCTGTGCTTTGCTTCTTCCTCTGCGATGTCCTGCTTGACTCACAGGTTCTCCTGAGAATACCACCTCACTAAGACACTTACACAAGAATCCCTGTCTCAGGCTTTGCTTCTAGGCAACCTGATCTGTGAGTATTTTATTTCATTTAATGTTTTAAGTTTTTTTTAGGAGTATTTACAAAATTAATATAGGGACTTCCCTGGCTGTCCAGTGGTTAAGACTTTGCCTTCCAGGGCAGGGGGTGAGGGTTCGATCCCTGGTCAAGGAACTAAGATCCCACATGACTCTCGGCCAAAAAACCAAAACATAAAACAGAAGCAATATTGTAACAAATTCAATAAAGACTTTACAAAAATGGACCCCATCCAAAAGAAAATCTTTAAAAAAAAGAAAGTAAACAAATCAACAGCCTCTGAGCAGTTTAAAAAAATAAATAAATAAAAAATTAATGTAACAGTTGAAATTAAAGATTCAAAGGAGACTTTAAATTAAATATAGCAGAATGAACACATGCATTTGCCTTGCTCCCTCTTGAAATCTCACTAAAGTAATAGTAGATGTTTTAAAAGAATGAAATAGGACAAATTTGTAGCAACATGATGGACCTAGAGATTATCATACAAAGCGAAGTAAGTCAGAAAGTGAAAGATCAAATACCATATAATATCCGCATATAATATGCGGAATCTAAAATATGATGCAAATGAATATATCTACAAAACAGAAACACAGAGAACAGACTTGTGAACTTGTGGTTGCCAAGGGGGAGGGGGTGGAAGAGGGAAGGATTGGGAGTCTGGGATTAGCAGATGCAAACTATTATATATAAATACGATGGATAAACAACAAGGTCCTACTGTCTAGCACAAGGAACTATATTCAATACCCTGTGATAAACCATAATGAAAAAAATATAAAAAAGAATATATGTATGTGTAACTGAATCACTTTGCTTTACATCAGAAATTAACATAACATTGTAAATCAACTATACTTCAGTAAAAAAAATTTTTTAAATAGTAGATTAAAAAAAACTCTCAAGAGGGACTTCCTGGGTGGTCCAGCGGTTAAGACTCCACGCTCCCAATGTAGGGGGCCAGGGTTCGATCCCTGGTCAGGGAACTAGATCCCGCATGCCTCAGCTAAGAGCCTGCATGCCACAACTAAAAGAGCCTGCATGCCACAATTGAAGATCCTACATGCTACAGATCCCGTATGCCTCAACGAAAATCCCGCATGCTGCAACTAATACCTGACACAGCCAACAAACAAACAAACAACAACAAGAAACTAACCCCCTCCCCCCAAGAAAACCTCACAAGAACAAGTGAGGAAAAATAACAAAATTTTGGAAACCCGAAAGCAGATAGGTGATAATTGACATAGCAGACATGAGAAAACTGACTCCTAAGCCAGGAGTAGGGAAAGCCAAGAAGCAACATGATATTGTAGAATTTCCCAGGGTAACGCAGGTATTGCGTGCTGCACCAAGTGCTTCTAAGAGTGGGTATATAACTAAAACTAAAAACAGGAGGATTTTTTGTAGGTCTGTACTGGAAGCAGCCAATCTCCTCCATCTCCTTCCCAATAGTACGCAGCTGCCACTGCCCTCTCCCACTTGGGCAGCAAATCAGAAACATAGTCTCTGAAGGCGATAAAGCAGAGGATCTCTGGAATGGGGCATACCAAGTGTAGTCGAGATGTTCTGGTTATCTAAGGCTGACTAACAAACTAGCCCAGAACTTGGTGAATAAAAACAATGACCATTTTATTATATCTCCTGATTTTTTAGGTCTGAATTTGGACAGGGCTTGGCTGGGCATTTCTTCTGTTCCACGTGACATCAACAGAAATCACTTAGTCTCACACAGGTCAGGATATCTATTATCAGAAAGACAACCGATAAGTTGTTGGTGAAGGTGTGGAGAAAAGGGACCCCTCGTGCACCGTGGGAGGGAATGTAAATCGGTGCAGCCACTATGGAGAGCAGTATGGAGATTCCTCAAAAAATTAAAAATAGAACTACCATACAATCCAGCAATTCCACTTCTGGCTATTTATCCAAAGAAAACGAAAGCACTAATTAGAAAAGATATATGCACCCCTATGTTTATTGAAGTGTTATTTACAATAGCCAAGATTTGGAAGCAACCCAAGTGCCCATCAATAGATGAACGGACAAATAAGATATATATATATATATATCACTCAGCCATAGTAAAGAATGAAATTTTGCCATTTGGGACAACATGGATGGACCTAGAGTATATTCTGCCAAGTAAAATAAGTCAGACAGAGAAAGACAAATACTGTATGATTTCACTCACATGTAGAATCTAAATGACAAAACAAATGAAAAAACATAACCAAACAGAAACAGAGCCATAGATACAGAGAACAAACAGGTGGTTGCCTGAGGGGAGGGAGGGGAGGGGAGAGAAGGAAAGAAATAGGTGAAGGAGATTAAAAGGTAGAACTTCCAGTTATAAGATAGATAAGTCACAGGTATGAAATGTGCAGTGTGTGGAATATAGTCAATAATATGTAATAATATGTAATAACGTGTAATATGTATGGTGACAGAGGACAACTAGACTTATGGTGATTATTTTGAAATGTATAGAAATATCAAATCACTATGTTGTATACCAGGAACTAATATATATATACATATATATATATATATATACACACACACATATATATATACACATATATATGTATATATATACACATATATATATGTGTGTGTGTGTGTATATATATGTATGTATGTTAAAAATATACACCAGACAAAACTTTTTTAAACAAGTCACTTGATGGTATTCAGCTGGCAGATGGGCCAGTCTGGAGGATTCACTCACATGTCTGCCACCATGATAAGGTGTGCTGGAAGGCTGATCTCAGCAGGCACTGTCCACAGGAGCACCTACACATGCCCTCTCCACATGGCAGTTTCAGGGTAGTCAGATTTCCTGTGGAGGCTCAGGGCATGCAAAAAGGATATTCCAAGAGATCCAAGCAAAAGTTACTAGGCTTCTTATTATCTAGGTTTGGCAGCCCCTGGACGTTATTTCTGTTGCATTCTATAGCTCATGGAAGTCACTAAGGCCAGCCCAGACTCAAGGAAGGGGCATTAGGCTTCATCCCTCAATTGGGAGACTAGCAAAAAATTTGCAGCCACCTTTAATCTACCACACAAGGCTGGGGGCGTGGCCCTGAAATTGAAGATCTATATGAAACTTAATATAATGAATGTTGAGCTGCTCAGTATTCCTCCTTCACTTGACTCCTACAACCCTGGCAACCAAGATGAGGAGTCTGGAATACTCTGCTCTTGGGAAGAGAAAAGACCTAAAGAGACTGTCATTGGTTATTCAATGAAACCGGAGCAATCCTTTAGTGACTTCACCATAGTCAAGCCCCACCCCTTACCCAGGCATACAGAGCTTCCAGGCAGCATTTTATTTTAATTTTTAAATGTTTGTATTTTATTTTATTTTTTCTTCCAGTTTTATTAAGATATAATTGACATACAACACTGTATAAGTTTAAGGTGTACAGCATAATGATTTGACTCACATACATCATGAAATGATTAGCACAATAAGTTTAGTGAGCCTCCATCATCTCATATAGATACAAAATTAAAGAAATAAAAAAAAATTTTGCGTGTGATGAGACCACTTAGGATTTACTCTCTTAACAACTTTCCTGTATAACATACAGCAGTGTCAATTATATTTATCATGGTGTACATTACATCCTTACTATTTATTTAATCTTATAACTGGAAGTTTGTAGTACCTTTTTTTTTTTTTTTTTTTTTTTTTGCGGTACGCGGGCCTCTCACTGTTGTGGCCTCTCCCGTTGGCGCACGGGCCCAGCCGCTCCGCGGCATGTGGGATCTTCCCGGACCGGGGCACGAATCCGCGTCCCCCCTACATCAGCAGGGGGACTCTCAACCACTGCGCCAACAGGGAAGCCCTGTAGTACCTTTTGACTGCCTTCATCCAATTACCCCTCCCGGCCCACTGCCCAGCCTCTGGTAACCACAAATCTGATCTTCTTTCTTATGAATTTGTTTGTATGTTTGTTTGTTTGTTTTTGAAGTATAATTGACCTACAACACTATGTTAGTTCCTGTTACTCAACACTGATTTTTTCCATACGTTTCAAAATGATCACCATGATAAATCTAGTTACATGTTGCTATACAAAGCTATTACTTAGTTATTGACTATATTCCCCAAGCCTTCATACCCATGACTCATTTATTTTGCAACTGGAAGTTTGTACCTTTTAATCTCCCTCATCTATTTCTTTCTTCTCCCCAGACCCCTTCCTTCTGGT
Source organism: Pseudorca crassidens (assembly GCF_039906515.1). Classification (NCBI taxonomy): domain Eukaryota; kingdom Metazoa; phylum Chordata; class Mammalia; order Artiodactyla; family Delphinidae; genus Pseudorca; species Pseudorca crassidens. Next base: position 32,314,608 of record NC_090309.1, read on the forward strand.
AACCACCTGTTTGTTCTCTATATCTATAACTGTGTTTCCATTTTGTTATGTTTGTTCATTTGTTTTGTTTTTTAGATTCCACATATAAGTGAAATCATACAGTATTTGTCTTTCTCTGTCTGACTTATTTCACTTAGCATAATATCTTCTAGGTCCATCCATGTTGTCCCAAATGGCAAGATTTCATTCTTTTTTTTTTAATTTAATTTTTTTTAACACAGCAAGTTCTTATTAGTTATCTATTTTATACATATTAGCGTATATAAGTTAATCCCAATCTCCCAATTCACCCCACTCTTTTTTATTCCAGGCAGCATTTTAGATCTTAGTCTTAGGGCTGCTAGATAAAATACAAGACACTTAAAGTGGAATTTCAAATAAATAACAAATAATTTTTTACTAAATTATAAAATTCTTATATACAGTATATCCTAAATATTGCATGAGTATATTGATACTAAAAATTATTTATTGTTTATCTACAATGAAAAGTTAAGTGTCCTGTTTTGTTTGTTTTACTAAGTTTGACACTACTAAGTAAGAACAAACATTCAAAGGTCATCAGAATTTAAGGGAAGGATCTGATATGAAACAGAGCAGAAAAAAAGAAACTTGGAAGAAACAAGACTATATGGAGAGTTGAAAACTTTGAAAAATCTTTCATTGATCTCCTTTGAGAAACAAAAATAGAATAAAATAGAATGGAAATACAATAGATTCTCTAAAAAATGAACACTCAGAGAACCAAACAGAGCTCTTTTAAATTAAAACTATGATAGCAAAAATGAAAAACTCAGTAGAATGGTAGGAAGATAAAGTGAGGAAATATCCTAGAATGTGTAGATAAGAGACCAAAAAAAGAGAAGGATGTAAGAAAGGATAAGAAAATTCAAAAGTCAGCCCAGGATATCTGGGAAACAGAGTGGAAGAAATCAATTAAATAATTCAATCATATATTTTTAGAACTAAAGGACATGAGTTTCCACATTGAAAGGGCTCACTGAGCCCAACAAAATGGACAAAAACAGAACCACACCAAGGCACATCATGATAAAATTTCAGAACACTGGGGACATAGAGTAGATCGTAAGCACTCAGAGGGAGAAATGAGGTTTCACACAAAGGATCAGGAAGGATCAGAGTGGCATCACTTCTCCATAGCAACACATGAAGCTGGAAGACAATGGAATAATGTCTTTACAATTCTGGGAGAAAATTATTTCCAATACAGGTTCTTATACCCAGCCAAACTATCAGTCAAGTGTGGGGGTAAATAAAGATATTTTCAGACATGCAAGATTAAAAATATTTTTTTATCTTCCAAGAATCTTTTCTTAAGAAGCTTTCAGATGGTATGTTCCACCAAAACAAGGAAGTAAACCAAGAATGTTTAAAAAAAAAAGTGAATAGTGGAATGGACAACTGAAAATTGAATGGCAGGGAAGGGTGGTTAGTTAACACTATAGTTATTGAGTCTAATTTACTTAACTGTAGAGTATAGCTAACATTTATATAAGCACTTAGCATGCGCCAGTCACTATTCTAAGTACTTTAGATATGCTGTTTTAATCAGTTAATCCTCACAACAGTTCTATGAGTTAGATACTTGCATGGAGTATGTGTCAGTAAGTATTACTATTGATGGTATACAATCACTTACTAATTGAACAAAATTGTATTAAACTTCCCGTGGCCGATTGTATTTTTCAGAATTGGTTGTAATAATATATTCAGTCTCTCATGCTGTTCCAACACCACTCTCCCCACCCCAGTCAAGAGATAGCATCTCTGTCCCTACTCTTTGGACCTGAGTGGACTTCTTGGGTGAGCTTCCGTGATTGCATAACAATAGTAATGCTTTTGAAGCTGGGTCTTAAAAGATGATATAGCTTCTGTCTAGTTCTCTCACTCAGAGCATATGCCTGTGGAGCCCTGAAGTACAGCTTCCCTGAAGCCACCATGCTGTGGAGACGATGTGGACAGACCACATGAAGACAAAGAGAGTCGGAGGAGTCCCAGCTGTTTCAGCCCCAGCAGTTTGAACTTTCCCAGACCCAGTGGTAGACAAGCTAATGAAGAAGCCAGATGACCCCAGCATCATCCCTGTCTCACAGCAGCCAGATGAGAGACACTGAGTGAGAACCACTTAGCTGAACTCAGCCAACCCCCAGACTCCTGAGAGATGACAATAGTAAATGATTATCATTGTTTCATACCATGAACTTTGGGATGTTATTTTATGGCACAACAAATTTCCAGAACACTTCTAGATAGGAGTGGGGGTGTCTAACCCAGACTTCTGAATCTCCCTTCCCAGTACTCACTGAAATGCCCCAGAGCCTTTGGGGGGGGCGGAATTTTTACCCTGAGTGGCAAGCTCCTCTCTGATATCCATTCTGGCTGCTGGCCGAGAAGGAGGTGAGGACAAAGACCAGATAACCTTCAGCCCTTTGGGACAGTGGCTTTGCAGAAACTTTGAGAAGAAGCCTTACAGGGGTGACCTTCCTTGCCAGATGGCTCTCTTCACAATCCTTACAGGCTGCCGGAAGGTAATCAATCCTTCAGCTTAAGATATGAAGAAGATTCTAACAGCATCCAAATAGACAGGCAGGGAGCCAAGAAGCATTAGCTCATACTGTTTGGGAACAAGTGCAAAGCATGGTTAAATTCAAGGATGAGTAAGCATAAAAAAGGTTATAAAACCATGAAAAAATTCTGGAACAAAGAAAAGAAAACAGCATCTAAGAGGCAGAAGAAGAAACTAGTTTTCCAAGTTTTACAATATGAAATAGAAGTAAGATTTAAACTGTCTCTGCTATGACTTTGATAGACCAAACACCAAAAAACATACAAGTGATTGGAATAATATTATTTATGAGGTAGAATGAATAGTTATGAACTGGACTGGACTCCATGTTCTACAGAGAAAGCAGCTTCCTTTCAATCATCTACTGAATATTCACAAAAACTGACAAAATATTTATTGCAAAGAAAACCACAAAAAATTCCAAAATAAAAATAGGGTTTGAATCCCAGCTATACCATTGGTTAGTTGATGACCTTAAGAGAGTCAGTTATCTTTTCTGTGCCTTAGTTTTCTCATTTGTAGAATGGGAATAATGATAGTACCTACATTATAGGTGCTATGTTATAATAATTAAATGGCATATTTTTTGAAGAGTTTGTTGTAACTCTATGTTAGTGTTAGCTATTTTTCTGATCACAGCTAATAAAATTAAAATTCAATAACAAAACTATTAACCAATCTTTCCCTTTTAAAATAAATAGTATTTGCTACCACCTAATTATATTAAATGCCATGTTTGGGGGCTCATAAGGAAACTAAATTTGACACCGTCCTTCAAGATATCTCTCCATTGTCTCCTAGAATCCACTGGTATCAAAGAAAAATTTGATACTCAACTGGTTCTTTTTCCTTAGTTGATAATCTAGTTTTTCTCACAAGAAAAACTTAAGATTTCCTCTTTCCCTTGAAGAATGTGTTTAGGAGTGGACCTGTTTTGCTTGTCCTGATTGGCACTCTTAGGTTGTTCACTAAGACTGACATATTTTCCAAACTCAGAAAAGTTCACCTATATTATATCTCTCTTCCATTATTTCCATTCTTTTGTTCTGGAATTTCTATTTGATGCTGTGGGAACTTTTGACTTTATCCTCCATGTCGCTTAACCTTTCTTTCATTGGTTGTTTTTGTTTTATTTTGGCTTTGTTTTAGTCCTTTAGCTCTGAGCTTGAGAGAATTCTTAGGATTAATCTTAATTCAGTTCATTAATTCTATTTTTAGTTGTGTCCATTTTATTCAGCCCATCTACCAACTTTTTTTAATATACAGCTTTGATTTTTATCATAGTTGCAAATGCACATAGTTTTTTGTTTTTTGTTTTGCGGTACGCGGGCCTCTCACTGTTGTGGTCCCTCCCGTTGCGGAGCACAGGCTCCAGACGTGCAGGCTCAGCGGCCATGGCTCACGGGCCCAGCCGCTCCGCGGCATGTGGGATCTTCCTGGACCGGGGCATGAACCCGTGTCCCCTGCATCGGCAGGTGGACTCTCAACCACTGCGCCACCAGGGAAGCCCAATGCACATAGTTTTGAAAGACAAATAGTTCTACAAGATTTGTTACAAAAAGAACAGCAGTTTTCCATCTCCTCTCTCTCTCCATCTTTCTGCCAGGGAACTAGTGCTGCTTTAGGCACAAACCCATCTGGGACCATAGAATCCATTGATTTCTGAGATTATATAATAGGTATCCCAATCACAGGTCACAGCAGTGTATAAGGCTTGCTAAAATAAAGTCTGTGAAAGGTTTGCAAGAGGGATTCTCATGAAGAAAACCTGTGTTTCCCAATTTGAAAAGATACATTCACCACCACATTCCTTGTAGCATTATTTACAATTTCCAAGATATGGAAACAACCTAAGTGTTCATTAGTGGATGAAGAGATAAAGAAGATGTACATATACACAATGGAATATTACTCCGCCATAAAAAAGAATGAAATCTTGCCATTTGCTACAACATAGATGGACCTCGAAGGCATTATGCTAAGTGAAATAAATCAGACAAAGATAAATACCATATGATCTCACTTATAGGTGGAATCTGAAAAACAAAACAAACAAAAAACAGCACCAAAAACCAAGCTCATAGATACAGAGAACAGATTGGTGGTTGCCAGAGGGAAGTGTGTGTGTGTCGAGCAGGTCAAAATGGGTGAAGGGTGTCAAAAGCTACAAATATCTGGCTATAAAATAAAATCATGGGCATGTAATGTACAGCATGGCAATTGTAGTTAATAATACTACAGTACATGTTGGAAAGCTGCTAAGAGAGTAGATCTTAAAAGTCCTCATCACAAGAAAAAAAGAAAAGAAAAGAAAATTTCTGTAACTGTGTGGTGATGGATGTTAACTAGACTTATTGTGGTGATTATGTCACAATGTATATAAATACTGAATCATTATGCTGTATGCCTGAAAGTATTGATAATATAATGTCATATGTCAATTATACCTCACTTTAAAAACAAAATAAAATGTAAAAAATTAAGAAGATCTCTGTTTCCAACCTGCTAAATTGAAGGTAAGGGAAAGAACAGTGATAAGAAAACAGACAGAAAAACAAGTCTGCTTGGCGACACCCCTGCCCAATGGTAGTGACAGTTCTACCTTCAGTGATTAGCATTGGACTTCCCTTTTTCTCACCTCCTCAAACCTGAGCCAGCAGATCACTGCCTCCATGGAGAAGGTGACACTGCAACTTGCTTCACTTCCAGCCTGGGCTCCTTCAAGAAATTTAAGGCATAACATGGCAGCAGATGAGCAACATGCCTACATTAGTACAAACTTTGGATTAGGTCCTCTTTTGGTACTGTAATAATATTTATTCAATGAATTGGTGTTTGGAAAGAGGTATTGCCCAACTTATCTCATTTTTAGATATTAGGATCTCAGAAATTTATGTTTGCCTAACAGACAGACATCGTAAGCAGTGGTGATGAATCCTCTATGAACCCCATTCCCCATCAGGAGATAGTCTAATTCTACCAGAAATGTATCAAAGAAAAACATGCAGCACTTGCTGTTTTCCTTTTTCAATGACCCAAAAGAGGAATGTCTTTTTTCTCTTCTTCTCCAAAACCTATTTTGGCTACCATAAGATGCTGCAGCTCAACCAAAAGAGAAAGCTGATTTGACCTCAGAGAGGTTAATCACTTGCATTACAACAGTATAAACTTTAGCAAAGTTTGACAAGCAAATAACAATGCATTTGTAGATCACTGGCTCCAGGGAAGTGCCCATGTCCACGTTTCACCCCACTCAGAAGCCTGGCAGCTGATGAGGAAGGTAATTTTCTTTCAAGATTGTTGAACTTTTTTTTTTTTTTTAAGCATCTGCTCTTCTAGCTTGTACTTTTCCTGCTGCTGTCCTGCAGCTCACATATATGCCTCATAAAATCAAACCATCATTATGAAAATTAGCTCTGATCATAGGAGTCATCATGGTCTCATTTGTTTTTGCAAATACCCCAGATGAACGTGGACAGCTCTGAAGTGATTGCAGGTAAGTCAGCTATCACAAAAACACAGCAGCTGCAAATAGTATAGGGTGAGAGCTAGCATGATAATCCATTTTTCTATACAGCTGTCCCTTGGTATCCATGGGGAATTGGTACCAAGACCCCCCCCCCCCCCACTGACACCAAAATCCCTGGATGCTTAAGTTCCTTACATAAAATGGCATAGTACAACATACAAGACTCAGGGTGGCCAAGATGGCAGAGTAGGAAGACCCTGAGCTCACTTCCTCCTATGGGCACACCAAAATTACTATTTACAGAGCACCTGTTGATGAGAAAGACTGGAATCTACCAGAAAAGATCTTCTACAACTAAAGATATAAAGAAGGAACCACAACAAGATGAGTAGGAGGGGTGGAAACACGGTATAGTCAAGCCCCACACCCCCGGGTGGGCAACCCACAAATGGGAAGATAATTACAATTGCAGAGGTTCTCCCCAAGAAGTGAGTGGTCTGAGCTCCACATAGGGCTCCCCAGCCTGGGGGTCCTGCACCAGCAAGATGAGCCCCCAGAACATTTGGCTTTGAAGGCCAGCGGGGCTCACTTTCAGGAGAGACAGAGGGCTGTGGGAAATAGAGTCCCTTCTTAAAGGATGCACACAAAATCTCACATGCTCTGGGACCCAGGGCAGAAGCAGTAATTCAAAACGAGCCTGGGTCAGGCTTACCTACTGATCTTGGAGAGCCTCCCAGAGAGGCAGGAGGCAACTGGGGCTCACCCTGGGGTCATAGACATTGGTGACAGCCATTTTTGAGAACTCCTTCTACCAGGTGGACACTGGTGTTAGTAAGCACCATTTTAGAATCCTCATTGTTAATTAGCACCAGGTCCAGGCCTCACTCACTAGCCTGCTGGCACAGTACTGGGACACCTAGGGCCAAGCAACTAGCAGTGTGGAGAGACAGCCCCATCCACTAGCAAGCCTGCTGCCTTAAGACTCCATGAGCCCACAGTACCACCTGGCCCTGGCCATGAACACCAGTGCAGCACTACCCCCTGGACCCATAGGGACTTGTAGCCAGGGACCCTGGGACAGGCTCTGCCCACCAGTGAGCTGACACTAGCCCCAGGACCCAGCCCTGACCATCAGCAGGCAGACACCAGCTCCAAGACACCTTGGACCCCACAGCCAGCCATGTCAGGAAGCCATCCCAACCACCAGCAGGCTGACACTAGGTCTGGGACTCCTGGCCTTGCAACCACCCACTCATGAACCTGGCTATGCCCAACTGTGGGCCAGCACTATACCCCTAGGGCCCACAGCCAGCAGGCTTGTAACCCAGCCCCCACCCACCAATGGTCAGCAGCCTCCACACAAGGCCAGGCCTGAAAGCCAACTAGACCAGCGACCAGCCACACCTACCAGGCTGCCCACAGTAGTCAGCTCATCACAAGAGAAGGACACACACAGCCCAAATAGAGGACACTCTTAGAGTAACAGTTCTGGTGACCAGAAGGGAGTGCCCTCCTGGGATGCATAGGATGTCTTCTACAAAAGGGCACTTCTTCAAGGTCAGGAAAAATAACCAACCCACCAAATACATAGAAATAAAAACAGCAAATTAGGCAAAATGAGGTGACAGAGAAATATTTTCCAAAGGAACAAAATTAAGTCCCTGAAGAAGAACTAAGTGAGGTGGAGATAGGCAATCTACCTGATAAAGGGTTCAAGGTTATGATCAAACAGACGTCCAAAGAACTCAGGAAAAGATTGGGTAATCAGAGTGAGAAGTTATAAGCTTTTAATCAAGAGTTAGAAAATATAAAGAACAACCAAACAGAGATGAAGAATACAATAACTGAAATGGAGAAAACATGTGAAAGAATCAATAGTAGATTCAATGATACAGAGGAATTGATCAGTGAGCTGGAAGACAGAGTGGTGGAAATCGCTGAAGCTGAACAGGAAAAAGAAAAAAGAATTAAAATAAATGAGGAGATCACTGAGATTTAAGAGATCTCTGAGACAATATTAGGCCTACTAACATTCACACTGTAGAGGTCTCAGAAGGAGAAGAGACAGAGAAAGGGGCAAATAATATATTTGAGGACATAATAGCTGAAAACTTCCCTAACTTGGGAAAGGAAACAGACAACCAGGTCCAGGAAGAACAGAGTCCCAAACAGGATCAACGCAAAGAGGACCACGCCAATATACATTGTAATTAAAATGACAAAAGTTAAAAATAAATAGAGAATATTAAAAGTAACAGGGGAAAAGCAACAAGTTATACACAAGAGAATGCCCATAAGGCTATGATCTGACTTTTCAGCAGAAACTTTATAGGCCAGAAAGGAGTGGGATGATATATTTCAAGTGATGAAGGAGAAAAGCCTACAACCAAGAATACCTGGCAAGGCTGTCATTCAGATTTGATTTAGAAATCAAAAGTTTTACATAAAGGCAAAAGCTAAAAGATTTCAGCACCACCAAACCAGCTTTACAAGAAATGTTAAAGGGACTTCTCTATGAGAAAAAGAAAAGACAGGCCACACAAAAGGAAAAAGCTCATTGTTAAAGGCAAATATACAGTAAACGCAGTAAATCAGACACAGCTAACTTCACACTCAATGGTGAAAAGCTGAAAGCATTTCCTTTAAGATTAGGAACAAGACAAAGATGCCACTCTCACCACTTTTATTCAACATAGTATTGGAAGTCCTAGCCACAGCAATCAGACAAGAAAAAATAAATAAAAGGAATCAAAATTGGAAAGGAAGAAATAAAACTGTCACTGTTTGCAGATGATATGATACTATATATAGAAAATCCTCGAGACACCACCAGAAAACTGGTAGAGCTCATCAGTGAATTTGGTAAAGCCACAGGATACAAAATTAATATACAGAAATCTGTTGTGTTTCTATACATTAACAATGAAATATTGAAAGAGAAATTAAGGAAACAATCCCATTTACAATCATATCAAATAAATAAAATACCTAGGAATAAATCTAACTAAGGAGGTAAAAGACCTGTACTCAGAAAACTATAAGACATTGATGAAAGAAATTGAGGATGACACAAATAGATGGAAAGACATATCGTGTTCTTGGATTGGAAGAATTAATATTCTTAAAATGTCCATACTACCCAAGGCAATATACAGATTCAATGCAATCCCTGTTAAAATACCAATGACATTTTTGACAGATCTGGAACAAAATAATTCTAAACTTTGTATGAAAACACAAAAGACCACAAATAGTCAAAACAATCTTGAGAAAGGAGAACAAAGCTGGAGGTGTCATTTTCCCTGATTTCAGACTATACTGTATTACAAAGCTACTGTCATCAAAACGGCACAAAAACATACACATAGATCCATGGAACTGAATAGAAAGCCCAGAAACGAACACACACTTATATGGGCAATTAATCTATGACAAAAGAGGCAAGAATATACAATGGGGAAAAGACAGCTTCTTCAATAAGTGGTGCTGGGAAAACTGGACAGCTATATGCAAAAGAATCAAACTGGACTACTCTCTCACACCATGCACAAAAATAAATTCAAAATGAATTAAGGGGGCTTCCCAGGTGGTGCAGTGGTTAAGAATCCGCCTGCCAATGCGGGGGACACGGGTTCGAGCCCTGGTCCAGGAAGATCCCACATGCCGGGGAGCAACTATGCCCGTGTGCTACAACTGAGCCTGTGCTCTAGAGCCCGAGAGCCACAACTACTAAAGCCCTCAAGCCTAGAGCCCGTGCTCTGCAACGAGAGAAGCCACTGCAATGAGAAGCCCATGCAACCCAACGAAGACCCAATGCAGCCAAAAGTAAATTAATTAATTAATTAAAAAAAATAAATTAAGGACTTAATGTAAAACCAGAAAACATCTACAAGGAAACATAGGCAGTGCACTCTTTGACATCAGTCTTAGCAATATTTTTTTGGATATGTCTCCTCATGCAAGGGAAACAAAAGCAAAAATAAACAAATGGGACTATATCAAACTAAAATCTTTTGCACAATGAAGGAAACTATCAACAAAATTAAAAGGCCACATGCTAAATAGGAGAAGATGTTTGCAAGCAATATATCTGATAAGGGTTAATATGCAAAATATACAAAGAACTCATACAACTCAATATCAAAACAACAACAACAACAACAGCAATCCAATTAAAAAATAGGCAGAGGATCTGAACAGACATTTTTCCAAAGAAGAAATACAGATGGCCAATGAGCACGTGAAATGATGCTCAACGTGGCTAATCACCAGGGAAGTGCATATCAAAACCACAGTGGGAAATCACCTCACACCTGTCAGAATGGTTATTATCAAAAGGACAACAAATAACAAGTAACAAGTGTTGCCGAGGATGTGGAGAAAAAGGATCCCTCATGTACTATTGGTGGGAATGTCAATTGGTGCAGCCACTACGGAAAATAGTATGGACAGTCCTCAAAAAATTAAAACTAGAACTACCATATGACCCAGTAATTCCACTCCTGGGTATTATCCAAAGAAAACAAAAACACTAATTAGAAAGCAAAGTCTATGCTGAAGAAGATGAAATCTAGAAGTATAAAGACATCAAGACTTAATAATAAGGTCCTGTGACTTCCCTGGTGGCACAGTGGTTAAGAATTCACCTGCCAATGCAGGGGACACGGGTTCGATCCCTGGTCTGGGAAGATCACACATGCCGTGGAACAACTAAGCCCGTGAGCCACAACTACTGAGCCCGTGTACCTAGAGCCTGTGCTCCACAAGAGGAGAAGCCACTGCAATGAGAGGGCCGTGCACCCCTGCTCACTGCAACTAGAGAAAGCCTGCGCGCAGCAACAAAGATCCAACGCCGCCAAAAATAAATAATAAATTTATTTAAAAATTTAAAAAATAATAATATGGTCCTTAAGTCAGTGTGGCACTCACACAAAGATAGACAAATAGATAACTGGAACAGAAGAGAGAGGGCAAAAATAGACCTTCACCCACACAGTCACCTAATTTATAACCAAGGTAGCAGTGCAGTGGGGAAAGTGCACCATTCATTTTCCATGAATGGTGATGGGTCAATTTACAGCATATGAAAAAATAATGAATCTTGGTGTTACCTAAAAGAGAATCAATTGCAGATGGACTGTAGATCCAAACATGAAAGAAAAAAAACAATAAAGTTTTTAGAAGAAGACAAGTCAATGTTTTAGAATAGGTAAAGATTTCTTAAGTAGGATACAAATAGTTCTAATCATACAGGGAAAATGGTCAATTTAATAATATTAATCTTAAGAACTTCTGTTCATCAAAAGACATGAAGAGCATGAAAAGGCAAGTCTTAGAGTAGGGTATGATATTTACAATACACATATCAAAAAGAGGACTAATAACAAGTATATATATATATATATATATATATATATATATATATATAATGCTATAAATTTAAAGCATTTTAGAGTAAAAGAGTGGCCAGAAACAGAATATTTATGTACTATCTTACTAGATATTTACTAACTACAAAGGGAAAAATGGTAACTTTATGGTAGAGACACCTGACAGATATCACCTTAAACCAAGTGATCAAAGTTGACATCACTCCGGAGAAGACAATTGACATCATGTTCCTCCTGCTCTTATGCACTGAGAAGGATACAACATCACTCCTCCAAAGATACATGACCTGAATTTAATCATGAGGGAACATTAGACAAATACAAATTGAGGGCATTTTACAGAACAACTGACCAGTACTCATCGAAAGTGTTAAGGTCATAAAAGACAAAGTAAGACTGAAGAATGATCCCAGATTAATTGGGACTAAGGAGACATGTCAACTATGACATAAATCACAGCAAGATCCTTTCTGACCCACCTCCTAGAGAGTGGAAATAAAAAGAAAAATTAACAAGTGGGACCAAATGAAATTTAAAAACTTTTGCACAGCACAAGAAACCATAAACAAGACAAAAAGACAACCCTCAGAATGGTAGAAAATATTTGCAAACGAAGCAACTGACAAAGGATTAATCCTCAAAATATACAAGCAGCTTATGCAGCTCCATATCAAAAAACAAACAACCCAATCCAAAAATGGGCAGAAGATCTAAATAGGCATTTCTCCAAAGAAGATATACAGATTGCCAGGAAGCACATCAAAAGCTGCTCGACATCACTAATTATTAGAGAAATGCAAATCAAAGCTACAATGAGCTATCACCTCACACCGGTCAGAATGGCCATCATCAAAAAATCTACAAACAATAAATGCTGGAGAGGGTGTGGAGAAAAGGGAACCCTCCTACACTGTTGGTGGGAATGTAAATTGATACAACCACTATGGAGAACAGTATGGAGGTTCCCTAAAAAACTAAAAATAGAACTACCATATGACCCAGCAATCCCACTACTGGGCATATATCCTGAGAAAACCATAATTCAAAAATAGTCATGTACCACAATGTTCATTACAACTCCATTTACAATATCCAGGACATGGAAGCAACCTAAGTGTCCATTGACAGATGAATGGATAAAGATGTGGCCCATATACACAATGGAATATTACTCAGCCATAAAAAGAAATGAAATTGAGTTATTTGTAATGTGGTGGATGGACCTCGAGACTGTCATACAGAGCGAAGTAAGTCAGAAAGTGAAAAACAAATACCGTATGCTAACACATATATATGGAATCCAAAAACAAAAACAAAGAGGTTCTGAAGAACCTAGGTCCAGGACAGGAATGAAGATGCAGACGTAGAGAATGGACCTGAGAACACGGGGAGGGGGAAGCTGGGATGAAGTGAGAGAGTAGCATGGACATATACACGCTACCAGATGTAAAATAGCTAGCTAGTGGGAAGCAGCCGCATAGCACAGGGATATCATCTCGGTGCTTTGTGACCACCTAGAGAGGTGGGATATGGAGGATGGGAGAGAGACGCAAGAGGAAGGGGATATGGGGATATATGTATATGTATAGCTGAATCATTTTGCTATATAACAGAAGCTAACACAACACTGTAAAACAATTATACTCCAATAAAGATGTTTAAAAAAAAGAATTCTATTTAATTTCTTATAATGCACGCTATCCTCAAGGCCACATACTCCCTGCTCAACCCACTGTTTGCACTCCCCTGGGCCTTAAGTCTTCTTCAGGTCTTGGGGGTTGACTTTGAAGGCAGACAAGAGACCTTACCATCATGAAGGATACGTTCTATATCCTAATTGGGGTGGTGGTTACACTGGCATATATATTTATTAAAACACACTGAACATTACACTTAAAAATTTTGTCTTTAAGCAGGGATGGGGGGATAAATTAGGAGTTTAGGAGTAACATATACACACTACTTTATATAAAATAGGTAAACAAGCACAGGGAACTATATTCAATGTCTTATAATAACTTATAACAGAAAAGAATCAAAATATATATATATATGTATAACTGAATCACTTTGTTGTACACTTGAAACTAACACAATATTGTAAATTAACTATAGTTAAATGAAAAATCATAATGAAAACTTGACTAAAAAAACCTTCTCCTTAAAAAAAATTATACTTTTAAATATAATGTAAATTATGCCCCAATTAAAAAAGAAGAATGCTAAAATGATTAATAGCTATTGGTTGCCTGGAATCAGAATTTATGAAACCAACACCCCATGATGTTATCAATAAGGCCTTGTAGTATTTCCCAGAAATACTAGTTTTCAGGGAACTGTGTTCCCTATGCCTTGACCTGTGTCTCCTGGATTTAAACATCTGTGGATTGAAATATATCCAGACGAACAAGAAAAAGAGAAGAGGCTCTATATGAGCTTGGTGAGTGCTGTGAAACTGTTACTCCATTTAATAAAATTACATGACAGGATGATAAGGTATTTCCCAAATCACATAATAAAAAAAAGGCTGGTATCAAACTAAAGTCCGTTCTACACAGGCAGCCCCTGCATCCCCACTTCCTCTGTCTCCCCACTTTAGTCCTCAGTGAAGTCTCTTTATAGTACTTGGGGGAGGTTGCCATCTTGTGGCAGGAGAAGCAACTGCAGGGCTACAAGAAGCATGGGGGAAATGAGCTTATCTTTGCCTTTTTACGGAACTCAGAAGGTCTCCTGGCAGAGGATAATTCTCCATCCGTGGATTGCCAGTGATGCGTTAGTCACCCACCAAAGGGCTTGAGAAGATCCTCTGAAAAGATACTTTGAGGCTGAAGAGAATTGAGGGAGCTTTTTTTTTTTTTTTTTTGCGTTATGCCGGCCTCTCACTGTTGTGGCCTCTCCCGTTGCAGAGCACAGGATCCGGAAGCGCAGGCTCAGCGGCCATGGCTTATGGGCCCAGCCGCTCTGCGGTATGTGGGATCTTCCCGGACCAGGGTACGAACCCGTGTTCCCTGCATCGGCAGGCGGACTCTCAACCACTGCGCCACCAGGGAAGCCCGAGGGAGCTCTTTTGAAAGGAAGACTTTCAGGGACAGGGAGACTCTCAGGCATGACTCTTCTCCTAGCTGGAACAGCACAGTGATGACAGCCAAGGACATAGGCCTGCAAGTAGCCCCTACTCACTGATGCATTTGTGCCAGATTAAAAAAGCGTTCTTTCATCTGGGTGGACAAAGCCCCAGGGTGCACAGCCTGGTAAGTGGAATACAGGCTGTATCTCAGCCCTCCTCACCACCTCTGCCAGGAGCTCTTGTGCAGTGGACAACCTGCACAACCATGACTGCAGCCCCGATGCAGCCATAGAACCTTCTCTTGGCACCTAAAATGCCCACAGCAAACACCAATGCCCCAAAGCTGGGGCAGAAGATGGGCACATCCCGCCCTCATATGTATGCTTAAGGTAGTTCGGCACCCACTGTTACACGTGAATTTCAGTTTTCTTTCCAACAGGCACTACCATTTCTATTCAGGCCAAGGTGTTTCCAGGTGAAACAGAATAAATGTTGTGAGCCTCTAACGTAGGGTCTTTAGGAAAATAGCATCACACTGCTTTGCCATGAAAGACTGTAGAATGGACAAATTTGAAAGTTATAGGTAAGGGGCTAAGGAAATTTTACATTTTAAAATCCCTGGACAGACAAAAGACACATTGGAGAATAAGACAGAGAAGATGTTTATTCATTTAGCAAACATTCCTTAAGCACCCTGATTTGAGACACTGGGCTAGGAAGGAGTTACAATGATGTTTAGAACAAGAGTCTCTCTGCCTGGAAGACACACACACACACACACACACACACACACACACACACACACACTGTGCCCTAGAAAACTTCTCTCCCAAGTTCACAGTTCAAAAAGCTTGTCTTTGTGAAGACCTCTACTTCCCTTTGCATTTAGGAGTTTCTTCATAGCATTTTTATGAGTGAATCACTTTTAGCACTTATCACATTTTGTTATAATTACTTCTTTTTATTTGGTTGTTTATATTTATTGTTTTATTAGCTTTCCTCTTCCACCGAATCGGCTTTTGGCTGATTTGATTTTCTCTATTGTTTCTTTGTTTTCTATTTCATTAATTTCTGCTTTTATTCTTACTATTTTTATTATACTTTCTTTAGGTTTGCTCTGTTGTTTTTTTCTGCTGTCTTTCGTTGAACTTGAACCCATTTGTTTATTTATTTATTTTTAATTTAATTTAATTTTTATTTATTTATTTTTGGTTGCGCTGGGTCCTCATTGCTGCGTGAGGGCTTTCTCTAGTTGCGTTGAGTGGGGGCTACTCTTTGTTGCAGTGCGCAGGCTTCTCATTGCAGTGGCTTTTCTTATTTATTTTCTATTTTTTTTTAATCTGATCCATTTTTTAAAGTCATTATTGAATTTTTTACAATATTGCTTCTGTTTTATGGCCACGAGGCATGTGGAATCTTGGCTCCCTGACCAGAGATCGAACCCGCACCCCCTGCATTGAAAGGCGAAATCTTAACCACTGGACTGCCAGGGAAGTCCTGTGGTGGCTTCTCTTGTTGCAGAGCACAGGCTCTAGGAGCATGGGCTTCAGTAGTTGTGGCACACAGGCTCAGTAGTTGTGGCTTCTGGGCTTAGTTGCTCCGCGGCATGTGGATCCTGGACCAGGGACTGAACCCAAGTCCCCTGCATTGGCAGGCGGATTCTTAACCACTGTGCATCCAGGGGAGCCGCCCATTTATTTATTTATTCGTTTTTATTATGGTAAAATATATAAAACAAAACTTGCCATCTTAACCTTTTTTTTTTGCAGTATGCTGGCCTCTCACTTTTGTGGCCTCTCCCATCGTGGAGCACAGGCTCTGGAGGCGCAGGCTCAGCGGCCATGGCTCATGGGCCCAGCCGCTCCACGGCATGTGGAATCTTCCCGGACCGGGGCACGAACCCGTGTCCCCTGCATCGGCAGGCGGACTCTCAACCACTGCGCCACCAGGGAAGCCCCATCTTAACCATTTTTAAGTGTACAATTCAGTGGCATTAATTAAGTACAGTGTTGTGCAACCATCACCACTATTTCCAAAATTTTTCACCACCCCAAACAGAAATTCTGTACCCATTAAGCAACAACTCCCCGATCTCAACCTCATCTCCAGCCTCTGGTACCCTCTAACCTACTTTCTGTCTCTATGAATTTGCCTATTTTAGAAGTTTCATGTAAGCAGAATCATACAGTTTTTGTCTTTTTGTGTCTGGCTGATTTCACTTAGCATAATGTGTTTGAAGTTTATCCATGTATCAGAACTTCATTCCTCTTCTTGGCAGAATAATGTTCCATTGTATGTACATACCACATTTGATCACCCATTCATCTGTGGATGGACACTTCAGTTGTTTCTACCTCTTGGCTGCTGTGAATAATGCTTCTACGAACATTGGTATACAAGTATGTGTTCAAGTCTCTGTTTATAATTACACTATTTTGGATATATACCTTATAATAATCTCTTTATATCACTGGTACTTGGAATAGACTATAGACGCCTAGGGCTTGTAGTACTCATTTTATATTCCCAAGCCAAACACAGTAGGAATGGGTATGATGGGGGGAAATAATTGAATAATGATAGTTCTTTACATCTATGAATCGCTTTGAAGTTTATAAAGCATTTATCATATATATATGATAAATATATATATAACATATATCATGTATATACATATATATATATCTTTAACATCTTTATTGGAGTATAATTGCTTTACAATGGTGTGTTTCTGCTTTATAACAAAGTGAATCAGCTATACATATACATATACATATGTTCCCATATCTCTTCCCTCTTGCGTCTCCCTCCCTCCCACCCTCCCTATCCCACCTCTCCAGGTGGCCACAAAGCACTGAGCTGATCTCCCTGTGCTATGTGGCTGCTTCCCACTAGCTATCTATTATATGTTTGGTAGTGTATATATGTCCATGCCACTCTCTCACTTTGTCCCAGCTTACCCTTCCCCCTCCCCTTCCCAGTGTCCTCGAGTCCATTCTCTAGTAGGTCTGTGTCTTGATTCCCATCCTGCCCCTAGGTTCTTCAGAACCATTTTTTTCCCCTTAGATTCCATATATATGTGTTAGCATACAGTAATTGTTTTTCTCTTTCTGACTTACTTCAGAAAGTAAGTAATAGACGTGTGTGATAGATGCTAGGTCCATCCAGCTCACTACAAATAACTCAATTTCATTTCTTTTTATGGCTGAGTAATATTCCATTGTATATATGTGCCACATCTTCTTTATCCATTCATCCGATGATGGGCACTCAGGTTGTTTCCATCTCCGGGCTATTGTAAATAGAGTTGCAATGAACATTGTGGTACATGACTCTTTTTGAATTATGGTTTTCTCTGGGTATATGCCAGGTAGTGGGATTGCTGGGTCGCATGGTAGTTCTATTTTTAGTTTTTTTAAGGAACCTCCATACTGTTCTCCATAGTGGCTGTATCAATTTACATTCCCACCAACAGTGCAAGAGGGTTCCCTTTTCTCCACACCCTCTCCAGCATTTATTGTTGGCAGATTTTTTGATGATGGCCATTCTGACCGGTGTGAGGTGATAGCTCATTGTAGTTTTGATTTGCATTTCTCTAATGATTAATGATGTTGAGCATTCTTTCATGTGTTTGTTGGCAATCTGTATGTCTTCTTTGGAGAAATGTCTATTTAGTTCTTCTGCCCATTTTTGGATTGGGTTGTTTGTCTTTTTGATGTTGAGAGGCATGAGCTGCTTGTAAATTTTGGAGATTTATCCTTTGTCAGTTGCTTCATCTGCGAATATTTTCTCCCATTCGGAGGGTTGCAAATATTTTGTCCCATTCGGAGGGTTTTTTGGTCTTGTTTATGGCTCCCTTTGCTGTGAAAAAGCTTTGAAGTTTCATTAGGTCCCATTTGTTTATTTTTGTTTTTATTTCCATTTCTCTAGGAGGTGGGTCAAAAAGGATCTTGCTGTGATTTATGTCATAGAGTATTCTGCCTATGTTTTCCTCTAAGAGTTTGATAGTGTCTGGCCTTACATTTAGGTCTTTAATCCATTTGGAGTTTAATTTTGTGTATGGTGTTAGGGAGTGTTCTGATTTCATACTTTTACATGTAGCTGTCCAGTTTTCCCATCACCACTTATTGAAGAGGCTGTCTTTTCTCCACTGTATATTCTTGCCTACTTTATCAAAGATAAGGTGACCATATGTAAATGGGTTTATCTCTGGGCTTTCTATCCTTTTCCATTGATCTATCTTTCTGTTTTTGTGCCAGTACCATACTGTCTTGATTACTGTAGCTTTGTAGTATAGTCTGAAGTCAGGGAGCCTGATTTCTCCAGCTCCGTTTTTCTTTCTCAAGATTGCTTTGGCTATTCAGGGTCTTTTGCGTTTGCATACAAACTGTGAAATTTTGTTATACTTCTGTGAAAAATGCCAGTGGTAGTTTGATAGGGTTTGCACTGAATCTGTAGATTGCTTTCGGTAGTAGAGTCATTTTCACCATGTTGATTCTTCCAATCCAAGAACATAGTATATCTCTCCATCTATTTGTATAATCTTTAATTTCTTTCATCAGTGTCTTATAATTTTCTGCATACAGGTCTTTTGTCTCCTTAGGTAGGTTTATTCCTAGAGATTTTATTCTTTTTGTTGCAATGGTAAATGGGAGTGTTTTCTTAATTTCACTTTCAGATTTTTCATCATTAGTGTATAGGAATGCTAGAGATTTCTGTGCATTAATTTTGTATCCTGCTACTTTACCAAATTCATTGATTAGCTCTAGGAGTTTTCTGGTAGCATCTTTAGGATTCTCCATGTATAGTATCATGTCATCTACAAACAGTGACAGCTTTACTTCTTCTTTTCTGATTTGGATTCCTTGTATTTCTTTTTCTTCTGTGATTGCTGTGGCTAAAACTTCCAAAACTATGTTGAGTAATAGTGGTGAGAGTGGGCAACCTTGTCTTGTTCCTGATCTTAGTGGAATAGGTCTCAGTTTTTCACCATTGAGGACGATGTTGGCTGTGGGTTTGTCATATATGGCCTTTATTATGTTGAGGAAAGTTCCCTCTATGCCTACTTTCTGGAGGGTTTTTATCATAAATGGGTGTTGAATTTTGTCGGAAGCTTTCTCTGCATCTATTGAGATGATCATATGGTTTTGCTCCTTCAATTTGTTAATATGGTGTATCACGTTGATTGATTTGCATATATTGAAGAATCCTTGCATTCCTGGGATAAACCCCACTTGATCATGGTGTATGATCCGTTTAATGTGCTGTTGGATTCTGTTTGCTAGTATTTTGTGGTGGATATTTGCATCTATGTTCATCAGTGATATTGGCCTGTAGTTTTCTTTCTTTGTGACATCCTTGTCTGGTTTTGGTATGAGGGTGATGGTGGCCTCATACAATGAGGTTGGGAGTGTTCCTCCCTCTGCTATATTTTGGAAGAGTTTGAGAAGGATAGGTGTTAACTCTTTTCCAAATGTTTGATAGAATTCGCCTGTGAGGCCATCTGGTCCTGGGCTTTTGTTTGTTCGAAGATCTTTAATCACAGTTTCAATTTCAGTGCTGTGATTGGCTTGTTTATATTTTCTATTTCTTCCTGGTTCAGTCTCAGAAGGTTGTGCTTTTCTAAGAATTTGTCCATTTCTTCCAGGTTGTCCATTTTACTGGCATAGAGTTGCTTGTAGTAATCGCTCATGATCTTTTGTATTTCTGCAGTGTCAGTTGTTACTTCTCCTTTTTCATTTCTAATTCTATTGATTTGAGTCTTGTCCCTTTTTTTCTTGATGAGTCTGGCTAATGGCTTATCAATTTTGTTTATCTTCTCAAAGAACCAGCTTTTAGTTTTATTGATTTTGCTATTGTTTCCTTCATTTCTTTTTCATTTATTTCTGATCTTTGTGATTTCTCTCCATCTGCTAACTTTGGGGGTTTTTTTGTTCTTCTTTCTCTAATTGCTTTAGGTGCAAGGTTAGGTTTTTATTTGAGATGTTTCTTGTTTCTTAAGGTAGGATTGTATTGCTATAAACGTCCCTCTTAGAACTGCTTTTGCTGCATCCCATAAGTTTTGGGTCTTCACGTTTTCATTGTCATTTGTTTCTAGGTATTTTTTGATTTCTTCAATGATCTCTTGGTTATTAAGTAGTGTATCGTTTAGCCTCCACGTGCCTGTATTTTTTACAGATTTTTTCCTGTAATTGATATCTAGTTTCATAGCATTGTGGTCGGAAAAGATACTTGATATGAGTTCAATTTTCCTAAATTTACCAAGGCTTGATTTGACCCAAGATATGATTTATCCTGGAGAATGTTCCATGAGCACTTGAGAAGAATGTGTATTCTGTTGTTTTTGGGTGGAATGTCCTATAAATATCAATTAACTCCATCTTGTTTAATGTATCATTTAAAGCTTGTGTTTCCTTATTTATTTTCATTTTGAATGATCTGTCCATTGGTGAAAGTGGGGTGTTAAAGTCCCCTACTATGATTGTGTTATTGTCAATTTCCCCTTTTATGGCTGTTAGTATTTGCCTTATGTATTGAGGTGCTCCTATGTTGGGTGCATAAATATTTACAATTGTTATATCTTCTCCTTGGATCGATCCCTTGATCATTATGTAGTGTCCTTCTTTGTCTCTTGTAATAGTCTTTACTTTAAAGTCTATTTTGTCTGATATGAGAATTGCTAATCCAGCTTTCTTTTGGTTTCCATTTGCATGGAATATCTTTTTCCATCCCCTTACTTTCAGTCTGTATGTGTCTCTAGGTCTGAAGTGGGTCTCTTGTAGACAGCATATGTACGAGTCTTGTTTTTGTATCCATTCAGCCAGTCTATGTCTTTTGTTTGGAGCATTTAATCTTTTTACATTTAAGGTTATTATTGATATGTATGTTCCTATTCCCATTTTCTTAATTGTTTTGGGTTTGTTATTGTAGGTCTTTTCCTTCTCTTGTGTTTCCAGCCTAGAGAAGTTCCTATAGCATTTGTTGTAAAGCTGGTTTGGTGGTGTTGAATTCTCTTAGTTTTTGCTTGTCTGTAAAGGTTTTAATTTCTCCATCAAATCTGAATGAGATCCTTGCTGGGTAGAGTAATCTTGGTTGTAGGTTTTTCTCCTTCATCACTTTAAATATGTGCTGCCACTCCCTCTGGCTTGCAGAGTTTCTGCTGAAAGATCAGCTGTTAACCTTATGGAGATTCCCTTGTATGTTACTTGTTGTTTTTCCTTTGCTGCTTTTAATATTTTTTCTTTGTATTTAATTTTTGATAGTTTGATTAATATGTGTCTTGGCATGTTTCTCCTTGGATTTATCCTGTATGGGACTCTCTGCACTTCCTGGACTTGATTAACTATTTCCTTTCCCATATTAAGGAAGTTTTCAACTATAATCTCTTCAAATATTCTCAGTCCCTTTCTTTTTCTCTTCTTCTTCTGGGACCCCTATAATTCAAATGTTGGTGCATTAATCTTGTCCCAGAGGTCTCTGAGACTGTCCTCAATTCTTTTCATTCTTTTTTCTTTATTCTGCTCTGCAGGAGTTATTTCCACTATTTTATCTTCCAGGTCACTTATTCTTTCTTCTGCCTCAGTTATTCTGCTATTGATCCCTTCTAGAGAATTTTAAATTTCATTTATTGTGTTGTTTATCATTGTTTGTTTGCTCTTTAGCTCTTCTAGTTCCTTTTTAAATGTTTCGTGCATTTTCTCTATTCTATTTCCAAGATTTTGGATCATCTTTACTCTCATTATTATGAATTCTTTTTCAGGTAGACTGCCTATTTCTTCTTCATTTCTTAGGTCTGGTGGGTTTTTACCTTGCTCCTTCATGTGCTGTGTGTTTTTCTGTCTTCTCATTTTGCTTAACTTACTGCGTTTGGTGTCTCCTTTTCACAGGCTTCAGGTTCGTAGTTCCCGTTGTTTTTGGTGTCTGTCCCCCACTGGCTAAGGTTGGATCAGGGAGTTGTGTAGGCTTCCTGGTGGAGGGTACTTCTTTGTGTTTTGTCTGTGTTCTGGTGGATGAGGCTGGATCTTGCCTTTCTAGTGGGCAGGTCCACATCTGGTGGTGTGTTTTGGGGTGTCTGTGGCCTTATTATGATTTTAGGCAGCCTCTCTGCTAATGCATGGGGTTGTGTTCCTGTCTTGCTAGTTGTTTGGCATAGGGTGTCCATCACTGTAGATTGCTGGTCGTTGAGTGAAACTGAGTCTTGGTTCTGAGCTGGAGATCTCTGGGAGATTTTTGCCATTTGATATTATGTGTAGCTAGGAGGTCTCTTGTGGACCAGTGTCCTGAAGTTGGCTCTCCCACCTCAGAGGCACAGCCCTGACATCTGGCTGGAGCACCAAGAGCCTTTCATCCACACGGCTCAGAATAAAAGGGAGAAAAAATAGAAAGAAAGAAAGAAGATAAAATAAAATAAAGTAAAAGAAAAGAAAATAAAGTTATTAAAATAAAAAATATTATTAAGAAAAAAAAATTTTTAAGTAAAAAAAAAAAACGTACGAACAGAACCCTAGGACAAATGGTAAAAGCATAGCTATACAGACAAAATCACACACAGAAGCATACACATACACACTCACAAAAAAGAGAAAAAGGGGGAAAAAATATATCTTTGCTCCCAAAGTCCACCACCTCAATTTGGGATGATTCGTTGTCTATTCAGGTATTCCACAGATGCAGGGTACATCAAGTTGATTGTGGAGATTAAATCCGCTGCTTCGGAGGCTGTTGGGAGGAATTTCCCTTTCTCTTCTTTGCTCGCACAGCTTCCCGGGTTCAGCTTTGGATTTGGCCCCGCCTCTGCGTGTAGGTTGCCTGAGGGCGTCTGTTCTTCGCTCAGACAGGACGGGGTTAAAGGAGCAGCGGATCCGGGGGCTCTCTCAGGCCGGGGGGGAGGGAGGGGCACGGAGTGCGGGGCGGGCCTGCAGCGGCAGAAGCCGGAGTGACGTTGCACCACCCTGAGGCGCGCCGTGCGTTCTCCCGGGGGAGTTGTCCCTGGATCCCGGGACCCTGGCAGTGGAGGGCTGCACAGGCTCCCCAGAAGGGGAGTGTGGATAGTGACCTGTGCTCGCACACAGGCCTCTTGGTGGCGGCAGCAGTAGCCTTGGTGTCTCATGCCCGTCTCTGGGGCCCGCACTTTTAGCCGCGGCTCACGCCCGTCTCTGGAGCTCCTTTAAGCAGCGCTCTTAATCCCCTCTCCTCGCGCACCAGGAAACAAAGAGGCAAGAAAAAGTCTCTTGCCTCTTCGGCAGCTCCAGACTTTTTCCCGGACTCCCTCCCAGCTAGCTGTGGAGCACTAGCGCCTTCAGGCTGTGTTCACGATGCCAACCCCAGTCCTCTCGGAAGCCCGAGCCTCAGCTCCCAGCCCCGCCCGCCCCGGCGGGTGAGCAGACACGCCTCTCGGGCTGGTGAGTGCTAGTCGGCACCGATCCTGTGTGCGGGAATCTCTCCGCTTTGCCCTCCGCACCTCTGTAGCTGCCCTCTCCTCCATGGCTTCGAAGCTTCCCCCCTCCGCCACCCGCAGTCTCCGCCCGTGAAGGCGCTTCTAGTGTGTGGAAACCTTGCCTCCTTCACAGCTCCCTCCCACTGGTGCAGGTCCCTATTCCTTTGTCTCTGTTTATTCTTTTTTCTTTTGCCCTACCCAGGTACGTGGGGAGTTTCTTGCCTTTTGGGAGGTCTGAGGTCTTCTGCCAGTGTTCAGTAGGTGTTCTATAGGAGCTGTTCCACATGTAGATGTATTTCTGATGTATTTGTGGAGAGGAAGGTGATCTCTCCGTCTTACTCTTCTGCCATCTTGAAGCTCCTCCTATCATATATTTTATTTGATCTTCACAATGACCCTGTGAGGCATGTAGGAGAATCTGATATTATTTCCACTTTACAAAGGAGGGCAGCAAAGGTAAGGGGATCAGAGTCAAAGTCACTTAAAATTTCCAGATATTTTGCCTTCTAATTCAATTCTATTGTCATCCTGTTATTTTGCTATTATTTCTGAAAAATTACTGGTTAAAAGTATCCATTCTTAAAAAATTGATTACAAGAATGTAATCGATTACAGGAATGTAAGAGAGCTGCAGGAGGCTGAGGGGTCTTGATTTGTCTTCATTATCTCGTACAGTAGTTCCTGTACTTGGAATATAAACAATCCAGGCTGATCATTTAACATCACAGATTTCATTATATTATTGCTCTGTATGAAACCTTTCAATGGCTTCACACTGCTTCCAAGGTCAAAAACAAAATCCTTAACAAGTCTCCCACCCCGTAGAGTTTAGCTCTTGACTTCCAAACTCTAATCCCGATAAGGACCAGGCAATTGAGTTAAATGAGTGAGCTGGCTGGGTGTAAGATGAAATAGCAACTGGCCTTAGCTGCAGTGGTGGAAATTGATAGCAAGTGGTGGGGACTGCGATGGCCTGGGGAGTGTTGACAGTGGACAGTCAGTATTTGGTTTGTTGCCGTGGAGTCATGCAGACCCAGTGTGGCCAGATCTTACAACTTTCTTAGAGAAGCAGAAATTTGGATATTTTGTGTGAATTTTGTGTATTTTTTAATATTGGCAATTATTCACATTTTTAATAGGCTATTTTTTAGAGTGGTTTTAGGTTCACAACAAAATTGAAAGTACAGAGATTTCTCATATACCTACTGTCCCCACTCATGCATAGCCTTGCCCCACTATCAACATCAGTCACCAGAGTGGTGTATTTGTTACAATCCATGAACCTACATTGACAGGTCATAATCACCCAAAGCGCATAGTTTACATAGGAGTCCACTCTTGGTGTTTTACACTGTACGGGTTTGGACAAATGTATAATGACATGTATCCACCATTATAGTATCATACAGGATGGTTTCACTGGCCTAAAACCCTCTGCACAACTAATTCAAATTTAAAAACCAGTTGGGCCAAAATTAGTGTGAATCAGAGAAAACAGAACAGGTTGATCACTAGCCTAGTGAACAGGGACTCCCTGCGTGTTTCTCCTGCCTTACCCTATGTCCCTCTATACTCCAGCTGTACTGAACATCTTCCAGTACCTCTAATGGCATGGCTCTCAACCCTGGTTGCACATGAGAATTACTGGTGAATTGGAAGAAAAAAAAATGATGTGTGGTTTCCACCTCTACATGTTTCTTTATGGGTCCCCAGGTGATTCTCATGTGCAGCCAGGATTGAGAACATGTAATTGCCAGCTGAACTTCCTGCCTCCAGCTTTGCCCTCCTCTGGGCAATTTTCCACACTATTACAAGAGGAAGCTTCTAAAAACATAAATCTGATCAAGTCGCTCCCCTGTTCAAACCCTCCTTTGGCTGCTCCTTGGCATAAGGAGACATTCTTTTGCATAATTGGAAAGTCCTTCAAGAGCTGGCTCCTGTCAAGAGCCTTCCAGCCTCATCCCTTCCCATCACTGCCTCTGCTCCTTTCCGCATGAATGCACTTTGTTTCAGCTACCCTTGGTTTCTTGAGTCTGGATTTTCCGTGGATTTCCATGCATGCTCTATACTCTTTCACCCATGAGTCTTTGAACACGTGCAACTGGAGGGGCTTGAATGAAAGTGGTCACCAGGGCACTGCTGGAGAGGGAGTCGGGGCTTGAGAGGGTCTGACACGGTGCAGGGAGGTGACCAACACTAGTACCATCCTCAAAAAGATGGAAAACTCCTTAAAGGCAGAGAATACAGTTAGTATTGCCAGTTTCCTTTCTCCTATCACTCAGGGCCAAGCCTTGAGGATATGAAGCAAATTCTAATTAGAATTATATTCTCTGGAAGTACTCCCTAGTTTGTTTAGTTATTTTGGAAGGGAGCAGCAGGTCTAAAGTATTAGAGTTAAAGGAAAATGTGGCAGGTTCTGGAAAGTACAAGTAATTCTACAAGTCTGAACCTGAATGATTCAGTGACCTCTTCCAGGGATCTCGGGTTCTGGCTTCACATGGCTGAAACAGCATCTAACTGAGAAAGTTAAATATAATTTTGTTTATGGTTAGTGAATTACATCCCCTAAGAATCTCTTAAGAGACTGTAGGAAAGAGAAGAAGGAAGGGTGAAATGACGAACATCCAGAGGATGGGGGTGACCTTTATATTGCAATTTATAGCCTTCTTTGGGAATTCTAACCATCAGGGAGGCCCTTTGCCCAACAGTTCAAGCTTTTATCCAGCAAATGTGGAGTCCTTGCTTCTGTTATGTAGATGAAAAGCAAGGTTCTCCTGGGGTCACACAGCAGGAGCTTGACATTTGGGGAATGTGATTGATGAGTCCTGTCCTCCCACAGAGGAGTTCCATGGTGAGAGAGGACTCCAGAAGCCAAAGAGCCAAGGGACATTCCAAACCAAACATCTGCAATGAAATGCAGAAACTGTTGAGCTGTGCCAGACCCAGCTAGACACACAGCCCTATGTTCCCATGAGAACATCTCCCAGCCAGACTTTCCACCATTAAAACAGCTGTTTTTAATTCCAGCTTTCTCCTGAGAAGACTCCTTTGATAACATCCGAGGGGGAAGGGATCACATAAACTGTGTAAGTTTCTCAGCTTTCCTGTCACCTGATAGAAATCCAGTCCCCAAGGGCATACACTGTAGAAGTCCAGGCAAATTCAGAGTTTAGGCATCACCTGAGATGAGTGAATCAGATGAGGTACCATTCCAGGGCATCATGAGGGCCCAGGCTACCTGATGTTGAGGCAAGGCTTTGGCGGGGAGGGGCCACAGGGAATAAGATATTCCAAAGAAGAAAAGAGCATGGGCAGGGGAGTTCCTTAAAGGCACATAGCCTACTTCCCAATTTTCTCTAGGACTGGCCAACACTCAGAGTCATGATCAAATCCATTATCTTTGTCCCTCCTCTATTCTTCTCTTAGGACCCTATAGAAAAAAATATTAACAGCAAAGATTAGGCCCAACAGACATCAGCAGAACACTAAATTTCACCCTGATTTTTTTTTCATCAGTGAATTGTTTAGATTGTCTAAGTTGTTAAATTTTTGTCTTAAACCTTTAAAAATTAAAGTATGACATATATACCGTAAAGGGAATAAATTGTAAGTTTGAGAAATATATATAAGGGCACAAATTATCATTAAATGAACCCATCCAAATAACCACCCAGGCCAAGAAAAAGAATATTACCTTTATCCCAAAGCGTCCTTGTGTACATTTCTTTTTCTGTTTTGGCCACACTTCATGGCATGCGGGATCTTAGTTCCCCAACCAGGGATCCACCTTGTGCCCCCTGCAGTGGAAGCACAGAGTCCTAACCACTGGATGGCCAGGGAAGTCCCTCTTTGTTTGTTTTTTAATTTGTTTTTGTTTCTTGTCAACAGTTCATTGATTTTAAGTACATGTATATTGTTGTGCAACCTTCACCACAATCCAGTTTTAGAACACTCCTATTGTGACAAAAAGTCCCTTCCTGCCCGTCCGTAATCATTGTCTACTCTTGCCTTCAACCCAGGCAACCACTGATCTGCTATCTCTCTATGGCTCTGCCATTTCTAGAAATATCATATAAATGGAATAATATAATATATAGTCTCCTTTCCTTAGCATAATATTTTTGAAGTTCATCCTTTTTTCTTTGCATGCACCAATAATTTGTTCCTTTTATTGCTAATAAATACTACATTGTATAGATATACCACAACCATTTATCTCTTCACTAGTTGGTGGACATTTGGATTTTTTCCAATTTGGGGCTCTTAAGGATAATGTCAGGACTTCTCTGGTAGCGCAGTGGTTAAGAATCCACCTCCCAACGCAGGGGACACAGGTTCGATCCCTGGTCCGGGAAGATCCCACATGCCACAGAGCAACCAAGCCCGTGCACCACAACTACTCAGCCCATGTGCCACAACTACTGAAGCTGGCACGCCTAGAGCCCGTGCTCCGCAACAACGGAAGCCACCGCAATGAGAAGCCCACGCACAGCAACAAAGAGTAGCCCCTGCTCGCCACAACTAGAGAAAGCCCACGCGCAGCAACGAAGACCCAATACAGCCAATAAATAAATACATTTTTTTAAAAAAAAGGAATAATGCCATTTGGAATACTTGTGAGCAAGTATTTGTGTAGACATATATTTTCATTTCTCATGGATACATAGGTAGGAGTGGAATTGCTAGGTTGTAAAGTATATTTAGCTTTAAAAACTGCTAAGTTTTTCCAAAGTAACTATCATTATACACTTTCACCAGCAATGTATGAGGGTTCCAATTTCCCCATAACCTCAACAACACTTGTTATATTCTGTCTTTTTGCTTATAGGCATTCTAGTGAGTCTGTTGTGGATTCTCTGTAGTATTAACTTGCATTTTCCTAATGATTAATGATGTTGAGCATCTCTGAGTGTGATTATTATCCACTTGAATATTTTCTTTGATGAAATGTTTACTCAAGTCTTTTGTCTATTTTTTTTTATTAGATTTGTTTGTCTGATTAAGTTGTAAGAGTTCTTTTTGTGCTCTGGATACAAGTCCTTTATCAGATATATGATTTAAAAATATTTTGTCCTAATCTATACCTTAATCATTTTCTTAATGATGTCTTTTGAAGTGAAAAACTTGAATTTTTATTGATATATAATTCACAGACCATAAAATTTACCCTCTTAATGTGTAAAATGAAGTGGTTTTTAGTATAGTCACAGGTTGTGCAACCACTCCCACTATCCAATTCCAGAACATTTCTATCATCCCTCAGAAGAAACCCTGTTCTCATTAGCAGTCACCCCCATTCCTACCTCTTCCCACCCACTGAACCACTAATTTATATTCTGTCTCCATGGATTTGCTCATTCTAGACATTTCATATAAATGGAATGGTATAATATGTGGCCTTCTGTTTCTGGCTTCTTTCATTTAGCATAATGTTTTCAAGGTTGTAGCATGTATCATTACTTCATTCCTTTTTATGGCTGAATAATATTCCATTGTATGGGTATGCCACATTTTATTTATCCATTCCTCAAAGTATAAGTATTTGTGTTGTTTCCACTTTTTGACTATTGTGAATGCTTCTATGAACACTTATGGGCAAGTTTTTGCATGGACATATGTTTTCAATTCTCTTGGATCTATACCCAGAATTACAAAGCCATGTTGTAACTCTAACTTTTTTGAGAAGTGCCAAATTTTTTTCCACAGCAGATGCAACATTTTATAGTAATAACAGCAATGTACAGGGGTTCCAATTTCTCCACATCCTAGCCAACATTTTTCATTTTCCATTTTTTGATTCTAGCTATTCTAATGGGTGTGTGGTTGTATCTCATGTGGTTTTGATTTGCATTTCCCTAAAGAGTAATGATGTTGAGTTTATTGGCCATTTTTTTGTCTTCTTTGGAAAAATGTTTTTTAAAATCCTTTGCCCATTTAAAAATTAGGTTGTCTTTTTATTATTGAGTTGTAAGGACTCTTTATATATTCTGGATACTAGACTCTTATCAGATGTATGTTTGCAAATATTTTCTCTCCTGTAGGTTGTCTTTTCACTTTCTTGATGGTGTCTTTTGAAGTGCAAAAGTGTTTAATTTTGTTGCAGTCCAACTTATCAATTATCTCTTTTATAGATACTTTTTCTGTCTGAAGAAATCTGTGCCTAACCCAAGGCCATAAATATTTTCTCTTATGTTTTCTTCCAGAGGTTTTTTATAGTTTTAGTTCTTACCTGTAGGTCTATGATCCATTTTAAGTTGGTTTTTGTGTATGGTATGAGGTAAGGGTCTAAATTCTTCCTCTAATTCTTCTCCCCTTTCTACTCCTCCTTTTCTTTCTTTTTCTTATTTTTTCTCCTTCTCCCTCTTCTTCTTCTTCCACCCCTTCTCCTTCTCCTCCTCCTTCTTCTTCTCCTTCATGCGTATGTGTGTGTATAGATATACAATCAACATTACTTGTTGAAAAGAATATCCTTTCTGCATTGAATTGCCTTGGTACATTTATCAAAGATCAACTGACCATAAAGGAGGGTTTATTTCTGCACTCTCTATTCTGTTCCATTGATCTACATGTTTACCCTTATGCGTTGTCATGATTATTGTAGATTTAGAACAGCTGCCTTAAAATCAGGTAATGTAAGTCTTCCAACATATTCTTTTCAAAATTGTTTTGGCTAGATGTGTTGAACACAACTGAATTGTACACTTTAAAATGATTAAGTGTTGCATCCAAATTGGAAGGGAAGAAATAAAACTGTCACTGTTTGCAGATGACATAATATTATATATAGAAAACCCTAAAGTCTCCACCAAAAAACTATTAGAACCAATAAATGAATTCAGGAAAATTTCAGGATACAAAATTAATATACAGAAATTTGTTGGTTTCTTTATACACTAATAATGTACTATCAGAAAGAGAAAGCAAGAAAACAATCCCATTTAAAATCACATCAAAGAGAATAAAATACCTAGGAATAAACTTAACCAAAGAGGTGAATCACTTATCCTCTGAAAACTACAAAACATTGAGAGAAACTGAAGATGATACAAGGAAATGGAAGGAAGTTCCATGTTCATGGATTGGCAGAATTGATCTTGTTAAAATGTCCATAATACCCAAAGCAACCTACAGATTTAATGCAATCTCTATCAAAAGAGCCATAACATTTTTCACAGAACTAGAACAAATAATCCTAAAATTTATATGGAACCACAAAAGACCCTGAATAGCCAAAGAAATCTGAGATAAAAGAGCAAAACTGGAGGTATCACATGCCCTGACTTCAGAATATACTACAAAGCTACAGTAATCAAAACAGTATGATACTGGCACAAAAACAGACACATTGGTCAGTGGAACAGAATGAAGAGCCCAGAAATAAATCCACACAGAAATGGTCAATTAATCTATAACAAAGGAGGCAAAAATATACAATGGGGAAAAGATAATCTCTTCAATAAGTGGTGCTGGAAAAACAAGACAGCTACATGTAAAAGAATGAAATTAGAACACTTTGTCACACCATATACCAAAGTAAACTCAAAATGGGTTAAAGACCTAAATGTAATACCTGAAACCATAAAACTCATAGAAGCAAACATAGGCAGAACACTCTTTGACATGTCATAGCAATATTTTTTTTGGATCTGTCTCCTAAGGTAAAGGAAACAAAAGCAAAAAGAAATAAATAAAAAAAAAAGAAAAAGAAATTGGACCTGATTAAACTTTAAAGCTTTTGCACAACAAAGGAAACCATCAACAAAATAAAAAGGCAATCTATTGAATGGGAAAAAATATTTGCAAATGATACGTCATATATCCAAAATATATAAATAGCTCATACAACTCAACATCCAAAAAGCAAACAACCCAATTAAAAAATTGGCAGAAGACCTGAAGAGACATTTTTCCAAAGAGGACATACAGATGGCCAACAGGCACATGAAAAGATGCTCAACATCAGAGAAAGACCAATACTCTATGTTATCACTTACATGTAGAATCTAAAAATTAAACAAACAAATGAATATAATAAAAACAGACTGTGATGGGAGGAGGGGCAAGATGGGGTAGGGAACTAAGAGGTACATACTACTATGTATAAAATAAGATACAAGGATATATTGTACAGCACAAGGAATATAGTAAATATTTTTACTTTAAATAGAATATAATTTATAAAAACATTGAATTGCTATGTTGTATACCTGAAACTAAAATAATATTGGAAATCAACTGTACATTAAATAAATAAATAAATAAATATTTTAACAACAACAACAAAATAAAATGGTTAAGGGTTAATTTTATGTTATGTGAATCTTATCTCAATACAAAAAAAAAAAATTAGACATTCTGGAGATGTAACCAGTGCAGAGGCAGAATTAAAGTGCTTGGGACTTTTGACTAACAAAAATGCCTTCTAAGCTACTCTTGAGTCGAACTAGGCTGCATATGTTGGTTTACAAGTGTGTTTTGCTTAAACCAGGAGGTAAATTGTTAAATTCTTTGATGTTTCTAAACACAGATCAGAATTTTATTTCTCTAAAAAAGTTGAATAATTAGTAAAATTTATATCTTGAAAAAAAAAAAAGACTGCAGCTTTCAGCTTGGGTTCTCCCTTTCTTCCTCTCTCAAATCACTCTCTCTGGGGTAAGCCAGGTGCCATGAGGTTAGGCAACCCTATGGAGAACTTCATGTGGTCAGGAAAGGCCTCCAGCCAATGACCAGCAAGGAACTGAAGCCAGCCAGCTGCCACCTGAATAAGCTTGAAAGCAGATCCTCTCTTAGTTGAGTTTTCAGGTAAGACTGCAGCCCTACCAACAGCTTGACTACAGCCACATGAGAGACCTTGAACCGGAGGTACCCAGCTATACCACTCCTGGATTCCCGATGCACAGAAACTGTGAGATGATAAATGCTTGTTGTTTTAAGCAGCTACATTTTGGAGTAATTTGTTACACAGCAGTAGATAACTATTACAGCTATAGATTTCCACTGTTCCTATCTGAAGGTCTAGTAATTTTTCAAGAATAAATGTTTCCTAGTTTGTTTTCTGCCTGTGGTCAATTTCCAGAGCCCTAACACTTTATTTTATTTTTTAAATAATTTAATCCAGTTTTATACTTCTTTTGTTTTTGCCAAGAAGATTCACCAACCTCTTCACACAGCCATAGCCAGAAGTCCCTAAGGCTGCCTGATTTTTATCTTATGCATAAACTCCATGAGATTATTCAAAATGATCTCATGGCAGTCCTCTTTAGTTTGCATAAACATTTCCTCAAGAAAGAGAAATTGTTTATTACACTGACCAGGCTTCCAAGGTAATACCATCATTTCAACACAGCCCCAAACAATCAGCCCCCCAGATGGTGACCTGAACTTCCCAGCTTTTGAGGAAACAACCCAAACCAAAACCCCTGCCCAGGCAATCTAAAAACACAGGAATTCACCTTAACTACTTCATGAATTTTGTGCCATTATACAAGAGCCCCTAAAAAAAGAAACAAATTGTAATGTATTTTGAATTTTAAGTAACACTTCAATTTAAAGAATGTTCTGGGAGAAACACTGATTGGCTTGAGTAGCAGACCTGGAGTAGGTGGGATAAAGCAACATGACTTCAGGGTCCTTGAAGAGAAACCAAGTTGTTAGATGCTTGCGTTCAAAGAGGAAACAATTATAAAAGAAAGGAACAGACAGCAAGTATTTCTGGTTCAACTCAAAATAAGATCCTTTGACTCACAAAATAATTTTGTCTGATGCCCTGTAAACCTTGGCCTTTGTTGCCCTTATTTATGATGGAGGGATAATGATCAGATACCACCTGCTTGTGCCAATGAGCCAGGCCTGCCGATTACAGGGCAGATGCCAGGATGGGTGTTGGGAATGCGGGATGAAAGCCGCTGGATAAACAAAGAGGAATTGATGGGAGTTCCCCAAGCACTAGCCTCAGTTTTCTGCCCTGAAGCCTCTTGTCACATCATGGCCAACCTTGAGGGCATAGCCAGGTAAAGAAGGCAACTTTACCAAATGGATGGATTTTTTACCGGGCATGTTCATATTTGCATGAATTTGGGAACATTCATTTTGTGGCAGCCTCCTCCACCCTTGGGGCTTCTGCATTTCCTAGCAGCCAATCACCTAAGTTAATGAAGCCCCTGCTCTACGTCATCTCTATCACACAATGATGCTTTATTGTTTACCAGGCACTTACCTATTTCTTTGTCTGTTTATTATCTGTTTTGCCTTCGCTGGAGTGTAATCCTGGGGCAGCATAAATCTGACTGTATTCTTCTCAGCACACTGCTTGACCAGTAGTAAGCATGTAGTAAATAGTTGAGTTGATGACTCAGAACTCTAAAAAATTTTCCAACTCAGGCATCTCTTTTAATATACATACTGGACAATTCCATTTCAAGGTCTGGCTCATACTTCAACCTTGCAGTGATGAAAATGCAATTCTTTTAGTTCCTGCCCTTCCCTCCAGCCAATGGCAAAGCCAAGAACTTGGGAGTCATTTTCCATCCTGACCTCTCTCCTGGATTCCTGGAGCAGCCTCCTGTTGAAACTGCCTACTGCTGTGTTCTCTCTTACGTTTATCTCCCGAGTGACCTTCTGAAACAAGTTTGATCACAGCATACCACTGCTGAAAACTCCAGGGTGGGCCTTTAGATTGCTTCCATGACCTGGCTATTGTAAATAGTGCTGCAGTGAACATTGGGATGCATGTATCTTTTTGAATTATGGTTTTCTCTGGGTATATGCCCAGTAGTGAGACTGCTGGGTCATATGGTAATTCTATTTTTAGTTTTTAAAGGAACCTCCATACTCTTCTCCATAGTGGCTGCATCAATTTACATTCCCACCAACAGTGCAGGAGGGTTCCCTTTTCTCCACACCCTCTCCAGCATTTGTTGTTTGTAGATTTTCTGAAGATGCCCATTCTAACCGGTGTGAGGTGATAACTTATTGTAGTTTTGATTTGCATTTCTCTAATAATCAGTGATGTTGAGCAGCTTTTCATGTGCTTCTTGGCCATCCGTATGTCTTCTTTGGAGAAATGTGTATTTAGGTCTTCTGCCCATTTTTTGATTGGGTTGTTTGTTTTTTTAATATTGAGCTGCATGACCTATTTATATATTTTGGAGATTAATCCTTTGTCCGTTGATTTGTTTGCAAATATTTTCTCCTATTCTGAGGGTAGTCTTTTCATCTTGGTTGTGGTTTCCTTTGTTGTGCAAGAGCTTTTATGTTTCATTAGGTCCCATTTGTTTATTTTTGTGTTTATTTCCATTACTCTAGGAGGTGGATCAAAAAAGATCTTGTTGTGATTTATGTCAAAGAGTGTTCTTCCTATGTTTTCCTTTAAGAGTTTTATAGTGTCTGGTTTTACATTTAGGTCTTTAATTCATTTTGAGTTTATTTTTGTGTATGGTGTTAGGGATTGTTTCAATTTCATTCTTTTACATGTAGCTGTCCAGTTTTCCCAGCACCACTTATTGAAGAGACTGTCTTTTCTCCATTGTATATCCTTACCTCCTTTGTCATAGATTAGTTGACCATAGGTGTGTGGGTTTATCTTTGGGTTTTCTATCCTGTTCCATTGATCTATATTTCTGTTTTTGTGTCAGTACCATATTGTCTTGATTACTGTAGCTTTGTAGTATAGTCTGAAGTCAGGGAGTCTTATTCCTCCAGCTCCATTTTTCTTTCTCAAGATTGCTTTGGCTATTTGGGGTCTTTTGTGTCTCCATAAAAATTTTAAGATTTTTTGTTCTAGTTCTGTAAAAAATGCCACTGGTGATTTGATAGGGATTGCACTGAAGCTGTAGATTGCTTTGGGTATTATACTCATTTGCACAATATTGATTCTTCCAATCCAAGAACATGGTATATCTCTCCAACTGTTTGTGTCATCTTTGATTTCTCTCATCAGTGTCTTATAGTTTTCTGAGTACAGGTCTTGGATAAAGAAGATGTGGTACATATATACAATGGAATATTACTCAGCCATAAAAAGGAATGAAATTGAGTCATTTGTAGAGATGTGGATGGATCTAGAGACTGTCATACAGAGTGAAGTAAGTCAGAAAGAGAAAAACAAATATTGCATATTAACGCATATATGTGGAATCTAAAAAAATTGTACAGATGAACCAGTTTGCAAGGCAGAAATAGAGACACAGATGTAGAGAACAAACATATGGACACCAAGGGGGGAATGTGGTGGGATGCATTGGGAGATTGGGATTGACATATATACACTAATATGTATAAAATAGATAACTAATAAGTACCTGCTGTATAAAAAATAAATAAATAAAATAAAGTTCAAAAATTCAAAAAAAAAAAAAAAAAAAAACAACTCCAGGGTGGCTCCACGTTGACCTCATATAAAGACCAAATTATCTCAGCAGGGCACTAAGGCCTTGTCTATCTCTCCACCCCTCCACATGTCTCAGCTCTAGCCATACTGAGCTGTCTGCAGTTCCCCAAATGTAGCTGTTATTATGCATCTTGGCCTCAGTCTCTCTTCTCTTCTTGTCTTTCTTGTCCCTTCTTTCTTGGGTTACCTCATCTATGAAGATTTTTTTTTTTTACCAATATTATATTTCTCAAAACTTGCTTTTAAGTGACAGAAACCCACCACAAACTTCAGTTTAAAAGGGGGGATGTATTAACTCATATACGTGATGACTGGTTGGAGTCAGCCTCAGGAATGGCTGGATCCAAACACTTGAATGGTGCTGTTAGCTCTGTCTCTGTCTCTGTCTACACACACACACACACAAACTTTGGTTTCTTGTTATGAGTTTATCTCATTTTCTCTTGCTTGGGGAAAATGTGCTCCAGGCTTATATACAGTTTAGACATCTCAGGGGAGAGCAAAAATTTCTTTCTCCTAGTTTTAGCTTATAAAAATTATGGGAAAAACTAAGGTTAGCATGGCTGCAGACATATGCACAGTCATTGACCTGTGGATGGAGGGATAAAGTTATGATTGGCCAGACCTTGGACCATCCCTCTGGACCTGGGGAGGGAAGATGGGTACTCCCTTTGTTGAGGAGCCATTCTCCAATAAAAGAGAAGACGCTGTTACCAGGAAAAGAAAGTAGACCACCAATGTCTACCATGATCATCTTCTCACCCTCCCTACTGCTCCGTTCATGTTCCCACTGCCTTCTGTGCAGAGACAGTGGGCCTAGTGGGGGATAAAGCAGATTTTTGAGTCAGATGAACATATATTCAATTATTGTCTTGATAATAACTCTATGACCTTGAGCAAGTTCTAAGCCTCTCTGTGCCTTTACTTTCTCATCTGTACAATATTTTAGGATTCTTGTGAGTATTAAAGACAACATAGGTAAAGTATCTGGCATACAGTAGGTAGCATTGTTAATAACACCCATAATAATTAATTGTATTTGCCTATCTCTTCCTTCTAGGTTATGAATTTCTGAGTCAGGGCCTTGTTTTAGGTACAGTAAAACTTAGTTATAATAGCTGGGCTCAAATATATCATAGACTGATGTATCAGTTTGCTAGAGCTGCCTTAACAATTACCACTGTAAGGTTGGGCCACCCAAGATGGCTGTTCTCTTGCTCTCTGTACATCCCCTGCTTGACCAGTCCCTGCTTCACCCACACCCTACTCACATGACTGACCTTCCCCCTTAATCATAGAGCCTAATCAGTAAGTGCGTATGTACTTGCCTCTGGCCCCAGCTAGTGATTATTCTAATCTTTAAATCAGAACTATCTCCACTATGATAGTTTGTCAAAGGGGTTGTGAGGGGTGCACCACTCTGCTGGTTTCCCTGGCAACCAGTGAGTGAACCAGATGTCAATTCCTCCTGTAATTGGTAATCTCCCTCTTCCCCTGGGAGCGAAGACTGCCGCCACGTCCTGCCCGCCATCTGCCACAGACGCAGGGGTGTCGCTCCAGGACCTTGCTTCATATGTGTAAGCTCCCCCATCCATTAAACCATTGATGTCTCAGCCATTAACTCCAGGCTCTTCTTCAGTTTTGAGGCTGGGCGAGTACAGGGCTTACAGGCCTGTGGGGTGCAGCCCAACACCCACAGACTAGGTGGCTTGAACAATAGAAATTTTTCTTACAGTTCTGGAGGCTCGAAGTCTGAGATCCAGACATGAGCAAGATTGGTTTCACCTGAGGCCTTTCTCTTCAGCATGTAGATGGCTGCCTTCTCTCTGTGTCTTCTCATGGTCTTCCCTCTGTTTGTGTCTACATCTTAATTTCTTCTTCTTGTAAGGATACCAGTCATACTGAATCAGAGCCCACCCTAATGACCCCATTTTACTTCACTACCACTTTAAAGGTCCTTCTCCAAATACAGTCACATTATGAAGAAATGGGGGTTAGTACTTCAACATACAAATTTTGGGGAAAAACAATTCAGTCCATTACAATTGATTTCTTTCCACTGAAATAATATGCTACTGAAAATGTATACAGGAGAAGGCAAGTTTTGAAGACAAGGGAAGCGTTTACTTCTGTCCACCTCAATCTTGGCTTTACAATAATGATCCATTGCATTTATATAGACTTCCTTTTTCAGTTCTCCAAAGCATCTTCACATCTATTATTTGACTTCACCTTGTCACTCTAGAGGGCCCTGGATTAGTTTCATGAACCAAATTGACCAGAGATCCAGAAGACACAAGGTTAACCAGAAATGGTCAGCAGGGGGCATTGTGAATAAGCCCCAGAAACTCCAAGGAGAAAACTGCTGTGGTTTTGAACTCAGACCTGGAGCAGGCCCAGCGTCCTACCAACTGACTCAAGCACCTCTGGACGTGGGGGCCTGGCTATTGGTTGGGCTCAGGTTGAACCACGTTTGCCTTCCAGGGCATCTCAGCACAAATTAGGTCCCAGCCCAGGGATCTGGCCCAACATAAGCACTCTCCCATGCTCAGGAACTGAGTAGACAACATAAGTTCGATGGGAGCCCAGCCAGCCTTTCAACCCTGCCTGGGTCCCAGGAAATAAAGTGCTGATGTTTGGGAAAGCCTGTATCTCCAGGAGTAGCAGTGGGCCCAGCGGTGGACACACTGTGGACAGTAGGCTGGCTGAACTGGGTTTGTACCTGGATGCAGGCTCTGAAGAAGGCTTTAGTGCTTTGAGAGGTCTCAGTCACTTTCCCTCACTGAAGCCCCACTGTCTGATTTTCTTGTGCTTCCCCGGCTTTGATTATTGGGAGTAGATGCTTATATTCTATCAACTCATTTATGCCTGAAGTCCTGTGGTGGATGCCTTTGGTCCTCACGTCATACTTCTTTCCTTCTGGAAACAGTATACTCCCCTCCTTCGGAGAAAGTTAACCCCCATTCCATGGGATCTGGATGGGGCTGTCAATCATGATGCTCTCACATATCTGCCCTGACCCCCCAGCCCAGGGCCCAGCCTCAACAGACAAGAAAGATCCAGGGCTTGTGGGATGGTAAACCTGAAAGGAGAAAAGCCTCCAAAAGGGGGAGGTCAGAAATGTGCTGAGTCCAGGCTGGAGTCTTACAAAGATGTTACCCAGCACTGGGAACTCATTTAGGACAGGGACGCAGACTGAAGATTGTCCTTGTCCCTTCCTTGTGGAGGACAGAGCAGCAGAGAGTGAAGTTTCTATGAACTGGGTTTTGTTCATGCTATATTAGGTTTTCCCTTCTCCTTTTCAAGGCAGATAGCCTGGCCTTGGTGTTCCTTCATCAGGTGAAGTCTGTGTTGTAGGGTAGAAAGCAGAAAATGCTAAAAATAACATTTCTTTCTTTTCTTTTCTTTAATTGTGTGTATGTATGTGTGTGGGTGTGAGAGAGAGCGAGAGCGAGAAGGAGAGAGAGAAAGGCTGAACTTCTCCAAGTCCCAAACTCCTTAAAGAGTTAGGTGCCCCAGGGAGACAGGTGATGCTTTTCAGGAAGAAGTGGAAGCAATGGAGCAACAGAGGAGGAGATCTGGGGTCTGTTAACAGCAGGGAGCTGAGGCCCACATAACCATGTTACGTGGGTGTTGATGTGCTGCTGCCCCACATAACAGCTCATGGGAGCTGAGTGCTCAATTTTCAGGAATTTTGCAAACTGGTTTACGTTACTTCAGTAGCTTGAAATCAGCCATGGTGGAGGTGTTTACACCATGGGAACTGGCCTGTGCTGCAAGTCAGGGCTCTTCCCCCATCCCAAAGCCAATTACTAAACATTTGCTGCTGCATGTAAGAGTGACCTTTCTCCTAATACCATTCTGGCAAATGGCTCCTTCCTTGGGGAGAATGAGTGACAGGGGTGGGAGATAGTGCTCTCCTCTAAAAAGCGGACTGGAAGGTTCTTTATGAAAACATATGGAAACAGAAGTAGAGGGCATCCCCCTCCCTCCCTTCCCTCTCTCCCTTCTTCTTTTCTTCCTTTTTCTTTTTTACCTATAATAATACCTATACTGGAGATTTTCGAGAAGGATAGGAGGCAGCAGAGTATGAAGGCTGAGAGCAAGGCTTTGCAGTTAGACAGAATTTGGGCTCACCCCCTGGCTTGCACACTCTCTAGCCATGTGATATTGTATGAAGTGGAGTAAAGTTGTTGGAGTGAGAAGCATCCTGATGTGTGTTTGGGGCAGAAGCCAAGCCGCTCTGTTCATCAGCTCTCTCAGAAGATCTCGATGACCCCAAATAGTCCTACCCTGTCCTTCTCTGAGCCATGGCTACTAATGTGATAGCAGTCCACAAACCTGGTCCAGAGAAGGTGGATAGGATCTAAGCGCTCTCCTGACAACTCGTGGAGAACCCAGGCCTCAATAGCCCAAGAAGCTCTTGTCTGCCTTTCCTAAAAACAAAATGCCAAACTGCCCTGAACATCTGTCCTTTGGTCCTTTTTAATGAGGGAGTGGGTAGATTCCATTGCTTTTCTAAATTTTAATTTCCTCAACTATAGGATGGAAATAAAAATACAGCTTCATTGCCTTTCGTGGATACAGAATGAAAGGCCCAGAGCCATGGCAAATTTGTTATTGAAAATTTTTGGAGTTTCCCAGTTGGATTCAATTAGGATCATGACTGGTGTGGTTGCCTCCGCCAGGTTGAAAGAAAAATGCCATCATTAACCTTTAATTATTCACAACAAACCCATAGGAAAAGTCCTTGGTCCAGGTCCTAATGGAGTTATTAAAGCTCTTTTCCTATTCCACTGTTTAAACTCAAGGCAAATAACCTGGTACTTTTCTGTGGCTTCTCCCTGTAGAATGTGAAGGACCAACAGTGAACCCTCCCTACCACGTTAGGGCACGTTAGGGCAGGGGCTAAACATCTTTAGCTTCTTGGAGTTTTTTGCTTTACTTTGTCCACCTATTGTTCTCATTTGGTTGTGTTATTGTTGATGTGTGTGTGGTCTGTTTAGAGGGAGACTTTGGAAGCACAGAATGGTCACACGTGTTGTGTAAGAACCCCTGAGAAAAGGAAACACCAAGAGAATAAAGAGGGAATAAAAGAAATTAAATTGAGACAAGAACAGGCAACACAGAAAAGCCTATGTACAATAATCATCTTTCCTTTTCTCAATTTTATGCTTTCTTTCTTACTGCATATGAGTTTTTTTTCCTTCTCATTTCTATATGTCTCTTTTCTCTCTCTGTGCCCTCATTAACTCAACCTCATTAACACGTCCAAAACCAGAAGTCATTATCCTGATACCATCCTCCGCATCCCTCAAGTCCCACTTCTCTTTCTGAATTTCCCCATGTGTTCTCGGGTTCTACTTCAGGTCAGCTGCCCAAGTGAAAAACAACAACAACTCAGAATCATTCCTTATTTTAAAAATCTGCTTATTGAGATGTAATTTACATACAAGAAAAATTCACTCATTTTAAGCACACAAATTTAATGTGTTTTAACAAATGTACAGTCATGTAACCATCACAACAATCAAGACATTTCCACTACCTCAAAAAGTTTCTTTCTGTCACTATAGTTTTGCCTTTTCTAGAATGTCATATAAATGAAATCATATAGTAGTCTTTTGTGTCTGGCTTCATAGCATATTTCATTTGAGATTTATCTGTATTGTTGCAGGTATCAATAACTCACTCATTTTTATTGCTGAGAAATATTGCATTGTATAGATATATCACAATTGTTTGTTTACCCATTTACCAGTTGATGAACATTTGCATTGTTTTGTTTTGGGTTATTATGAATTAAGTGCTATGAATATTCACATATAGGTCTTTGTGTGGACATATATTTTCCTTTTTTTGGGGAGTAGAATTTTATTTCATTTCTAGGAAGACAATTGCTGAGTTGTATGGTAAGTGTAATTTAACTTTATAAAACACTGATAAACTATTTTCCAAAGGGACTGCATCATTTTCATTCCCATCAGCAAAATATGAGAATTCCAGTTGCTCCTTATCATTGTCAACACTTTGCACTGTCAGTTAAAAAAATTTTAGCCATTCAAGTAGATGTGTAGTATTACTTCATTGTCCTTTTAATTTGTGTTTCCCAGATGACTAACGTTGTTAAGTATATTTTCATGTGCTTATTTCTCTTGAGTATATCTTCTTTGGTAAATTGTCCACTTTCTTTCCCATTTAAAAATTGGGTTGTTTGCCTGTCAGAATGGCTATCATCAAAAAGAATGCAAATAAATACAGCAAAGGAAACCATAAACAAAAAGAAAAGACAACCTACAGAATGGGAGAAAATGCTTGCAAATGATATGACTGACAAGGGATTAAATTCCAAAATATAGAAAGAACTCATACAACTCAATATCAAAAAAACAAACAACTCAGACAAAAAATGGGCACAGGATCTAAACAGACATTTTTCCAAAGAAGACATACAGATGGCCAACAGGCACATGAAAAAAATGCTTAGCATTGCTAATTAGAGAAATGCAAATCAAAACTACAGTGAGGTATCACCTCACTCCAGTCAGAATGACCATCACCAAAAAGTCTATAAATAATAAATGCTGGAGTGGGTGTGGAGAAAAAGGAGCCCTCCTACACTGTTAGTGAGAAAGTAATTTGGTGTAGACAATATGGAGAATAGTATGGAGGTTTCTTAAAAAACTAAAAATAGAGCTGCCATATGATCCTGCAATCTCACTCCTGGGCATATATCCAGAGAAAACCATAATTCAAAAAGATACATGCACCCAGTGTTCACTGCAGCACTATTTACAATAGCCAAGACACAGAAGCAACCTAAATGTCCATTGACAGAGGGATGGATAAAGAAGATGTGGTATATGTATACAATGGAATATTACTGAGCCAAAATAAGAATGAAATAATGCCATCTGCAGCAACATGAATAGACTTAGAGATTATCATACTAAGTGAAATAAGCCAGACAGAGAAAGACAGATATCATATGATATCACTTACATATGGAATCTAAAATAAACTATAAGTGAACTTATTTACAAAATAGAAAGAGACTCACAGACATAGAAAACAAACTTATAGTTACCAAAGGGGGAGGGATAAATTAGGAGTTTGGGATTAACATATACACACTACTATATATAAAATACATAACCAGCAAGGACCTACTGTATAGCACAGGGAACTATACTCTATATTTGTAATAACCTATAAGTGAAAAGAATCTGAAAAAGTATATATATGAATCACTGTGCTGTAAACCTGAAACTAACATGACACTGTAAATCAACTATATTTCAATTAAAAAAAAAAGAACACAAGTAACAAATGTTGGCAAGTATGTGGAGAAAAGGGAGCCCTTGTACACCGTTGGTAGGAATGTAAATTGGTGCAGCCAGTGTGGAAAACAGTATGGAGGTTTCTCAAGAAACTAAAAACAGAACTACCATATGACCCAGCAATTCCATTCCAAGGGTATACATCTGAAGAAACAAAAACACTAATTCGAAAAGATACATGCACCCCAAAGTTCATAGCAGCATTATTTACAATTGCCAAGATATGGAAGCAACCTAAGT
Organism: Pseudorca crassidens; assembly: GCF_039906515.1. NCBI lineage: Eukaryota > Metazoa > Chordata > Mammalia > Artiodactyla > Delphinidae > Pseudorca > Pseudorca crassidens. The sequence continues at coordinate 32,358,525 of NC_090309.1, forward strand.
ATCCATCGACAGTTAAATGGATGAAAAAGATGTGGTATACATACACAATGGAATACTACTCAGTCATAAAAAGAATGAAATTTTGCCATTTGTAGCAACATGGATGGACTTGGAGGGTATTATGCTAACTCAAATAAGTGAGACAGAGAAAGACAAATACTGTATGATGTCATTTATATGTAGAATCTAAAAAGTACAACAGGGACTTCCCTGGTGGTGCAGTGGTTGAGAATCCGCCTGCCAATGCAGGGGACACGGGTTCGATCCCTGGTCCGGGAAGATTCCACATGCTGCGGAGCAACTAAGCCCATGCCCCACAACTACTGAGCCTGCCCTCTACAGCCCGGGAGCCATAGTTACTGAAGCCCATGCACCTAGAGCACTGCAACAAGAGAAGCCACCACAAATGAGAAGCCTGTGCACCACAACGAAGAGTAGCCCCCGGTCGCCACAACTAGAGAAAGCCCACGCGCAACAATGAAGACCCAATGCAGCCCCCCAAAATAAAATAAATAAATAAAGTTTATTAAAAAAAAATACAACAGGGCTTCCCTAGTGGCGCAGTCGTTGAGAGTCCGCCTGCCGATGCAGGGCACACGGGTTCGTGCCCCGGTCCGGGAAGATCCCACATGCCACGGAGCGGCTGTGCCCGTGAGCCATGGCCGCTGAGCCTGCGCATCCGGAGCCTGTTGCTCCGCGACGGGAGAGGCCACAACAGTGAGAGGCCCGCGTGCCGGAAAAAAAAAAAAAAACCCAACAACAACAAACTAGTGAATATAACAAAAAAGAAGCAGACTCACGGTTATAGGGAACGAATTAGTGGCTACCATTAGGGAGAGGGAAGGGGGAAGGGGCAATATAGGGGTAGGGGATTAAGAGGTGCAAACTACTAGGTATAAAATAAGCTATAAGTGTATATATTGTGCAACATGGGGAATATAGCCAATATTTTATAATACTATAAATGGGATATAACCTTTTAAAAGTGTGAATATTGTACACCAGTAATTATATAATATTGTACATCAACCATACTTCAGTTTTTTAAAAATGGGTTGTTTGGTCTTTATTATTGATTTGTAAGAGTTTAAAAAAATATTCTGGATAGGGAATTCCCTGGAGGTCCAGTGGTTAGGACTCGGCGCTTTCACTGCCAGGGCCTGGGTTCAATCCCTGGTCGGGGAAGTAAGATCCCACAAGCTGCATGGCGTGACCAAAAATAAAAAATTCTGGATACAAGTTCTTTATCAGATACATATTTTGCCTATGGAAATAACCCAAAATACAGACAAAGAGTCATTCATGAGGTTTTTCACATCAATGTTATTTACAATTGTGATGAAATTGGAAATAAGTTACAATCTAATAAAAGGGAAACTGTTCACTTCTTTACGATTCAAAGGAATATTTTACAGCCATTTATTAATATTAAAAATGTAAAGACATAGAAACCTGCTTTTGATGTAATTTTAGGCAGAAAATAAAATTATGTATAATATCAGCTATGCATTAAGAAAGCCTGGAAGTATATGCCAAAGCAATGAGGGTAATACTGTCTAACTGGTAAGATTATGGCTGGTGTTTAGATTCTCAATACTTTTCCAAACTTTTCAAGGTTGATACGGTAAGCCTTAGTTAAACAAGAAAAAAGCATCTCATAAAGAGGTAAATGGTTACCACAGTGGTTGGTGCTTCCTTTACAAGCTCACCTAGACTGAGGCATGATTTGTGATACCATTAATAACCAGGCGGGTTAGTCAGTAGCATAGCAGACCAGCCAAAAGTTCTGAACTGTAATTCCAGCTCTGCCCTTGAACTTCAGGCTGTTTTTCACTCCTGTTTAAAATGGGACTCAGAACTGTGAAGTACTTAGCAAGACTGCCATGTAGCTTTCTGGGGAACTGCTTCCCAGGTATGTACTCTCAAATATGCAACAGCTCTTGAGATTTGTTGAGTGACTTGGGAAGATAATCTTGAGAAGTCAGGCCTGCCTTTAATAGTTAGAAGAGAGAGCCTCTGTGCTTCTGCCGATACACAGATACAAAGAGCTGGAGGGCAAGCAACAGGGGTAGTTAAGGAGAAAAGCCTTGGGGTGAAGAAAATATTGGAGGCAAGAAGAGAAAGACAAGGGTGAAAAGAGGAAATGGACGAAAGAATTGAGAACCCAAGCAAATAAGTCTCTGGACTGAGAACTGGCATACTTTGAATAAGAATTTTGTAGCTACATTTTGCACCTGTAAAGTCTTACTCTGTAAATGATTTGTATCCTTTTACTCATTTTCCTTTCTAGTTCTACAGCTATTTATGTCATCCTCTGGAGACTGGAAAGAGAGGACAATTACTACTGGGTTTACTGAGAGGAAGGAATTTAAAGTGCTTCTATAGGAATGACTCTCATAAGAAGGCAGTTTCCTAAGGCAACATATTTTGTTAAAATGAGTGATTCAGCTCATATCAGAGATATTTTTGAACCTGGTCAATTACTTTACCTAAGGCAGCCACACTATATATGTTTGCTGATGTGTAACTCATGAAACCAAGAAATAATATTCAAATGATTATTTAGAAGATCAAATAGAGGGTTTTAAAAAAAATTGGTAGCCAACAAAATCTAGCCAAAATTCTTTTTTGAAACTTGATAATATGGAAATGCAAAGGGCCTAGAATAACCCACACAATCTTGAAGAAAAACAAAGTGGGAGGACTTACTCTACTGTCCGTTACATGTATTATAAATAATTGTGTCACAAGGATGGACATACCAACCAATGAAATAGAGTATAAATCCATAAGAAGATCCATGCCTATGTGGATATTTTATTTATGACAAAAGAGACACTGCAAAGCATTAAAGAAAAGATAATCTTTTCAATAAATGGTGCTGGGAACATTGAATAAATTATGTGGAGAAACTTGACACCTACCTCATACTATACATGAAAATTCATTCCATCCCCATGCACTTGCAGTCCATGAGCCAAAGGGATATGCAAAGATGCTTAATTAAACATTTCAGGGCTGGTTTCTCTGTTCATATCCAATTCTGGTGCTTAGGAACAGGGACCCATGCTGATGCCCAAGGGCAAAAAGCCCCACTTCCTTTAAGGAAGGGGGCAAGCCTGACCCTGATGCCCAGTAAGGGGCAACGCTGGGCGTTTTGTTTTTCATGCTTTTCTTTTTGTTGGCCTTGTGCTGAGTTTGTTTACAAAAGATGTATTTTGTTTAACCAAATATTGAAAATGGAAAACTCGGTACATTAAAAAATTCAATCTAGATGTATCATAGACTTAAATGTAAAAGGCTAAATAAAGCTTCTAAAGGAAGAAGAGCTTCATGACTTCAAGATAAGAAAAGATTTTTAATAAGTACTAATCATAAAGAAAAAGATCATTTGAGTACATTAAAATTTAAAACCTCATTAAAGGCAAGGAAAGACTTTTAAAATAGGAGACAAAAAGAACTGATCATAAAGAAAAAGACTGATAAATTTGAGATTAATTTAACATTGGTATAAATACTTTCCATTTATTAAAGGATACAGAATATGCAGAAAATATTTGCAAACCTATAACCTACAAAGAGCTCATGTATGAAATACATAAAGAAATCCTATAAACCAATAAGAAAATGACAGTCAACCCAGAAGAAAAATGGGCAAAAGATTTGAACAGATGCTTCTGGGGAAAAAAAAGGATATCCAATGGAAAATAAACATATGAAAAGATACTTAACATCCCTAATAATTAGAGAAATGCAAATAAAAACTATAACCAGACATCATTATATACCCACCAGAATGGCTAAAATTAAAAGACCAGCACTCCCAGGTGTTGGTGAGGATGTGGACAGCAGATACTCTTATATGGTGCTGGAAGACTGCAGATTGGTACAACACTTTGGAAAATTTTTTATAGTATTTAATAAAGTTGAAGGTACATATAAATTTTTACCCAGCAATGCCATTTATAAGAATATACCCAATAAAAATATGTGTATATGTTCTTTTTTTTTGGGGGGGTACATGGGCCTCTCACTGTTGTGGCCTCTCCCGTTGCAGAGCACAGGCTCTGGACGTGCAGGCTCAGCGGCCACGGCTCACGAGCCTAGCCGCTCCATGGCATGTGGGATCTTCCCGGACCGGGGCACAAACCCGTGTCCCCTGCATCGGCAGGCGGACTTTCAACCACTGCGCCACCAGGGAAGCCCCTGGGTGAATCTTAAAAACATATTGTTGAGTAGAAGAGGCCAGATCCACAAGAATATATATTAGCTTTTTTCCCAACGGGTTTGCCACCAGGACACGGGTGTCCTAAAAACCTAAGCAAAACCTAAGCAAAAACGGGAAAGGAGAAGACCCACATCAACATCGTTGTCATTGGACACACAGATTCGGGGAAGTCTACCACTACTGGCCATCTGCTCTACACATGTGATGGGATAGACAAGAGAACCATTGAAAAGTTTGAGAAGGAGGCTGCCGAGATGGGAAAGGGCTCCTTCAAGTATGCCTGGGTCTTGGACAAACTGAAAGCTGAACGCGAGCGTGGTATCAGCATTGATATCTCCCTATGGAAATTCAAGACCAGCAAGTACTATGTGACCATCATTGATGCCCCAGAACACAGAGACTTCATCAAAAACATGATTACAGGCACATGCCAGGCTGACTGTGATGTCTCGATTGTTGCTGCTGGTGTTGGTGAATTCGAAGCAGGTATTTCCAAGAATGGGCAGACCCGTGAGCATGCCCTTCTGGCCTACATTCTGGGTGTGAAACAACTAATTGTTGGAGTTAACAAAATGGATTCCACTGAGCCACCCTACAGCCAGAAGAGATAGGAGGAAATTGTTAAGGAAGTCAGCACCTACATTAAAAAATTGGCTGCAAACCCGACACAGTAGCATTTGTGCTAATTTCTGGCAGGAATGGTGTCAACATTCAACCATTCCAACATGCTGGAGCCAAGTGCTAACATGCCTTCATTCAAGGGGTGGAAAATCACCCGTAAAGATGGCAATGCCAGTAGAACCACACTGCTTGAAGCTCTGGATTGCATCCTGCCACCAACTCGCCCAACTGACAAACCCTTGTGTTTGCCCCTCCAGGACGTCTAAAAAATTGGTGGTATTGGCACTGTCCCTGTGGGTCAAGTGCAGACTGGTGTTCTCAAACATGGCATGGTGGTCACCTTTGCTCCAGTCAAAGTGACAACTGAAGTGAAGTCTGTTGAAATGCACCATGAAGCTTTGAGTGAAGCCCTTCCTGGGGACAACGTGGGCTTCAATGTCAAGAATGTGTCTGTCAAAGATGGTCGTCATGACAATGTGGCTGGTGACAGCAAAAATGACCCACCAATGGAAGCAGCTGTCTTCACAGTTCAGGTGATTATCTTGAACCATCCAGGCCAAAGCAGTGCTGGATGTGCACGTGTGCTGGATTGTCACACAGCTCACATTGCTTGCAAGTTCGCTGAGCTGAAGGAGAAGATTGAGCGTAATTCTGGGAAAAAGCTGGAAGATGGCCCCAAATTCTTGAAATCTGGTGATGCTGCCATCGTTGACATGGTTCCTGGCAAACCCATGTGTGTTGAGAGCTTCTCTGACTATCCTCCTCTGGGCTGTTGTGCTGTTCATGACATGAGACAGACGGTTGCTGTGGGTGTCATTAAAGCAGTGGACAAGAAGGCAGCTGGAGGTGGCAAGGTCACCAAGTCTACGCAGAAAGCTCAGAAGGCTAAATGAATATTATCCTCAATACCTGCCACCTCAGTCTTAATCGGTGGTGGAAGAACGGTCTCAGAACTATTTGTCTCAATTGGCCATTTAAGTTTAATAGCAAAAGACTGGTTAATGATAACAATGCATTGTAAAACCTTCAGAAGGAAAGGAGAATGTTTTGTGGACCATTAGTTTTGTTTGTGGCAGTTTTAAGTTATTAGTTTTTAAAATCAGTATTTTTTAATGGAAACAACTTGACCAAAAATCTCTCACAGAGGGCTTCCCTGGTGGCGCAGTGGTTGAGAGTCCGCCTGCCGATGCAGGGGACACGGGTTCGTGCCCTGGTCCGGGAAGATCCCACATGCCGCGGAGCGGCTGGGCCCGTGAGGCATGGCCGCTGAGCCTGCGCGTCCGGAGCCTGTGCTCCGCAACGGGAAGGGCCACAACAGTGAGAGGCCCGCGTACTGCAAAAAAAGAAAAACAAAAAAATCTCTCACAGAATTTGAGACCCATTAAAAAAGTTTAATGAGAAAAAAAAGAATATATATTATATAATTCCATTTATATAAAGTTTAAATACAGGTCAAACCAAACTATACTGCTTAGGGTTCCATGCTTAGGAGAAAAGCTACAATGAGAAACAAGGAAATAATTATCACAGAAGTTAAGGTAATAATTATCTTTCAAAAGAAAAGGAGTAGTGATTAGGGGAAATCACTTTTGGGATTTCTGGAATATTGGCAATTTTGTATTTCTTGACCTGTGTGTTGCTTTGTGAAATGTCATCAAGCTGTTTCATAAACTTCACTGTTTGTCTGTTAGACTGGCCCAAGAAGAAATAGAAAAATTGAATAAACGAATATCCATAGAAGAAACTGAAATGGTAGCCAAAGATCTACTTCCTAAAAGAAACCAGATCCTATAACTCTATGATTAGATTCTATGAAACTTTTAAGGAACAAATATTTCCTACCTTATCCAACTCTTCCTGTGCTATAACTCACATCAGAACTAAATTTAAAAGCAGAAGAAATTTAAAATAATAAGCTCACTTATAAAAAGATACCAAGATTCTAAATAAAATACTAGCAAATTGAATCTTGCAATTCATTAAAAGAATAATTATCATGACGCAGGATTGAAAGGATATTTTAACACCAGAATATCAAGAATTCTACTAACTAGAAGGATGATGTAAGCATGAACTTAGTAGATGCCACAAGATCATTTATGTGTGGTATAGCCATACAATGGGATATCATCCAGCCATAAAAAAGGAATGATGTCCTGATACATGATACAACGTGGAGGAATCTTGAAAACATGCTTAGTGAAAGAAGCCATGCACAAAAGTCCACATACAGGCATACCTTGGAGATACTGCAGGTTCAGTTGCAGACTACCTCAATAAAGCGAGTCACAGGAATTTTTTGGTTTCCCAGTGCACATAAAAATTATGTTTACACAGTACTGTAGTCTAATAAGTGTGCAATAGCATTATGTCTAAAAAAAACAATTAAACATCGAAAAAACAGCCTTAATTAAGAAATAGTGCTGTTGGAAAAATGGCATCAATAGACTTGCTCGATGCAGGGTTGGCAGAGACCTTCAATTTATAAAAAACACAATATCTGTGAAGCACAATAAAGTGAAGCACAATAAAATGAGGTATGCCTGTATCGTACAATTCCATTTGTATGAAATGTCCAGATTAGACAGATCCATAGAGACATAATTTTTCTACCAGCTGTAACAAAAAACACACCCCCATCAAATCAGACTCATGCCAGAAATGCAAGTAGGTACTGAGCATATATCCTGAGAAAACCATAATTCAAAAAGATACATGTACCACAGTGTTCATTGTAGCACTGTTTACAATAGCCAGGACATGGAAGCAACCTAAATCAGCAAATGAATGGATAAAGAAGATGAGGCACATATACACAATGGAATATTACTTAGCCATAAAAAGGAATGAAACTGAGTTATTTGTAATGAGGTGGATGGACTGAGAGTCTGTCATACAGAGTGAAGTAAGTCAGAAAGAGAAAGACAAATACCGTATGCTAACGCATATACATGGAATCTAAAAAAATGGAACTGATGAACCTAGTGGCAGGGCAGGAATAAAGACACAGATGTAGAGAATGGACTTGAGGACTTGAGGTGGGGGAGGGGAAGCTGGGATGAAGTGAGAGAGTAGCACTGACATATATACACTACCAAATGTAAAATGGATGACTAGTGGGAAGCTGCTGCATAGCACAGGGAGATCAGCTTGATGCTTTGTGACGATCTAGAGGGGTGGGATAGGGAAGGTGGGAGGGAGGCTTAAGAGGGAGGGGATATGGGGATATATGTATACGTATAGCTGATTCACTTTGATTCACTTTGTTATACAGCAGAAATTAACACAACATTGTAAAGCAATTATATTCCAATAAAAAAATGCAAGTATGGTTCATTATTTGGATTTGTATTAATATGACACTATATTAATAAATCAAAGGAGAAAAACAATATAATCATCTCAATAGATACTTAAATACCATTTAGCAAAATTGATTTCTGACTAAACAAAACAAAATCAGGACTTCCCTGGTGGCACAGTGGTTAAGAATCTGCCTGCCAATGCAGGGGACACAGGTTCGAGCCCTGGTCTGGGAAGATCCCACATGCTGCAGAGCAACTAAGCCCGTGTGCCACAACTGAGCCTATGCTCTAAAGCCCGCAAGCCACAACTACTGAAGCCTGCATGCCTGGAGCCCTGCTCCGCAACAGGAGAAGCCACTGAAACGAGAAGCCCGTACGCCACGACAAAGAATAGTCCCCAGTCGCCACAACTAGAGAAAGCCCGCGCACAGCAACAAAGACCCAATGCAGCCAAAAAAACAAAACAAAACAAACCAAAATCAAAACAAAAACCAGAAAGGCTTACTATCATGAATAGCTAGATTTTTTTTTGCCATTATAAAGATCCAGTATCATACTTTAATTACCATTAAAGTAAGGAAGAAGACATTATACCTTAATAATGTTCTGGAAATCCTAACCAGTACAGTTAAATAAGAAAAGAATTTAAGAGATATCTCTTAAGGTAAGAGATACCTTTCATACCTTAAGTAAGACACTCTTAAGGTAAGAAAGGTTTATTATTTGTAATTGTATCAAAGGATAATGAGAAACCTGAAGAGTAAAAAGAACTGTTAGGAAGTTGTGGGAAATGCAAAAATGGCTACGATATTTTGAAGCTCTTCTCAGGAGTGGAGTATATTTCTTCACACTTTGAATTTGAGTTGAACTATATGACTTTCTTTAGAACATTGGGAAATTAGCAAGTTTGAAAAGTGCTTGTGCATTGGAACTTGCCCTCTTTTATGTTTTAAGGAAATCTGAGACCACTACTCTGTGAATTAAGCCTAGGTTAGCTTGCTGGATGGTGAGACACATGTGTCAAGTCATTGACATTACCCAAACTGACACAGAACAAACTCCCAGACCCATGAAGCCATCCCAGACTACCTAGGCCAGTTGAGGTGCCAGTTGACTGCAGGGATAAACTGAACTGGCCTAGACGAGGACACCAGTTGATCTGCAGAGTCTTGAGGAATAACACATGCTTGTTGTTTTGAGCCACTATGTTTTGGGGTGTTCTGTTATGCAGCAAAAGCTGACTGATACAGAAATTATAAGTGAACTTATTAAAGTGGTCAGCTACTTTTTTACCATTAGTGTACAGAATTGACAAATGGTTAGAAAATATAATGGAGGAAAGATCCCATTTACAACAGCAACACTACCACCAATATACCTGAAAATAAACATAACCAGAAATAGACAGGACCTATATAAAGAAAATGTAAAATCTCTATTAGGGAATATTAATTCTTGCTAAATTAATCTGTAAACTCAATGTGATCTCAATCAAAATGTCAAAAAAATGTAAACATTAGAAAATCTTAATGGGTTCATTAGTAGAAATAAACAAGAAAACTATCTGAATGGAAAGATATTTGGGGGGGCAATCAGATTAGATATTTTATTGCATTTTGAAGTTACAAGAATTAAAAACAGTTTCATTCCAGAAAAATGTAGAGAGACCAACAGAATCAAATAGAGAATCCAGAGCAGACTAAAATACACATGATTTTAGTAAATGGTAATGGTGACATTTCCAATTCATGAGAGGAAAGATAGATTATTTTTAAAAGTGTTGGGACTAGTTGGGGGAATAAATTCAAGCTATATAACCCCACTTCTTTTATCAAAGTAAATTCCAGAAGGAATGTAATGTAAAATGTTAAAATGAAACTATAAAGGTACTAGTAGTAAAGAAGCCAGATACAAAAGGTCACATTTTGTATGGTTACATTTATGTGAAATGTCCTGGGAATCCATAGAGAAAGAAAGTAGATTAGTTGTTGCCGGGGGTGGGGGGCGGACAGGGAAATGGGGAGTGACTGCTTAATGAATATGAGGTTCCTTTCAGGGTGATGAAAAATTTGTAAAATTAAATCGTGGCAATGGTTGCACAACTGTGAAAATACTAAAAATCACCGAATTGTATACTTTAAAAGGGTCAATTTTATGGTATGTGAATTATATTTCAGTAACACTCTTCCTTAAGAAAAAAAGAGGAAGAAGAAAATGAAAAGCCCAGAGACTGGAGAGTCCAGGGGAGGCTCTGACCCAAGTAATGAGGTCAGGTACAGTGGAACTGGGTCTGGAAGGGTATTTTTCGGAAGTAGATGTTTTATACGAAGAAAGGGAGCAAAAGAAATTACCTCTCTTGGCTCTGATTACTGCATCACTCAGCCTCTTCCCAGGACTTATGGACTCTGCATGCCCTGGATAATTATTTTAAACTTAATAAATGGTTTTCAGTAAAAAAAAAAAAATTACTAGAAGAAAACATGAGTGAATTCATTTATAATCTTGTAATGAATATCTTTCTAAGCATGACACAAAACCCAGAAGTCAAATGGAAAATGATTGATCCATTTGCATAGAAATCAGCAGTTTTTATATTAAAATACCACATACAGGTAATAATAGTATTATAGTTATGTTTTTAAAAGATTTTTTGTCTTTAGAGATACGTACTGAAACACGTGTGGATGAAATGATATGATGTCTGGGATTTGCTTCAAAATAACTTGGGATGGGAGTGAAGTTTGGTAATGAGTCCATGGGATACTCTTCTCTCTAATTTTTTTAAGTTTGATTTTTCCATGACAACAAATTAAACAATAAATAGCAAGAAAAATGTATGTACAACATAAAAAGATAAACTGGGAACAAATATTTGCAGCATAAAACATTAAAAGGGCTTGGTACTTCCCTGGCAGTGCAGTGGTTAAGACTCCATGATCCCAATGCAGGGGACATGGGTTCGAGTCCTGGTCCGGGAAGATCCCACATGCCGCTGAGCAACTAAGCCCGTGCACCACAACTACTGAGCCTACACCCTAGAGCCCATGCTCCACAACGAGAGAAGCCACCCCAATGAGAAGCCCGTGCACTGCAAAGAAGAGTAGCCCCTACTTGCCGCAACTAGAGAAAGCCTGCATGCAGCAGCAAAGACCCAATGCAGCCAAAAATAAAATATAAATAAATTTAAAAAAAAAAGTATGGCATTTATTGCCAAGCAAGAAGAACAGGTACCTTGTGCTCAAAAGACCCAAACTCCCACGTGGCTTTCGGGGAAGGGTTTTTAAAGACAACGTGAGGGAGAGGGTCACAGGTTTGCGTGATCAGCCCATGCATATTTCTCTGATTTGTTGACAGTGAGATAACAGGGTGCTGTTTTGGGAATCTCAATTATCAACCTTCTGTGTCCAACTGGTCTGGGGTCTATGTGCTAATGGTCAGCATGCAGTTAACTTCCTCCACCTGGTGGGGGTTTTAAGTATCTGCAAAACAACTCAAGGATATGGCTCAGGATACTATCTATAGCCCTTGAGGAGGAACTAAAGGTCCTTGACTTTGTTTTATGGCTAAACTATTATTATTTTGTCTTGCTTGACTGCTTTTCTTTGTTTCTGCATTTTCTCACTTCTCTGATTAAATTTATTCTTTGGGGCTTCCCAGGTGGCGCAGTGGTTGAGAATCTGCTTGCTGATGCAGGGGACATGGGTTCAAGCCCTGGTCTGGGAAGATCCCACATGCCGCGGAGCAACTAGGCCCGTGAGCCACAACTACTGAGCCTGCGCGTCTGGAGCCCGTGCTCCGCAACAAGAGAGGCCGCAATAGTGAGAGGCCCGTGCACCGCGATGAAGAGTGGCCCCCGCTTGCCACAACTAGAGAAAGCCTTCACAGAGAAACGAAGACCCAAGAGAGCCAAAAAAATAAATAAATAAACAAATGTGGGGTTTAAAAAAAAAATTATTCTTTGGAACGAGGGGAAGGCCTAGGAGGTTAAAACTTTTCTAGAAATAAGAGGCAGGGGACACGGGGGTCTGTCCCCGAGAAAGCCTTGCAGGATCCTGCTCATTTTCAGGTTGATCTCTAAGATACATTATTACGAAATCAAGGCAGTAGAGTTTCACAGAGTGTGTATTGTATGGCCCATATGTATACATTTTAAGAAATGTGTGTGTTGTATGTGCATGTGATATGTTTATTATAATTTTTATATAACCATAACACATTTTTTTAGAGTTATAAATAAATTATTAATAGTAGGGAGAGGAGTAGTGATGTTGGTGGTGAAAGTAAGATTTAATTTTAAAACTTTTTGTAGTGCTTGGATTCCCCTCCCCCCATTTGCATGTATTCATTTTAATTTTTTCTAAGTTTAAAGGAAATGGAAGCTTTTGCACTCAAAGGCTGTGAACCTTGGCATATGGTTTACAAGATAAAGTTCCATTTGTATGTAGTAGCTAACCATCCCTTTTTTTGTCATTTTTCCCTTGCTGCTTTCAATAATTTGTCTTTATTTTTTGCCAGTTTGATTACTATGTGTCTTGGCGTGTTTCTCCTTGGGTTTATCCTGTATGGGACTCACTGCGCTTCCTGGACTTGGGTGGCTATTTCCTTTCCCATGTTAGGGAAGTTTTCGACTATAATCTCTTCAAATAATTTCTCTGGTCCTTTCTCTCTCTCTTCTCCTTCTGGGACCACTATAATGTGAATGTTGTTGCATTTAACGTTGTCCCAGAGGTCTCTTAGGCTGTCTTCATTTCTTTTCAGCCTTTTTTCTTTAATCTGTTCTGTAGCAGTGAATACCACCATACTGTCTTCCAGGTCACTTATCCGTTCTTCTGCCTCAGTTATTCTGCTATTGATTCCTTCTAGTGTAGTTTTCATTTCAGTTATTGTATTGTTCATCTCTGTTTGTTTGTTCTTTAATTCTTCTAGGTCTTTGTTAGACATTTCTTGGATCTTCTCGATCTTTGCCTCCATTCTTTTTCTGAGGTCCTGGATCATCTTCACTATCATTATTCTGAATTCTTTTTCTGGAAGGTTGCCTATCTCCACTTCATTTAGTTGTCTTTCTGGGGTTTTATCTTGTTCCTTCATCTGGTACATAGCCCTCTGCCTTTTCATCTTGTCTATCTTTCTGTGAATGTGGTTTTTGTTCCACAGGCTGCAGGATTGTAGTTCTTCTTGCTTCTGCTGTCTGCCCTCTGGTGGATGAGGCTATCTAAGAGGCTTGTGCAAGTTTCCTGATGGGAGGGACTGGTGGTGAGTAGAGCTGGCTGTTGCTCTGGTGGGCAGAGCTCAGTAAAACTTTAATCTGCTTGTCTGCTGATGGGTGGGGCTGAGTTCCCTCCCTGTTGGTTGTTTGGCCTGAGGCGATCCAACACTGGAGCCTACCTGGGCTCTTTGGTGGGGCTAATGGCAGACTCTGGGAGGGCTCATGGCAAGGAGTACTTCCCAGGACTTCTGCTGCCAGTGCCCGTGTCCTCACGGTGAGACAGAGCCACCTCCCGCCCCTGTAGGAGACCCTCCAACACTAGCAGGTATGTCTGGTTCAGTCTCCTATGGGGTCACTGCTCCTTCCCCTGGGTCCCAATGCACACACTATTTTGTGTGTGCCCTCCAAGAGTGGAGTCTCTGTTTCCCACTGTCCTGTCAAAGTCCTGCAATCAAATCCCACTAGGCTTCAAAGTCTGTTTCTCTAGGAATTCCTCCTCCCGATGCCAGACCCCCAGGTTGGGAAGCGTGATGTGGGGCTCAGAACCTTCACTCCAGTGGGTGGACTTCTGGGGTATAAGTGTTCTCCAGTCTGTGAGTCACCCACCCAGCAGTTATGGGATTTGATTTTATTGTGATTGTGCCCCTCCTACCGTTTCATTGTGGCTTCTCCTTTTTCTTTGGATGTGGGGTATTTTTTGGTGAGTTTCAGTGTCTTCCTGTCGATGATTGTCCAGCAGCTAGTTGTGATTCCAGTGTTCTCGCAAGAGGGAGTGAGAGCACGTCCTTCTACTCCGCCATCTTGGTTCCTAATCTGCTAACCATCCTTTTTAATAGGTAAAATTTCAAAATCATAACATTAAACCTTATTTTTGCCTTTCTACGCCTTTCTTCCATTCCTCCTTCTCTCCTTCTGTTCCCCCTAGGTGTTCCCTTCCCTGTCTAAGCCCAAAACCACTGAGCATGTGGCTGTTACACAAGGCATTGGGATGTCTTTGGAAGTGCTGCCTCATACTTTTTCACAGCTCTCCTTGCACCTGGTACACTCACAGCACGAACTGAAAACTCAATACCTATTTGAAAACAAAAATTTTCTTGGGCATGATTGATACCCTTGCTTTGAAAGTCGCACAGCTGTAGTGCTGAATCCTTCATTTCCAGCACGTCAATCATGCCCTTCTTTTCACTCAGGACCCCTCACTTTTTAGGGATATCACGTCCACTGCAAGTGCCAAGCCCAAACCTCTCACTATGTGGGCATCCACTAACTTTTCACAGATGGTTTTCCATGTCTTTATAAAGGATCCTTTCGCTTCCTTCTCAGGGTGGGCCAAGTACAGAGAAGAGTCCTGGACCCTTGAGCCAATAGAACAAAGTTTAGCCCCAGCTTGGCCACCAACTCTAGACCCAATGTCCTCATCTACAAAATGCAGATGAACTCTAGAAACCCTCCCACCCCTGATCCCCGCATTCTCACTTCCGGTGCTAATGCTCTGCAAAGAGCATCACACCCTCCTCTTCCCTCACCATGTATATCTTTGTTATCCCCTGCCCAGAATCTTTCCTTCAATTTACTAGCTCTTTAAGATATTAGCATAGTATATTTTCCAGGCTTTGTTGTTTAGCTTTTTCCCCTGTTTTCTCTCCTTATCCTCTTATTTTCTTCTGAAGGATAATGACTCCTTCACTCAATAATTCAAATCATAAATATCAATCTAGTTTGATTGCATCTAGGTAGACACCTCTTCTTCTCCCTCTTAAATGAAATCACAACTCAAAGCCACCCCCTTGTAGAGCATTTGTAGTTTATATCACAGCCTTGAGAAGCAAGGGATAAAGCTTGACAGGGCAGAAAGCATGTGAGTCTCAGAGGAACAAGGACGAGAATCAACTCCCAGCACCACTACTCCTTCTCTTAACCTGCTTGACCCTCAGTTTCTTCATCTGTATTACAGAGGCAATAATAGTTCATTCTTGCCCATCTCCCAGTCCCCCTGCCCCACCTGGTCAGAGCTGACAACTCAGTCTGTCCTCAGGATCCGTCGTCTCTACAGGTGGCACCCCCAGTGCCCAGGCCTTCCAGGAGTCCTTTTCTGCTGCTGTCATTCCCCACTCACTGCCCTCATGGCTTGCCTCACTCAGCCTATCCTCCTCAGGGAACCGGAGCTCCCTGTGTAGAAACAGTGGGGAGAGGCGGGTGGAAGGAGGCCACAGAGGAGACAGATGAGTGGAGAGGGCTGAAGGGCAGTTCTCCAGCTCCAAAAAAATTCAGTGTGAACAGACTCCTCATGTAGTCACTGTTCCCCCAAATGGACATTTAGAATTATCTCAGAGGTAGGACTGCTTTTTGTTTGGAGATAAGTCTTAACAGGGTGAGGTGACTCATGCTTTCATTCCATTGTTTGGGAGGCCAACAGCCTCCTGAAAGCAGATACCAGCTCTCCCTGCATGGTTTCTCCTTCACTTGGTTGCTTCCATCTAAGCATCGAGAAGAGCTTGCAGGTGTTGTTTTATTTCACACTCATGGTGCGCTGTTCTGTGTTGTTTGTTACAACGCTTCCCACAACTTTCTTTTTCTCCCTCATCTCCAAAAATAGCAAATGACATTGCTGACCCGGATTTTCCACCTGAGTCTGTTTTTCATTTTGAGAGAGCTCAACATGGGTGCTGAGTGTTGCCCCAGCACCGACTAAATACTGATATTTAACTCTAGGACAAAGTCAGAGGTTATCCGTTTCTGCTATGCAGCTGCAAATCTGTCTTTATTCTTGGCATGAGAAGAAAGGATGTTATTTGTGATGGAAGAACTACATATGGGAAAAGCTTGGATGTGCCTGGATTTCTGCACAAAATATGTTCCTGAAACTTAATGTGTACATAGATTTATCTTAGAGCAAAGTCAAGCTTACCCAAAATGACTGGTAAACACAGTTTCCATGATAACAAGTATCTTGAGAGAAGACCTACCCTTTATATGACACATGTGTAACTTGGTTTCTGCAGGCCACACCACCCAGGGCATTCAAGGGGGGCCATAGGACCAGTGATAACTCCCTGGCAGGACCAGCTTCATGGGTGGGCACCCTATGTAGCTGTCCGGGCTCCACCCTCCGGAAGGTCCTGTGCTGTAACGTGCTGCTGTCACCATCATGAAATCCTGAAATTTTAAAACAAAGGGTCTACATTTTAATTTTGCCCTGGGCTCTGCAAATCATGTAGCCAACCTTGTTCCCTGACTCTTGGTCCATCTACTTTTGTTCCCCATTGCTACAGCCTCTGGTTAAATCCAACCCCAGTGATGTCCAGGAGCCCCCTGGACGTGGGTTTTGCAGAGGTTGATGAAGCCATCTGGTCACCTACTTTGTGCCCACTTCATTTCCTTCCTCTCCTGCGCTCACAGGCACTGTGGCCAGGATTTGTGGCAGCCCTCGGGGAGCTACAGACAGCGTGCCGTGCCCTCTGGACTCCCCAGAGGGCTGTGTGTTCCGGCAGAAGTGTTCTCCACTCTCTTGGTAAATACATTTTACCTTTCACCCCAAAGCCCATCTGCTTGCGCCCCAAATGCCTCACACAGCTTAGTGAGAAAATGCCCCTCCAAGGTCTGCTTGTGGCCCCCTCCCTTGTCTCAGCCCCTAGACAGCAACCTTCTACCTTCCCAGTCTCCCGGTCAATGCCTCTCCTCCAAACCTTCCCTTTTCCCCTTCCAGCCACCTTCCTCCCACCTAGAGCTTCACCATCCACCCTTTGGTTCCTGTTTTCCTTGGAAGCCGTCACTAAACATGGATGAGCACTTTTCAAAGAACCATTGCATTTACCAACTCTCTGTGTGTTTTTCAGAACACCTTTTCTGGCATATGTTAATAAATGCAACAAAACAGAGGGAGGTTCACTTATCATATGAATTGGGAAAAACTGCATATTAGATGATTTTCTCGGAGATTTAACTAATTACTGTTAAGTAAGTTGAAAGTTCAGGGAAGAAACTATTTAACTTAACACGGTGTTTACCAAATTGAATTGGGCATTCAACACTTACTGCAAACACACACACACACACAATTAAGTTAGCATTCTGCAGACAGTATATTTGGGGGATGCTCACTAAGAGTATAATAAACTTAATTTATGTAAATTCATTCTTAGCATAATTTAATCTTTTCTTGAGGACTCATAAGGTACCGGTATTTATCATTTGATGTCTGGACAAATGGAAATTAAACACACTCTGAATCACACTTAAAACACGCTAAGGACATTTAGCCTTACATAGAGCTAGGTACATAGATAGCACAGACTTGCTGCATTACTGAATTTAAAGAACCTCTTTGGGCCTCAGTTTCTTATAGGGGTTGGGTAGTTGGTCTCTAAGACCACTTAATAAATGTTGAGTCTTGTATGCCAGGCACTGAGATGTGCAGAATAGGCTCCTCCTCCAACAGAACTCACAGTTCAGTAGAAAACAAGCAAGAAACAAATAACAATACTACAACATGATATTGTTACAAGACATATATACTTAGTATATGGGACACTGAGTTGGGTCTTAAAGTGTGAGCAGGTGTTTGTTAGGATGAGAACATACGGGGAAAGGGACTTCCAAGCTAAGTGTACAGCACATATAAATGCATGGAGGCTTAAAGCACTAAAACTTTTAGAGACACTCTAGGTCTAAATTCCTTGACTTTAAGTTTTAATAAATATTAATAAATTCCATAATGCAAAACATCATGCCCCAAATCAGAGTTTGATATGTTAAGTCTCCTTACAGTGGAATATTCTGAGCTTTCCAGAATTCAGGTAATATTCTGAGGTTTTCTTAAGATAAATTACTGGATAGTAACTAATCCCACACCCCTTCAAAGTCTGCATATGCCAGGAAGCCCAGCAACAGTGGCCAAATAGCTCTGGTCCTGCTAGTGGTTCCCATTCTGCAGACTTTTGTCCTGCCCGAGTGACATCTGGACGGCTCACGAGGGTCAGTCCAGAGCCTCACGTCCCAGGCTTTTTCCAGTTGTGCTCCACAGCTCTCTGGGTTTCAACAGCAGCTTCTACGGTTCTGTGGCTCGTTCCAATGAAATAGTGTGTGCGTGTGTGTGCGTGCCCATGCACCTGTGTGTGTAAAATTACTGAGGCTTCTCATATTTGACCTTTGAGCCTATAATTTTGAATCTGGTTCCTTTTTCTCTTCTGTCTCCAGAAGAGAACGCAGAGCAACTAACCCCGTATGCAACAACTACTGAGCCCACGTGCCACAACTACTGAAGACCGCGCGCCTAGAGCCAGTGCTCTGCAACAAGAGAAGCCACCGCAATGAGAAGCCCGCGCGCCGCAATGAAGAGTAGCCCCCGCTCGCCGCAACTAGAGAAAGCCCGCGTGCAGCAACAAAGACGCAACGCAGCCAAATATAAATAAATAAACATTAAAAAATTAAAAGGAAGATTAAAATATAAAGCACATCATGATAATGCTGTCAGAAAAATCTATTGGAAAAACTGCTGCCACAGCCTCCATTCCTAGCATTCATGTGTACCTATGACTTATCATTATTCTTTTATTTTTATTATTATTATTTTTTTGTGGTATGCAGGCCTCTCACTGTTGTGGCCTCTCCGTTGCGGAGCACAGGCTCCGGACGCGCAGGCTCAGTGGCCATGGCTCACGGGCCCAGTCGCTCCGCGGCATGTGGGATCTTCCCGGACCGGGGTACGAACCCGCGTCCCCTGCATTGGCAGGTGGACTCTCAACCACTGCACCACCAGGGAAGCCCTCATTATTCTTATTTATCAGTTATTTCAGGGTGTTTCTTCCCAGCAAGGTCCCAGGATACATTTTGATTATGAGTTTCTTTGTTTGCTTTATAAACAATACTAAACCACTATCAACTAAACTATGGTGCTTAATTAAGCAACCAGTGATGCCCTGATATACGTGCATTTGAAGTCAAGGCCTCGTTACTTAGGAGAGGTGACTCATTAGGTGGGTAAAGCTTTTGCAGGAGTTATTTTTAAATGAACTCCTGAGCATGCATTGTCACCTAAAAAAAAGAAGGGTTTTTAGAGGATGGACAAAAAAAAAGGGCTAATTTAGATGCCTGAGAAAATAGCTTGAAAAATATAGGCCATTTGCTCAGGCTAGAGAGGGTGCCCCAGGGGTAAGGACATAGGAACTGGACAAACAGAGCAGAGCCACTAAATAGAAGGGAGAGAGGAACTGAGGGAAAATTTTGAGAGGTGCCTAAATTTTACCTTGGTTGACCATGCTTAATGTTATAATGCTTTACATTTTTATTTTGATTAGATGTGTCTAATGTTAGACTTGGAAGTCTAACATCCAAGTAACAGTATGTTCAATCCACACAACAGAGTACTACACAGCTGTAAACACCAATGAGTACTATATGGAACAATCCTGCAAATACAGGGTTAGAGAAAACAAAGTAAGGTAGGAAAAGTGTCTATGCAATACTACTGTTTTATCTAAGAAGGGAGATTAAATACACAAAAATATTTGCTTTTCTTTTTTTTTTCTTTTTTTTTAACATCTTCATTGGAGTATAAATGCTTTACAATGGTGTGTTAGTTTCTGCTTTATAACAAAGTGAATCAGTTATACATATACATATGTTCCCATATCTCTTCCCTCTTGCGTCTCCCTCCCTCCCAACCTCCCTATCCCACCCCTCCAGACGGTCACAAAGCACCAAGCTGACCTCCCTGTGCTATGCGGCTGCTTCCCACTAGCTATCTACCTTACGTTTGGTAGTGTATATATGTCCATGCCTTTCTCTCGCTTTGTCACAGCTGACCCTTCCCCCTCCCCATATCCTCAAGTTCATTCCCTAGTAGGTCTGTGTCTTTATTCCTGTCTTACCCATAGGTTCTTCATGACACTTTTTTTTCTTAACTACCATATATATGTGTTA
This sequence comes from Pseudorca crassidens, assembly GCF_039906515.1. Lineage (NCBI taxonomy): Eukaryota > Metazoa > Chordata > Mammalia > Artiodactyla > Delphinidae > Pseudorca > Pseudorca crassidens. Next base: position 32,378,806 of record NC_090309.1, read on the forward strand.
GCATACGGTATTTGACTTTCCCTTTCTGATTACTTCACTCTGTATGACAGATTCTAGGTCTATCCACCTCATTACAAATAGCTCAATTTCGTTTCTTTTTATTCCATTGTATATATGTGCCACATCTTCTTTATCCATTCATCTGATGATGGACACTTAAGTTGTTTCCATCTCGAGGCTATTGTAAATAGAGCTGCAATGAACATTTTGGTACATGACTCTTTTTGAATTATGGTTTTCTCAGGGTATATGCCCAGTAGTGGCATTGCTGGGTCATATGGTAGTTCTATATGTAGTTTTTTAAGGAAACTCCATACTGTTCTCCACAGTGGCTGTATCAATTTACACTCCCACCAACACTGCAAGAGGGTTCCCTTTCCTCCACACCCTCTCCAGCATTTATTGTTTCTAGATTTTTTTTTTTTAAACATCTTTATTGGGGTATAATTGCTTTACAATGGTGTGTTAGTTTCTGCTTTATAACAAAGTGAATCAGTTATACATATACATATGTTCCCATATCTCTTCCCTCTTGCGTCTCCCTCCCTCCCACCCTCCCTATCCCACCCCTCCAGGCTGTCACAAAGCACCGAGCCAATATCCCTGTGCCATGCGGCTGCTTCCAACTAGCTATCTACCTTACTACGTTTCTTAGTGTGTATATGTCCATGACTCTCTCTCGCCCTGTCACAGCTCACCCTTCCCCCTCCCCATAACCTCAAGTCCGTTCTCTAGGAGGTCTGTGTCTTTATTCCCGCCTTACCCCTAGGTTCTTCATGACATTTTTTTTTCTTAAATTCCATATATATGTGTTAGCATACGGTATTTGTCTTTTTCTTTCTGACTTACTTCACTCTGTATGACAGACTCTAGGTCTATCCACCTCATTACAAATAGCTCAATTTCGTTTCTTTTTATGGCTGAGTAATATTCCATTGTATATATGTGCCACATCTTCTTTATCCATTCATCCGATGATGGGCACTTAGGTTGTTTCCATCTCCGGGCTATTGTAAATAGAGCTGCAATGAACATTTTGATACATGACTCTTTTTGAATTTTGGTTTTCTCAGGGTATATGCCCAGGAGTGGGATTGCTGGGTCATATGGTAGTTCTATTTGTAGCTTTTTAAGGAACCTCCATACTGTTCTCCATAGTGGCTGAACCAATTCACATTCCCACCAGCAGTGCAAGAGTGTTCCCTTTTCTCCACACCCTCTCCAGCATTTATTGTTTCTAGATTTTTTGATGATGGCCATTCTGACTGGTGTGAGATGATATCTCATTGTAGTTTTGATTTGCATTTCTCTAATGATTAGTGATGTTGAGCATTCTTTCATGTGTTTGTTGGCAGTCTGTATATCTTCTTTGGAGAAATGTCTATTTAGGTCTTCTGCCCATTTTTGGATTGGGTTGTTTCTTTTTTTGTTATTGAGCTGCATGAGCTGCTTATAAATTTTGGAGAATAATCCTTTGTCAGTTGCTTCATTTCAAAATATTTTCTCCCATTCTGAAGGTTGTCTTTTGGTCTTGTTTATGGTTTCCTTTGCTGTGCAAAAGCTTTGAAGTCTCATTGGGTCCCATTTTTGTTTTTATTTCCATTTCTCTTGGAGGTGGGTCAAAAAGGATCTTGCTGTGATTTATGTTCATAGAGTGTTCAGCCTATATTTTCTTCTAAGAGTTTGATAGTTTCTGGCCTTACATTTAGGTCTTTAATCCATTTTGAGCTTATTTTTGTGTATGGTGTTAGGGAGTGATCTAATCTCATACTTTTCATTACCTGTCCAGTTTTCCCAGCACCACTTATTGAAGAGGCTGTCCTTTCTTCACTGTACAAAAGATAAGGTGACCACTTATCAAAGATAAGGTGACCATATGTGCATGGGTTTATCGCTGGGATATCTATCCTGTTCCATTGATATATCTTTCTGTTTTTGTGCCAGTACTATACTGTCTTGATTACCGTAGCTTTGTAGTATAGTCTGAAGTCAGGAAGCCTGATTCCTCCAGCTCCGTTTTTCATTCTCGAGATTGCTTTGGCTATTCGGGGTCTTTTGTGTTTCCATACAAATTGTGAAATTTTTTGTTCTAGTTCTGTGAAAAATGCCAGTGGTAGTTTGATAGGGATTGCATTGAATCTGTAGATTGCTTTGGGTAGTAGAGTCATTTTCACAATGTTGATTCTTCCAATCCAAGAACATGGTATATCTCTCCATCTATTTGTATCATCTCTAATTTCTCTCATCAGTGTCTTATAATTTTCTGCATACAGGTCTTTTGTCTCCTTAGGTAGGTTTATTCTTAGATATTTTATTCTTTTTGTTGCAATGGTAAATGGGAGTGTTTTCTTAATTTCACTTTCAGATTTTTCATCATTAGTGTATAGGAATGCTAGAGATTTCTGTGCATTAATTTTGTATCCTGCTACTTTACCAAATTCATTGATTAGCTCTAGTAGTTTTCTGGTAGCATCTTTAGGATTCTCTATGTATAGTATCATGTCATCTGCAAACAGTAACAGCTTTACTTCTTCTTTTCTGATTTGGATTCCTTTTATTTCCTTTTCTTCTCTGATTGCTGTGGCTAAAACTTCCAAAACTATGTTGAATAAAAGTGGTGAGAGTGGGCAACCCTGTCTTGATCCCGATCTTAGTTGAAATGCTTTCAGTTTTTCACCATTGAGGACGATGTTGGCTGTGGGTTTGTCATATATGGCCTTTATTATGTTGAGGAAAGTTCCCTCTATGCCTACTTTCTGGAGGGTTTTTATCATAAAAGGGTGTTGAATTTTGTCGAAAGTTTTCTCTGCATCTATTGAGATGATCATATGGTTTTTCTCCTTCAATTTGTTAATTTGGTGTATCACATTGATTGATTTGCGTATATTGAAGAATCCTTGCATTCCTGGGATAAACCCCACTTGATCATGGTGTATGATCCGTTTAATGTGCTGCTGGATTCTGTTAGCTAGTATTTTGTTGAGGATTTTTGCATCTATGTTCATCAGTGATATTGGCCTGTAGTTTTCTTTCTCTGTGGCATCCATGTCTGGTTTTGGTATCAGGGTGATGGTGGCCTCGTAGAATGAGTTTGGGAGTGTTCCTCCCTCTGCTATATTTTGGAAGAGTTTGAGAAGGATAGGTGTTAGCTCTCCTCTAAATGTTTGATAGAATTCGCCTGTGAAGCCATCTGGTCCTGGGCTTTTGTTTGTTGGAAGGTTTTTAATCACAGTTTCAATTTCAGTGCTTGTGATTGGTCTGTTCATATTTTCTATTTCTTCCTGATTCAGTCTTGGCAGGTTGTGCATTTCTAAGAATTTGTCCATTTCTTCCAGGTTGTCCATTTTATTGGCATAGAGTTGCTTGTAGTAATCGCTCATGATCTTTTGTATTTCTGCAGTGTCAGTTTTACTTCTCCTTTTTCATTTCTAATTCTATTGATTTGAATCTTGTCCCTTTTTTTCTTGATGAGTCTGGCTAATGGTTTATCAATTTTGTTTATCTTCTCAAAGAACCAGCTTTTAGTTTTATTGATCTTTGCCATCATTTCCTTCATTTCTTTTTCATTTATTTCTGATCTGATCTTTATGATTTCTTTCCTTCTGCTAACTTTGGGGTTTTTTTGTTCTTCTTTCTCTAATTGCTTTAGGTGCAAGGTTAGGTTGTTTATTCAAGATGTTTCCTGTTTCTTAAGGTAGGATTGTATTGCTATAAACTTCCCTCTTCGAACTGCTTTTGCTGCATCCCATAGATTTTGGGTCGTCGTGTCTCCATTGTCATTTGTTTCTAGGTTTTTTTTAATTTCCTCTTTGATTTCTTCAGTGATCATTTCGTTATTATGTAGTGTATTGTTTAGCCTCCCTGTGTTTGTACTTTTTACAGATCTTTTCCTGTAATTGATATCTAGTCTCATAGCGTTGTGGTCAGAAAAGATACTTGATACAATTTCAATTTTCTTAAATTTACCAAGGCTTGATTTGTGACCCAAGATATGATTTATCCTGAAGAATGTTCCATGAGCACTTGAGAAAAATGTGTATTCTGTTGCTTTTGGATGGAATGTCCTATAAATATCAATTAAGTCCATTTTGTTTAATGTATCATGTAAAGCTTGTGTTTCCTTATTTATTTTCATTTTGGATGATCTGTCCTTTGGTGAAAGTGGGGTGTTAAAGTCCCCTACTATGAATGTGTTACTGTCGATTTCCCCTTTTATGGCTGTTAGTATTTGCCTTATGTATTGAGGTGCTCCTATGTTGGGTGCATAAATATTTACAATTATTATATCTTCTTCTTGGATCAATCCCTTGATCATTATGTAGTGTCCTTCTTTGTCTCTTCTAATAGTCTTTATTTTAAAGTCTATTTTGTCTCATATGAGAATTGCTAATCCAGCTTTCTTTTGGTTTCCATTTGCATGAAATATCTTTTTCCATCCCCTTACTTTCAGTCTGTATGTGTCTCTAGGTCTGAAGTGGGTCTCTTGTAGACAGCAAATATATGGGTCTTGTTTTTTATCCATTCAGCCAATCTGTGTGTTTTGGTGGGAGCATTTAGTCCATTTACATTTAAGGTAATTATCGATATGTGTGTTCCTATTCCCATTTTCTTAATTGTTTTGGGTTCATTATTGTAGGTCTTTTCCTTCTCTTGTGTTTCTTGCCTAGAGAAGTTCCTTTAGCAGTTGTAAAGTTGGTTTGGTGGTGCTGAACTCTCTCAGCTTTTGCTTGTATGTAAAGGTTTTAATTTCTCCATCAAATCTGAATGAGATCCTTGCTGGGTAGAGTAATCTTGGTTGTAGGTTTTTCTCCTTCATCACTTTAAATATGTGCTGCCACTCCCTTTGGCTTGCAGAGTTTCTGCTGAAAGATCAGCTGTTAACCTTATGGGGATTCCCTTGTGTGTTATTTGTTGTTTTGCCCTTGCTGCTTTTAATATGTTTTCTTTGTATTTAATTTTTGATAGTTTGATTAATATGATTCATATGTGTCTTGGCATATTTCTCCTTGGATTTATCCTGTATGGAACTCTCTGCACTTCCTGGAGTTGATTAACTATTTCCTGTCCCATATTAGGGAAGTTTTCAACTATAATCTCTTCAAATATTTTCTCAGTCCCTTTCTTTTTCTCTTCTTCTTCTGGAATCCCTGTAATTCGAATGTTGGTGCATTTAATGTTTAATGTTGTCCCAGAGGTCTCTGAGACTGTCCTCAGTTCTTTTTGTTCTTTTCTTTATTCTTCTCTGCAGTAGTTATTTCCACTATTTTATCTTCCAGGTCACTTATCCGTTCTTCTGCCTCAGTTATTCTGCTATTGATCCCATCTAGAGTATTTTTAATTTCTTTTATTGTGTTGTTCATCGTTGCTTGTTTCATCTTTAGTTCTTCTAGGTCCTTGTTAAATGTTTCGTGCATTTTGTCTATTCTATTTCCAAGATTTTGGATCATTTTTACTATCATTATTCTGAATTCTTTTTCAGGTAGACTGCCTATTTCCTCTTCATTCGTTAGGTCTGGTGGGTTTTTATCTTGCTCCTTCATCTGCTGTGTGTTTTTCTGTCTTCTCATTTTGCCTATCTCTCTGTGTTTGGGGTCTCCTTTTTACAGGCTGCAGGTTCATAGTTCCCGTTGTTTTTGGTGTCTGTCCCCAGTGGCTAAGGTTGGTTCAGTGGGTTGTGTAGGCTTCCTGGTGGAGGGGACTAGTGCCTGTGTTCTGGTGGATGAGGCTGGATCTTGTCTTTCTGGTGGGCAGGTCCATGTCTGGTGGTGTGTTTTGGGGTGTCTGTGGACTTATTATGATTTTAGGCAGCCTCTCTGCTAATGGGTGGGGTTCTGTTCCTGTCTTGCTAGTTGTTTGGCATAGGATGTCCAGCACTGTAGCTTGCTGGTCGTTGAGTGAAGCTGGATGCTGGTGTTGAGATGGAGATCTCTGGGAGATTTTTGCCGTTTGATATTATGTGTAGCTGGGAGGTCTCTTGTGGACCAGTGTCCTGAAGTTGGCTCTCCAACCTAGGAGGCACAGTACTGACTCCTGGCTGCAGCACCAACAGCCTTTCATCCACACAGCTCAGAATAAAAGGAAGAAAAATAGAAAGAAAGAATTAGTAGAAGTAGAAAGAAAGAAGGGAGGGAGGGAGGGAGGAAGGAAGGAAGGAAGGAGGGAAGGAAGGAAAAAAAGAAAGAAAGAAGATAAAGTACAATAAAATAAAGTAAGATAAAATATAATAAAGTTATTAAAATAAAAAAACAATTATTAAGAGAAAAAAATTTTAAAAAAACAAAAAACGGACAGATAGAACCCTAGGACAAATGGTGGAAGCAAAGCTATACAGACAAAATCTCATACAGAATAATACACATACACACTCACAAAAAGAGAAAAAGGGGAAAAAGTCATAAATCTTGCTCTCAAAGTCCACCTCCTTAATTTGGGATGATTCGTTTTCTATTCATGTATTCCACAGATGCAGGGTACATCAAGTTGATTGTGGAGCTGTAATCCGCTGCTTCTGAGGCTGCTGGGAGAGATTTCCCTTTCTCTTCTTTGTTCTCATAGCCCCCAGGGGCTCAGCTTTGGATTTGGCCCCGCCTCTGCGTGTAGGTCGCAGGAGGGCGTCTGTTCTTCGCTCAAACAGGACGGGGTTAAAGGAGCCGCTGATTCGGGGGCTCTGGCTCACTCAGGCCGGGGGGAGGGGCGCGGAGTGTGGGGCGGGCCTGCGGCGGCAGAGGCCAGCGTGATGTTGCACCAGCCTGAGGCGTGCCCTGCATTCTCCTGGGGAAGTTGTCCCTGGATCCGGGGACCCTGGCAGTGGCGAGCTGCACAGGCTCCCCGGAAGCGGGGTGTGTATAGTGACCTGTGCTCGCACACAGGCTTCTTGGTGGCGGCAGCAGCAGCCTTAGCGTCTCCTGCCCATCTCTGGGGCCCGCGCTTGTAGCCGCGGCTCGCGCTCGTCTCTGGAGCTCCTCCAAGCAGCGCTCTTAATCCCCTCTCCTCGCGCACCAGGAAACAAAGAGGCAAGAAAAAGTCTCTTGCCTCTTTGGCAGCTCCAGACTTTTCCCCGGACTCCCTCCCGGCCAGCCGTGGCGCACTAACCCCCTGCAGGATGTGTTCACGCCGCCAACCCCAGTCCTCTCCCGGCGCTCCGACCGAAGCCCGAGTCTCAACTCCCAGTCCCGCCCGCCCCGGCGGGTGAGCAGACAAGCCTCTCGGGCTGGTGAGTGCCGGTCGGCCCTGATCCTCTGTGCGGGAATCTCTCCGCTTTGCCCTCCGCACCCCTGTTGCTGTGCTCTCCTCTGCGGCTCCGAAGCTTTCCCCCTCCGCCACCCGCAGTCTCTGCCCGCGAAGGGGCTTCCTAGTGTGTGGAAAACTTTCCTCCTTCACGGCTCCCTCCCACTGGTTCAGGTCCCGTCCCTATCCTTTTGTCTCTGTTCTTTTTTCTTTTGCCCTACCCAGGTACGTGGGGAGTTTCTTGCCTTTTGGGAGGTCTGAGGTCTTCTGCCAGCGTTCTGTAGGTGTTCTGTAGGAGTTGTTCCACGTGTAGATGTATTTCTGGTGTATCTGTGGGGAGGAAGGTGATCTCCACGTCTTACTCTTCCGCCATCTTCCCAGAAGCCCCCGCTCAAGTTCAGATTTTGTTGCCGCTTGATCTTACACTCAGTCTTGAATTGTATCTGCTAGTTTAGGAGGGTCTCCTGTGGAGGCAGGAGTGGCTGTGGCTCAGTGCAGGGGTAAGGACACAGGCAGCAGAAGTTATGCTTTTCTTTTTTAAATGGAAGAATAAACCATAAAATTTTGTTTTTTGAAAAAGATTATCTTGGGGCTTCCCTTTTGGTCCAGTGGTTAAGAATCTGCCTTCCAATGTAGGGGACACTGGTTCGATCCTTGGTCGGGGAACTAGGATCCCACATGCTGTAGGGCAACTAAGCCTGTGCACTGCAACCACTGAGCCCGTGCATCACAACTAGAGGGACTGTGTGCCACAACTAAGACCTGACGCAGCCAAAAAAAAAAAAAAAAAAAAAAAAGATGATCTCTTTTGGGGGTAGGGGTCAGGTGGAGGGGACTGGAGAAGAAGCCACTGTCATATGAATATGCCTGGTTTGAGGACTTGACTTCAGAAGCTGGTAAACATTTTACATAATTTCATTCAAAAATATTTTTCATAAATTTTTTAAAAACTAAAATCAAAATGAAACAAATGAACTAAAATGTACTTGGAGAAGTAGCAACACAGAAAGGCACTATTTCAAGGAACTATTTCAAGTGACTAATTTGATTTTCATTGTTATTATATACCTTAAAAACAAAAATAACTACACAGCAATCTTAAATGGATTCCAGTAATCATATTATGGGTGGAAGTGTTAGAACAGGTTTTCTAAGACAGCTGCATGTTTATTGTAAAATAAAACAAATAAATAATGGTGTTGATGTCTTTGAGGACTGGGATTTTTGGTAAGAGAGAAAGAAAATACAAATGTAACATTGGTGAAGTTTGGAAACATCCTGTGACTTCTCTGGCCGTCTAGTGGTTAAGACTCTGTCTTGTTTGAAAATGTCATATAAACTCATGACAGACCTGCTCTTAAAGAAAAGGAGTATCTCCTAACTTTCTACTGAAATGGCCCAGAAACCACGATCAACCCTGTAGCCTGACAACCCTAGAGCTCAGAGTATTGTCTCTAAATCTCATTGCCCATTAAAAGGAATCAGGACCCTTGGAGTAATGGCTGATTCCAGATCTGAGGCCGAAAATTCATGAGCTGAGACCGGAATATAAAGAATCCTGTTATACTAGAAATCAAGAAAATTACTAGGATCATATTTAAAAGATTCAGAAGCCAACCTGAATAAACTCCCACTGGCCAAATATGGCACAAATGAATATTAATAATAATAATAATGGCAATGGATTGAAATACATTAAAAACCATGAGTTCATGATGATACTTAAAACAAAACAAAATCAAACACTCACTGGCCAGCTTTGGCAGATGCTAGGGAACCAATTCATTATTTTGAAAATTAGTGAATAACCATTTCCTGTATAATCTGTACTTCAGGGTACAAATAATTGATGAGGGGTACTTCTTTAGAGAAGTATTTCGGCTAATAAATGGGGAAAGAATGATAGAATATCACCATTTGCAACTCCTAATTAATTAACGGACCTAGACACTTATCAGTGGCTGCTGACACAGCAAAAAGAGAGCCAGACATTCTTTGCTTCCTAATGAGAAATATACAATACCACCCATGAAGTATTCTGCCCCCCAAAATCAAACATAGATCTGATCACAGGAAATATAGGGGACAGAGGAACATGTTAAAGACATCCTAATAATATAGTCGGAAAAATCCAGTCTGAGAAATTCTACAAGACAGATGACTCAGCACCTTCAGCAAATAAATTGCCAGGGAGAAAAAATAATGAAAAGGTAAACCTATAGATTAAAAGAAACTTAAGAAACACATCAACCAATTGCAATGGGTGGACCTTAGACTTATCCTGATTTGAGCAAATTCAAATTAAAAAATGTATGAGACAAATGGGAAAGTTTAAACATTGACTGGATATTAGATGATATTAGGGAATCAATATTAATTTCTTAAGTGTGATAAAAGTATTGTGGGTATATTTTCAAAGAGTACTTGTATTTTAGAGATACAGGCTGAAGTCTTTATAGATGCAGTGATACGAAGTCATGAATATGTTTCACAATGATCTAGGGTAGGGGTATAGATGATACAAGATTAGATACAAATTGATAATTATAGAAACTTGATGATGTATTCATTGTATTATTCTTTCTACTTTTTAATTTTGAAAATTTTCCCTAATAAAAAAAAGTTTTTTCACGTGCACTGTACTACCCTTCTAATTAATAAGAGCCAAGCAAAGCCAGGAGTAGGGGATGCCTCTTGGCATGTACCTAGAAAGAGCAGTGCATCAAAATACAGGAACTCATAGACTTGAAAGAGACCCTATTCCCTCCTCTGTGGCTTGAACCACCTCTACATTGTTCCTAAATACTGTTGCCCATATTCTGCAGGATTACCTTCAGCCTGTTCCACTTGTGACAGCTTTGAAAGTTCTTCCTCATCCTGAGCAGAAATCAGTCTCCCTGTATCTTTCTGCCACCCATAGATTATAGGCCTAAACCTTCCTCACACAATAGTCCTTCAAATATTTGAAAACCAGCATTCACCTGTCCCTCTCGCCCTAACTGCACATGCAGGTCTTTTGAGCTTCAGCCCTAATTCTGTCCCCACAGGCCCAATACTTTGGTTTTCTGCCATCCTGGCTGCTCTGCTCTGATCTCAGAACGGTTTGACTTGTAAGTCATGTGCTCTGGAATGAAGTGATCTGGGTGTAGCCTGACAATTACAGAGAACAACAGGGCTATCGCCTCCCTTGTTCCAGTTACCACATTTTTTGTTGTTGTTGTTACACGGGGCTGGAGCCTGGATGCACAAATTTCCAAGAGCTGGGGTGTTACATTTTCAAGAATTCTGTAGGCCAATTGTTAAAGGCAGTCATAATTAAAATTTAAATTACATAAACTTACAATTACATGTTATATTAAAGGTAAAAAATACTTAAAATGTATCACTTCCTTATTAGTTTACTACATATTACTATTATCTCTTCCTTTGAGGTTATTTACTTTGACTGCATTTGTGTAGTGGAAATACTGTAATGTACTGGTATGCTACTGCAAATCTCTTCCAAACTGGATTCAGTGACATCATTGGTGACTTGAAACTGGCCATGGTGGGAGTATTTACACTACAGAAATTGGCAGGTGCCATGAATCAAGGTGTTTTCTTCCTGCAGAGAGCTAGTTGTTAAACATTTTACCACCACACCCCTAGACACAGCCTGAAGTTTTAGGGTTTTTCTGGCAGCCACGTTACACTCCTGACTCAAATTAGGCTAAGGCGCTTAGCTTCTGCTAAAGTAAGTATAACCCATTCTTACTGATACAAATTAGTTCGTCAGACCTCATACTAATAATTTGCAAATTGCTTCCTTTTAGATTCAACTCACTAATTCTGATTTTGTCATCCAAGTATTCATTAGACCTCCAACTTCAGGTTACCAATAAATTTAATGAGCACACCTTCTGTATATTTATTCTGAAAGCATTCATGAGGGGAAGAGGGACACAGCCCTTGGACTCATCATTATATATTGTACTTTCTTACAGTTTGATATCAATTTGTTAGTCAGCACCTTGTGCATATAATCAACTGGTTACTAATTCATCAACAATGCCAGAGTCCAGTTCGTTATTTCCCCATCTGGTCCAAAAGAAAATCATGAAAAACCTCATTAAATGTCCAACCAATGATGAAATACTCTCTCTATAAGGGCTTTCCCTGAGCTGCTGGGCAGGTAACCTTGTCAAAGAGGGAAGGAGATAATCAGCCTTGGCTGATTCTGAATGAGCTCCTTCTGAGTCAACCATTACTTCACCTAGAACCTGAAACTGTTCGTCTAGTCACACATTCTAGAGTTTTGCCTGAGATTGAAGTTACAGACAATGGTCTACAAATTTTCTGGTTCTGCCTTCTCTCTCGTTCTGGAAAATTAGGATATCCCACTGTCTCCAGTCTTCTGATAACTCTCCTACTCTCAGTGATGTCCCCCAAATCACTGACAATTGGTGATCCCATGCTAAGTTTTCCTCGGGGCCCTAAGACGTTATTTCTCAAAGCTGGGGATTTGAACTCACCTGGAGCAGTTCTGGGCTTTTTCACATTCTATCACTCCATCTTGGGCTTCCATCTTCCCTTACTAAGGTTCATTCTTTTCTCTATTCCTCTTCATCTTACTCCTTCCATGTGGAGAAGAAATGTCTCTGCCATGAAAGTCAGAAACAAAAGAAAATGGAAAAGCTCTATTTTCTTCGTATCACCCACTGGCAGTGGTCCCAAGCTGAAGATCCTATCCTTTACCTGATGTTAGTTGTCAAACTTTACTAAAATGACAGTAATAACAGAACCTTGTAGTTTTAGAATAACTTGAGTGTATTGGGAGCTTTAGCTTTTCTGATACTTATGACTGTGTCCACGAATATTCCAGCACAAAGAATGACAATTTGATGGTAGGATAGATATACGATGAGATTCCTGACCTTTCAGAAGTTGTGACATCACATCCTTGTTTGAATTTGCAACAAGCTCCCTACCGTAGGGCATGATATATATTAATTTTAAAATTTTTATTAATTTGGTCTTGAGAATTTTTCACCTTGAAGTGTTTTAATAAAACACTGTAGATAGTTCTGATAATTACAAAATTACAATCAAGGGGAACGGCAAATACGGAAGAACTCAGTATACTTGGGAGCTTTTTTCTTTAATTTTACTTAGCTGATCTTTAATATAAAAACACCTCTTAATATAACCAACTCTTGTTATTCAGCATTTTTTACCTGGAAGTCTGTAAGTTGCCCTTATACACAGTTCCAAAAAATGTTAATGATGTTTATAGGTTTTAACTTGGAGGCCCTGAACTAAGAGATATGAAACCTAGGTTTTCCACTTTGTTTTGCTACTAATCAGTCGTGCCATCTTGAAAAATCCCTTTGCCTTTTTTGTTCACATCTAAATATTGTTGTAAGTCCCTTCCTGATCTAAGAGCAGAGAGCAGTAAAATGCCCAGCTATCCTGTCTACGGGTTCTTGGCTGTCTGCACTCACTCTCTGTAGTTGATGTGAGTATGCGGGTATGTATGGGGGGACAGGGAGGAAAGGTTTGAGTTGGGAGCCTTGGTAGGGAAAGGGGGAAGAGGAGGAGGAAAATAGCCCATATCATTCCTCTGAGGTTTTTCACAAGAGGTAATTTCAAAACAAAACTAAGTCAACTTATCAAAACAAGATAATGACAAGGGAGAAAGTAAAAGTTTTTGGCCAAATCCATCTCACAATCATTCTTTCCTGTCCCCACAAAGCTATCTGAACTGAGATCTTGTTAGTGAACCTCCATTTCCAGTAAACATCACTCACTTAGAACAAAAACGGGAAGCTCCCACATGTAGCCACTGGAAACAGTCCCAGATGCAGGAAGAGGTTTGTATGACATCATCCAGAAAGTTATGCATTGGGAAGGTCTGCAGATTAGAAGACTAGCTCACCTAAGGGTACTTTTCACTAGGAGTTTTTATCCAGTTTTAGAAGTCCCAAGTTTCCTGGAAAATGTATTTATTAATAAGTGTGTATATTTAACCCATATGTTGAAATGTATATACCTTACTGGAAATTGCTCAGATGCTAAAGAAATGTTATTCATGTGTGTAAACATTTAATTAAATAGTAGAAAAAAAAAGACAAATATTATTGTTCCTCTGTATGTGAAAAAGTTTTGTTCATGCTTTTAAAAATAACTCGGTTGTTTTAGTAAAAATGATATGTGCTCATTGCAAAATATTGAAACAAATCAGAAAAGCACAAAGAAGGTAACAAAAATCTGCTGAAGCTTCATTAGCCACAAATAAACATTGACAGAATTTTGGTAGACTCTCCAGACATTTTTCTGTGCATATGTACGTTTAATTTTACAGGAGTGGCATGTTTTTTATTTGCGGCGTTGTGTTCTTCCTTCCTCCTCAATAATGTCACTAACATCTTTATGTGTAACCAAATATAGGTATATGGTGTGACTTCAGAGGACTCCATAATTTTTCATTTTATTTTGTTTGTTCCATATAGTTAGTCGATTCCATGTGGATGAAAATATAGGTTGTTGAGAAAGAGCTTTTTTAAGCTTCAAAAGAACAGTTATGTAAAGAATATAAAGTTATGTTAAGTAACATATTTGCACAAGAATCTGGTTTGGTTATTCCTCCTGCAAAAGCTTGAAATATAGTAAATGAACAGTGAGTGTTATAGACATGTAAATGTATCTGAGCCGTTAATACAATTAAGTGTTTTAAAAAGCAAGAATGAATCACAAAGTAAAACTCAACATATTTAACAACACATTGAATAAAAGAGGCTGCACAAAGCTCCCTACCCACTTCTGCCATTTGAAGATACAGGAGACCTGCGACCAGGAACAAGGTCCTCACCCGACCACCCTGGCACCCTGATCTCTGACTTCCAGTCTCCAGGACTGTGAGAAATAAATGTTGTTTGTAAGCCATCCAGTCTCTGATATTTTGTTATAGTAGCCCAAATGGACTAAGACGGACTTTGAACAAGTTAACTAGTTACCAGTTCTGAGTCTCCCACAATTCCAAAGTCTTCTTCATTTCCCATGAATCTACAAACCACATCTGTTAATTTTAGTTTTAATTTCCTTTTGAGGCAAAATTCCTTTATTCATTTGTTTCTGAACCTACAATTCTGAAACCCAATGAATTTTAACATTAATGTATTTATTATTTACATATTGTCACATTTCAAAACAAATTTGAGGCAGTAAATGTTATTACTTAGTAATTAACAGTTTAGTTTTTTTTGTTGTTTTTTTTTGCGGTATGCGGGCCTCTCACTGTTGTGGCCTCTCCCGTTGTGGAGCACAGGCTCCGGACGGGCAGGCTCAGCGGCCATGGCTCACGGGCCTAGCCGCTCTGCGGCATGTGGGATCTTCCCGGACCGGGGCACGAACCCGTGTCCCCTGCATCGGCAGGCGGACTCTCAACCACCGCGCCACCAGGGAAGCCCCATTTTAATGATTTTTAAGTTCAGTGGCATTAAGTACATTCACATTTTTATACAACCATCACCACCATACATCTCCAGAACTTTTTCATCTTCCCCAACTGAAATTCCCATTAAACAATGACTCCCCAATCCCCCTTACTCCCAGCTCCTGGTAACCACCATTCTACTTTCTGTCTTTGTGATTTGACTATTATAGGTAACTTGACTTTGTTCGGTTTTAAGCCTTAAATAAATCTCTTCTCTATCTTGGTTGAGAACTCTGCTAGTTTGAAAGAGCCAGCTTTAAAAAATCCAAATGTTTTTTACGTGGAGGTGACATTTACATACCACAAAATGCTTACAGATACTTTAAAACATACAAAATTTTCCCTATCTTTATGTGAATGTATATGTGATAATGTATTATCAGCATGATTATAAAGTCATGAGACTCGTGTGCCATTTTATTTTGAAGTCACATCATACCCCTAAACGAAATAGCAGAATACAAATCTATATGCTGTGATTCCACCATGTAAAAAAGAATATCTTTGTATAGAATAAGACTGGAAAGTAAGAACATGGGAAAATAAAAATGGCTTATTTTTAGAGTGGTGCAGTTTTTGCAATGTGATTTTTAAAAAAATTATCAATAGTGTTATCAAGTTGGAGAACAGTTTTTTTTTAAATAAATTTATTTATTTATTTAATTTATTTTTGGCTGCATTCGATCTTTGCTGTGCGCCGGCTTTCTCTTGTTGCAGCAAGCAGGGTTACTCTTTGTTGCCATGCGCGGGCTTCTCATTGCGGTGGCTTCTCTTACTGGGGAGCACGGGCTCTAGGCGCAGGCTTCAGTAGTTGTGGCTCGCAGGCTCTAGAGCGCAGGCTCAGTAGCTGTGGCGCACCGCTCCGCGGCATGTGGGATCTTCCCGGACCAGGACTCGACCCATGTCTCCTGCATTGGCAGGCGGATTCTTAACCACTGCGTCACCAGGGAAGCCCCTAGTTTTTTTATTATAAGAGGATAGCAGAAAATAGATATTAAATTCACAGATTACTAAATGAGAAGAGAAAGGGCTGATGTTGTCTTATATCTCAAAGTTTCTAGAAAATCATTTCCATGAAAACTTTTCCCAGGTCCAACCAATTTGAATGTGGAAAGCATTTTTTTTCCCCTCTCTGAAAATAGACACAGAAATCATTGAGTACACCTATAGAAAGGCTGACTCACAAAATGTCCATTATACTCTACACATTAGGCATAAATTATAAGCCAAGGGGAATGTGCGCATATAATTTTAGGAAAATTAACTCAAGATCTTTTCCATTTTCAAATGAATTGTGTCCTAAAATTGACCTGCCTGTGGTAAAGGTATGTGCTGACTCTTTTCCACCTTTCCTTTCACAATAGTCTTTCTCCCACTTTGCAAAAGGAAGGCGTACCTGTCACCATTTACCTCACTGTGCAAAACCCTCCAGACAGGCAAACAAAAAGACTATGCAAAATAATTGGTCTCTGGGAAGCATCTTAATCACAAATCAAGTCACTAAATTCACACGCTAAGGCTTATACTTATTTCTGTTAAAGGAGAAGCTAGGGGTTCGAAATGGAATATTTGGTTCTTGTTGAGGTGTATCTAACTCAGTGTGAATCTAGGACTTTTATTTAATGACTTTGCCTCTTCTATTCCTTAACTATTGTCAAAGGATGCAGCATTTTTTAGAAGTTCCATGAGGGGAAAGCAAAGACAGCATTGGTGAAAAGTACTGAAGTGTGTAAGCAGCTTTTTAAAAACAAGCAATTCTTTTAGGCTATTCTTAACATTCATCCTTAGGCCATATCATTAGCTGGAGAGAAAAGCATGTTCAAACTGAATAAGCAGAACAAGCCTGTGGCACTGACTCTTCAACATAATTTGAGGGTTTTCTGGGACTATTGTATATGATTTTAGATGAAAATTTTACTTAATTTGTTTAAAATTCAGTGTGAATCAATAAGCTACAATCTATTTTATAAAGCATATAATGAAAAATTTATTCCAGCTATAGTCAATCTTCATCTTATTTCAACTAATTCAATATTTAGTATTTTCTAAATCCTAATAAAAACAAAAAATAAAAGTAGATGCCAGCTGCGAGGTCAATTAGTTTTAGTAGTATCTTTCTTTTTTATTAGATACACAAGGAAAGTTTGAACATAATATCTAAGGAGTTAACAGGGCTATTTCTGATTTTTATACATGATTCTTATTCTGAAAAGCCAAACACTTGTATTTGATACATGGCACACATCTTTAACAAAAAGCATGCAGTGACTTTTATCACACTCCTTGCTTAATAAGTAACTTACCTGTAACTTCACCTACACATGCTAGTTCATTATTTCAAAATAGTAATAAAGAAATGGCGTATTCCTTTCATCTGGTTTTATAACATAAAAAGGAAAAACGCCAATTATATTAGATATACATTATTTTAATCTCAAATTCTTTCAGTAATGTTGCCAGATACTATCTATAATTTACTTCACAATGCTTTATAATCTTTCTTGAAACATATAAATACATACTGTATATGTATTAAGTAAAGTTGGGGGAGGAAAGAAGCCAGACTTTTCTCACAAACTAAGTCTGATTTACATTGTTTCTCTGACCAAGAGGACTGATTTTACCAATTAGATTACATGATGTACTCATAAATTAAATGTATTCACAAATTAAATGAGTAAAATCTATCTCCACAATTTTGGCAAAAATATATTTAAATCACATTATAAAAATAGCATTTTATTAATAAATATTATATTGAAAAGGGTGCTTTGAAATTTACATTATTTCAGTTACCTCAACCCTTTTTTTCTTTTATTTATTTTTTTATACAGCAGGTTCTTATTAGTTATCCATTTTATACATATCAGGGTATACATGTCAATCCCAATCTCCCAATTCATCACACCACCACCACCACCATCACCACTTTCCCCCCTTGGTGTCCATATGTTTGTTCTCTGCACCTGTGTCTCTATTTCTGCCCTGCAAACCGGTTCATCTGTACCATTTTTCTAGGTTCCACATATATGCATTAATATATGATATTTTTGTTTTTCTCTTTCTTACTTCATTATGTATGACAGTCTCTAGGTCCATCCACGTCTCTACAAATGACCCAATTTCATTCCTTTTTATGGCTGAGTAATATTCCATTGTATATATGTACCACATCTTCTTTACCCATTCATCTGTCGATGGGCACTTAGGTTGCTTCCATGACCTGGCTATTGTAAATAGTGCTGCAATGAACATTGGGGTACATGTGTCTTTTTGAATTATGGTTTTCTTTGGGTATATGCCCAGTAGTGGGATTGCTGGGTCATATGGTAATTCTATTTTTAGTTTTTTAAGGAATCTGCATACTCTTCTCCATAGTGCCTGTATCAATAAATATTCCCACCCACAGGGCAAGAGGGTTCCCTTTTCTCCACACCCTCTCCAGCATTTGTTGTTTGTAGATCTTCTGGTGATGCCCATTCTAACTGGTGTGAGGTGATACCTCATTGTAGTCTTGATTTGCATTTCTCTAATAATTAGTGATGTTGAGCAGCTTTTCATGTGCCTCTTGGCCATCTGTACGTCTTCTTTGGAGAAAAGTCTATTTAGGTCTTCTGCCCATTTTTGGATTAGGTTGTTTGGTTTTCTAATATTGAGCTGCATGAGCTGTTTCTATATTTTAGAGATTAATCCTTTGTCAGTTGATTCGTTTGCAAATATTTTCTCCCATTCTGAGGGTAGTCTTTTCGTCTTGTTTATGGTTTCCTTTGTTGTGCAAAAGCTCTGAAGTTTCATTAGGTCCCATTTGTTTATTTTTGTTTTTATTTCCATTACTCTAGGAGGTGGATCAAAGGAGATCTTGATGTGATTTATGTCAAAGAGTGTTCTTCCTATGTTTCCCTCTAAGAGTTTTATAGTGTCTGGTTTTACATTTAGGTCTTTAATTCATTTTGAGTTTATTTTTGTGTATGGTGTTAGGGAGTGTTCTAATTTCATTCTTTTACATGTAGCTGTCCAGTTTTCCCAGCACCACTTATTGAAGAGACTGTCTTTTCTCCATTGTATATACTTGCCTCCTTTGTCATAGATTAGTTGACCATAGGTGTGTGGGTTTATCTCTGGGCTTTCTATCTTGTTCCATTGATCTATATTTCTGTTTTTGTGCCAGTATCATATTGTATTGATTACTGTAGCTTTGTACTATAGTCTGAGGTCAGGGAGTCTGACTCCTCCAGCTCCGTTCTTTTCCCTCAAGACTTCTTTGGCTATTTGGGGTCTTTTGTGTCTCCATATAAATTTTAAGATTTTTTGTTCTAGTTCTGTAAAAAATGCCATTGGTAATTTGATAGGGATTGCATTGAATCTGTACATTGCTTTGGGTAGTATAGTCATTTTCACAATATTGATTCTTCCAATCCAAGAACATGGTATATCTCTCCATCTGTTTGTTTCATCTTTAATTTCTTTCATAAGTGTCTTATAGTTTTCTGCATAAAGGTCTTTTGTCTCCCTAGGTAGGTTTATTTCTCGGTATTTTATTCTTTTTGTTGCAATGGTAAATGGGAGCGTTTCCTTAATTTCTCTTTCAGATTTTTCATCATTAGTGTATAGGAATGCAAGAGACTTCTGGGCATTAATTTTGTATCCTGCTACTTTACCAAACATTGATTAGCTCTAGTAGTTTTCTGGTAGCATCTTTAGGATTCTCTATGTATAGTATCATGTCATCTGCAAACAGTGACAGCTTTACTTCTTGTTTTCCAAATTGTATTCCTTTTATTTCTTTTTCTTCTCTGATTGCTGTGGCTATGACTTCCAAAACTATGTTGAATAATAGTGGGGAGAGTGGACATCCTTCTGTTGTTCCTGATCTTAGAGGAAATACTTTTAGTTTTTCACCATTGAGAATGATGTTTGCTGTGGATTTGTCATATATGGCCTTTATTATGTTGAGATAGGTTCCCTCTATGCCCACTTTCTGGAGAGTTTTTATCATAAATGTCTGTTGAATTTTGTCAAAAGCATTTTCTGCATCTATTGAGAGGATCATATGGTTTTTATTCTTCAATTTGTTAATGTGGTTTATCACATTGTTTGATTTGCGTATATTGAATAATCCTTGCATCCCTGGGATAAATCCCACTTAATCATGGTGTATGATCCTTGTAATGTGTTGTTGGATTCTGTTTGCTAGTATTTTGTTGAGGATTTCTGCATCTATATTCATCAGTGATATTCGTCTGTAATTTTCTATTTTTTAGTATCTCTGTCTGGTTTTGGTATCAGGGTGATGGTGATTTCATAGAATGAATTTGGGAGTGTTCCTTCCTCTGCAATTTTTTGGAAGAGTTTGAGAAGGATGGGTGTTAGCTCTTCTCTAAATGTTTGACAGAATTCACCTGTGAAGCCATCTGGTCCTGGACTTTTGTTTGTTGGAAGATTTTAAATCATAGTTTCAGTTTCATTATTTGTGATTCGTCTGTTCATAGTTTTTATTTCTTCCTGGTTCCGTCTTGGAAGGTTATACCTTTCTAAGAATTTGTTCATTTCTTCCAAGTTGTCCATTTTATTGGCATAGTAGTCTCTTAGGATACTTTGTATTTCTGCGCTGTCTCTTGTAACTTCTTCTTTTTCATTTCTAATTTTATTGATTTGAGTCCTCTCCCTCTTTTTCTTGATGAATCTGGTTAATGGTTTATCAATTTTGTTTATCTTCTCAAAGAAGCAGCTTTTAGTTTTATTGATCTTTGCTATTTTTTTTTTTGTTTGTTTTTCATTTATTTCTGCTCTGATCTTTATGATTTCTCTCCCTCTGCTAACTTTGGGTTTTGTTTGTTCTTCTTTCTCTAGTTCCTTTAGGTGTAAGGTTAGATTGTTTATTTGAGATTTTTCTTGTTTCTTGAGGTAGGCTTGTATAGCTATAAACTTCCCTCTTAGAACTGCTTTTGCTGCATCCCATAGGTTTTCAATCATCGTGTTTTCATTGTCATTTGTCTCTAGGTATTTTTTGATTTCCTCTTTGATTTCTTCAGTGATTTCTTGGTTATTTAGTAATGTATTGTTTAGCCTCCATGTGTCTGTGTTTTTTAAGTTTTTTTCCATGTAATTGGTTTCTAATGTCATAGTGTTGTGGTCAGAAAAGATGCTTGATATGATTTCAATTTTCTTAAATTTACTGAGGCTTGATTTGTGACCCAAGGTGTGATCTATCCTGGAGAATGTTTCGTGTGCACTTGAGAAGAAAGTGTAATCTGCTCTTTTGGGATGGAATGTCCTATAAACATCAATTAAATCTGTCTGGTCTATTGTGTCATTTAAAGCTTGTGTTTCCTTATTAATTTTCATTTTGGATGATTTGTCCATTGTTGTAAGTGAGCTGTTAAAGTCCCCCACTATTATTGTGTTACTGTTGATTTCCTCTTTTATAGCTGTTAGCAGTTGCCTTATGTATTGTGGTGCTCCTATGTTGGGTGCATATATATTTATAATTGTTATATCTTCTTCTTGGTTTGATCCCTTGATCATTATGCAGTGTCCTTCCTTGTCTCTTGTAACATTCTTTATTTTAAAGTCTATTTTATCTAATATGAGTATTGCTACTCCAGATTTCTTTTGATTTCCATTTGCATGGAATATCTTTTTCCATCCCCTCCTTTTCAGTCTTTATGTGTCCCTAGGTCTGAAGTGGGTCTCTTGTAGACAGCATATAGATGGGTCTTGTATCCATTCAGCAAGCCTGTGTCTTTTGGTTGGAGCATTTAATCCTTTCATGTTTAAGGTAATTATCGATATGTATGTTCCTATGACCATTTTCTTAATTGTTTTGGGTTTGGTTTTGTAGGTCCTTTTCTTTTCTTGTGCTTCCCACTTAGAGAAGTACCTTTAGCATTTGTTGTAGAGCTGGTTTGGTGGTGCTGAATTCTCTTAGCTTTTGCTTGTCTGTAAAGCTTTTGATTTCTCCACTGAATCTGAATGAGATCCTTGCTGGGTAGTGTAATCTTGGTTGTAGGTTCTTCCCTTTCATCACTTTAAGTATATCATGCCACTCCCTTCTGGCTTGTAGAGTTTCTGCTGAGAAATCAGCTGGCAACCTTATGGGAGTTCCCTTGTATATTATTTGTCACTTTTCCCTTGCTGCTTTCAAAAATTTTTGTTTTTAATTTTTGCCAGTTTGATTACTATGTGTCTCGGCATGTTTCTTCTTGGGTTTATCCTGTATGGGACTCGCTGCACTTCCTGGACTTGGGTGGCTATTTCCTTTCCCATGTTAGGGAAGTTTTCAACTATAATCTCCTCAAATATTTTCTCTGGTCCTTTCTCTGTCTCTTCTCCTTCTGGGACTGCTATAATGTGAATGTTGTTGCATTTAACGTTGTCCCAGACGTCTCTTAGGCTGTCTTCATTTCTTTTCATCCTTTTTTCTTTAATCTGTTCTGTAGCAGTGAATTCTACCATACTGTCTTCCAGGTCACTTATCCGTTCTTCTGCCTCAGTTATTCTGCTATTGATTCCTTCTAGTATATTTTTCATTTCAGTTATTGTATTGTTCATCTCTGTTTGTTTGTTCTTTAATTCTTCTAGGTCTTTGTTAGACATTTCTTGCATCTTCTCGATCTTTGCCTCCATTCCTTTTCTGAGGTCCTGGATCATCTTCACTATCATTATTCTGAATTCTTTTTCTGGAAGGTTGCCTATCTCTACTTCATTTAGTTGTTTTTCTGGGGTTTTATCTTGTTCCTTCATCTGGTACATAGCCCTCTGCCTTTTCATCTTGTCTATCTTTCTGTGAATGTGGTTTTTGTTCCACAGGCTGCAGGATTGTAGTTCTTCTTGCTTCTGCTGTCTGCCCTCTGGTGGATAAGGCTACCTAAGAGGCTTGTGCAAGTTTCCTGATGGGAGGGACTGGTGGTGGGTAGAGCTGGCTGTTGCTCTGGTGGGCAGAGCTCAGCAAAACTTTAATCTGCTTGTCTGCTGATGGGTGGGGCTGAGTTCCCTCCCTGTTGGTTGTTTGGCCTGAGGTGACCCAACACTGGAGCCTACCTGGGCTCTTTGGTGGGGCTAATGGCAGAGTCTGGGAGGGCTCATGCCAAGGAGTACTTCCCAGAATTTCTGCTGCCAGTGTCCTTGTCCTCACAGTGAGACATAGCCACCCCCCGCCTCTGCAGGAGACCCTCCAACACTAACAGGTATGTCTGGTTCAGTCTCCTATGGGGTCACTGCTCCTTCCCCTGGGTCCCGATGCACATACTACTTTGTGTGTGCCCTCCAAGAGTGGAGTCTCTGTTTCCCATAGTCCTGTCAAAGTCCTGCAATCAAATCTCGCTAGGCTTCAAAGTCTGATTTTCTAGAAATTCCTCCTCCCGTTGCCGGACCCCTAGGTCGGGAAGCATGACGTGGGGCTCAGAACCTTCACTCCAGTGGGTGGACTTCTGTGGAATAAGTGTTCTCCAGTTGGTGAGTCACCCACCCAGCAGTTATGGGATTTGATTTTATTGTGATTGTGCCCCTCCTACCATTTCATTGTGGCTTCTCCTTTTTCTTTGGATGTGGGGTATATTTTTTGGTGAGTTTCATTGTCTTCCTGTCGATGATTGTTCAGCTGCTAGTTGTGATTCCAGTGTTCACACAAGAGGGAGTGAGAGCATGTCCTTCTACTGTGCCATCTTTCTACCTCAACCATTTTTGGAAATATTGGGTTGAAAAAGATGCCACTAAGGAAAGGAATAGCAATGATATGTTTAATTTTGGTAAGACCTTTTTTATATATTTCCCAGAAACTGAGGAAGTGAATGGCTCTAATGACTGGGTAATAAATTTCTGCAAGTGGTAGTTTTCTTTTTTTTTTTTTTTGTCTTTGATAGAATTTTAAAAGAATCAATCAAGTTAAAGTTGATATATTGTTAAAAGTAATTTTTGAGACTAGATCCCTTTGTTTTTGTGTGTCTTTGTTTGTTTCTTTGGCTTATATTTCAGTCATGCAAAGAAATAAGTGATGTTGCCAAAAGAAGACTTCTTCAAGTCCGTTCTGTGTATGTATTGAACAATTTTTCCCAGTGCTTACGTCTATAAAAATAAAAAATAGACATAGAATTGATGGAATTAATGAACTGAATTGTTAAAAGCCCCATTCATCTTGTAAAGAAATGCATATCCTGTAAATTGGTGCAGCCACTATGGAGAACAATATGGAGGTTCCTTAAAACACTAAAAGTAAAGTTGCCATATGATCTAGCAATCCCAGTTCTAGGCATATATCCAGAAAAGATCAAAACTCTAATTTTAAAAGATACATGCACCCCGATGTTCGTAGCAGCACTATTTATAATAGCCAAGACCTGGCAGCAACCTAAGTGTCCATCCACAGATTAATGGATAAAGAAGATGTGGTATATATGTACAATGGAATATTACTCAGCCATAAAAAAGAATGAAATAATGCCAGCTGCAGCAACGTGGATGGACCTAGAGATTATCATACTAAGTGAAATAAGTCAGATGGAGAAAGACAAATATCATATGATATCACATATGGGGAATTATAAAAAATGATACAAATGAACTTATTTACAAAACAGAAACAGAGTCAGACATAGAAAACAAACTTAGCTTACTAAAGTGAAAGGTTGGGGGGAGGGATAAATTAGGAGTTTGGGGTTAACAGATAAAAAGAACTACATATAAAATAGATAAACAACAAGGACCTACTGTATAACACAGGGAACTATATTCAATATCTTGTGATAACTTATGGAAAGAATCTGAAAAAGAATATATACAGGGCTTCCCTGGTGGTGCAGTGGTTAAGAATCTGCCTGCCATTGCAAGGGACATGGGTTCGAGCCCTGGCCTTGGAAGATCCCACATGCCGTGGAGCAACTAAGCCCGTGCACCACAACTACTGAGCCTGAGCTCTAGAGCCCGCAAGCCACAACTTCTGAGCCCATGTGCCACAACTACTGAAGCCTGTGTGCCTAGAGCCCATGCTCTGCAACAAGAGAAGCCTCGACAATGAGAAGCCTGCACACCACAACAAAGAGTAGCCCCCACTCACCACAAGTAAAGAAAGCTCGTGCACAGCTACGAAGACCCAACACAGCCAAAAATAAATAAATAAATATTTTAAAAGTATATATATATATATATATATATACAGCAAATTGATTCATCATATATATATATGAATCACTTTGCTGTACACCTGAAACTAACACAACATTGTAAATCAACTATACTTCAATTTTAAAAAATTCATTCCCAATATAGTTTTACTTTTTGTCAATTTATCAAAATTGTTTTATTATTTATGTTGTTTTAATTAATTGTATAAAGCTAATAATTGTCAACAAGAAGAAATTTTTTAAACACTTAGAGACTTATAGGAAATTAAAAACTAAAAATCAATTTTGTAGTGTAGAAATAAAATGATCCAATCAATGAAAGAAAATCCAAGCATATCATTATATTACTTTGGGATAAACTTCTGTGGGGAAATTAGAAATATGTGTTCTAGAAGAAAAAAGAACAGTGTGAAATTCCTAGCTGTTGGAGAAGAATTTAAGTATTTTTAAATGGATGATGGTATTTATATTTCATCAAATATATGGTATTTAGTCTCCATTCCATACATTGAAAAGAGTGATGGAACACTTTTATTTTTAAATGACAGTATTTATGAGATGCCATAAAATATATCCTTTGCAATTATTTAGACTTATGATGAAAATTTTTATATGTCAACTTTAAAACATATGAGGGAACATGGGGTTTTTAAAAATGAACTTAGTGATTATGTCAGTGAAAACATTTGAAGACCACTGTAATAATTCCCAAGTAACGCATGATATTTCACAGATGCTCCCAGCTGAAAGACTGTTGTTGATTTCTACTGTGGTCTAATCTCTGCCCTCTTGTTAAACGAAATCCACCAGGACTATTTGGAAAATACTTGCCAAGAAGCACTTAAACTCAAGTTTCTAATGAATTGAGGTCACTGCTGCCTTCAGTAGTTTATTTAATAGTCATGACCCTGGGCTTCCCTGGTGGCGCAGTGGTTAAGAATCCGCCTGCCAATGCAGGGGACACAGGTTTGATCCCTGGTCTGGGAAGATCTCACATGCTGTGGAGCAACTAAGCCCGTGCGCCACAACTACTGAACCTGCGCTCTGGAACCCGCGAGCCACAACTTCTGAGCCTGCATGCCACAACTACTGAAGCCCACGCACCTAGAGCCCATGCTCCTCAATGAGAGGAGCCACTGCAATGAGAAGCCCTCACGACAACCAAGAGTAGCCCCTGATCACCGCAACTAGAGATAGCCTGCGCGCAGCAATGAAGACCCAATGCAGCCAAAAATAAATAAGTAAATTAAAAAAAAAAAAGAAGCTCATGGGCAAGAATGTTAATTTTGAATGCCCAGAGTTTCAGCTGTAAACAGAAATGACTAAATAAAATATCATTCACAATTTTAAAAACAGAATACATGGGGCTTCCCTGGTGGTTAAGAATCCGCCTGCCAATGCAGGGGACACGGGTTCGATCCCAGGTCCGGGAAGATCCTGCATGCCGCGGGGCAACTAAGCCCGTGCACCACAACTACTGAGCCTGTGCTCTAGACCCCGTGGGTCACAACTACTGAAGCCCGTGGGCTTAGAGCCTGGGCTCTGTAACAAGAGAACCCACTGCAGTGAGAAGCCCACGCACCGCAACGAAAACCCAATGCAGCCCCCAAAATAAATTAATTAATTAAAAAAAAAAAGAATACATGATTCACTAAGGTTGGGACAGGGACATTTCGGGAACCCCAATTTATATTTTATGTCAATTATAGCAAGTACATCTTAGTTCAATACTTTAATGTGTCAATTTCAGTGAATACAACAGATTTCCAAAATGAAATGGTTGAGTCCCAGTTTAAGAAGGCATCTCGCTAGGTGTCCATTAGCTTCTCCCAACAACCCATTAAAATTCCTTAAATGACTTAGGAAAAGATTAAGACTGTTAACAACAGGTGGATAAGGTAAATGGCATCTGTAAGGAAACTAAAACACAGAATTTAAAACTACATTAGAAGCAAGAAAAAGCTGAATGGTATGGAGGGCAAACTTTAGAAGCTTTCTTAGAAAACAGAGGAAATGAACAAAAGATATGAGAATGAAGAGAGATGAGATCATAGACTCAAAGGGCAGAGAATGGAGATCTGACAGCTACACAGTTGTGTCAAGGAAAATATGAGACTTTAGGGGCATAAACTCACAAAGGCAAGAGAAAAAGTACAGGCGGACAATACCACTAAACTTTTGGAAAAGGGAGAACAAATAAGAGTGGTAAATATTTAGCAGATCAGAGAAGGGTGCATCCAAAGCCACAGTGGAGAAAGCTGAAAACAAACCCAACATATACCACTGAGTCGTCAAAAGGCTCAGGAATTTGTTGCAAAAGGTACCTATGAAAGAATTGGCTGAACCTTTAAGAAGCAGTTTGATTCCCTCGCCCACACTGAGTGGCCAGGTGACTATCCCCTCCAGCCCTGGCAAAAGACTGGAGGTTTGTCTCTGAAAAGCGTAAACACAGAGTAAGGCTGAGAGCCAGAGTATAGCACCGAAGCTAAGAAGATTAGGGGATGGTGGCACGCTGCATGCTGGCTCCCCTAGGTCTCTTCCCTGACTGGGTCCTCCAACACAGGTGACCAGGTCTTTGCCCTCCAGGCGGGATATTAGTATCTTCTCTGGGAAAATCTGACTAGCCTAGTTCTGAAGAAATGGGCTTTAGAAATTCACCTGCCTTTTGGCTTATAGTCAACAAATCCTATCTAAGCACTCAGTTTCCAATCAGCTTTTCAAATTCTCAGTCTTAAATGTGAATACACAACCAAGGATTATCAAATGTTAAGGAATGCCTTGAATATTAAATAAAGAGACCAAGTCAACCAAATAAAGAGTAAAAGGCAACTTTTTTTGTGATGTGGACCATGTTTTTAAAGTATTTATTGAATTTGTTACAATATTGCTTCTGTTTCATGTTTTGGTTTTTTGGTTACGAGACAGGTGGGATCCTAGCTCCCTGACCAGGGATCGAACCTGCACTCCCTGCACTGGAAGGCAAAGTCTTAACCACTGGACTGCCCGGGAAGTCCCATAAAAGACAATTTGAAGGAAGCAGACTATGTAAGGAAAAGAAAACTTAAAAAAAATCATTAATCCACGAGGAGATATTATGTTCATGAAATAAGAACAAGATCATATTAGCTACTGGGAAGCAGCCGCATAGCACAGGGAGATCAGCTCGGTGCTTTGTTTCCATCTAGAGGGGTGGGATAGGGAGGGTAGGAGGGAGATGCAAGAGGGAGAGGATATGGACATATATGTATACGTATAGCTGATTCAACTTGTTATACAGCAGAAACTAACACACCATTGTAAAGCAGTTATACTCCAATAAAGATGTTTAAAAAAAAATTGTGTCCAGGAATTCCATAGGAAACCTGGGTATCTTCTCTATCATTTTTTAAAAGCAACAGAAGACATTCACAGATAATCTCAGCCTCATATCTCTATCTGAGAGATGACTCAAAAAAACCCTCAAAGATCATGTTATAAAAGAACTCTCTGGTGGTATTAAAATAAGGTGAACAAAGAATTTCATCAATGTATTTTTATAATTGTGGTTTCAAAACAATTCAACTGTGAAAAATTATTGAAAGACAAAACAATAATTTCATAATAGTAGCAACTAACATAAAGTGTTAGTCTCTGGTCTAAATGATTTACATGAATTACCTCTTTTAACCCTCCGAACAGCCCAATGATGGTAGATACCATAATTATGTCTATTTTACAGATGAAGAAACTGAAGCACAGGGGAGTTTAGTAATTTGCCTAAAGTCACACAACTAGTGTACTTGCTATTTAACTAGGTCTCTATGCTGTGACCCTGAGATTGGAACTCTGCTAATCATATTTCCTAGACTTCCTTGCGAACTGGCTCCCTGTGTCTGCTAATAAGAGGCACTGGAAGAAAATTGTAGATAGAGAGTAGGAAAGAAGGCTTGTGCTTTCTGTTTTCTAGTACTGTCAATATTGTTCCACCATTAGCAGCAGACAGTTGGCTCTAGCTCCCAACTTCTTTGGGCACTCCTAGCATGAATCTTGCTTTGCCCCTCAGAGGAATCTTCAGCAGGGGTGGGGCAGGGAACCCTCTCCTCCTCTGAAATCCAAGCACCAGCTGCAGAGAGCCTCCCCTTAAAGATCTGAGCACCAAACCTACAGGGCCTCTCCTCTGAGCTCCTAGGTTCTAGAAACTTGATTTCTTCCTTTTGTTCTCACAGTCCTAAAGGTTGAAGCTTCTTCCTGCAGTTACTAATCTCTGGTTTACCTTAGCTTCTTGTTTTTTCCTTTTAGTCTTCTAACTCCTCTGTAACCAATTCCCTGTATTTAATATCTTCTGTTTGAAATACTTAGTGTGTTTCTGTTTTTCTAATTGGACCTTGACTTATACAGTTAGTAAATGACAGGGCTGGGATTCAGATCCAGTAGCCTGACTCCAGAGCTCATACTCTTAATTGCTATTCATATTATTCTAAGTGCTTAAAAACAAAACAAAAATAAGACAAAAAAGTAAACATGACTTTAAATAACCCTTGGGACAAAGAGGGACCAAAAATTGTAAAATGTAATTGGAGTATTTAGGTCTTAAATAATGATTAGAGAAAAATTAAAACACTGTGACACACAAAAGCTATATTTATTGAGGGTGAAGCTCTTAGCTTTAAATGGTTTTATTTTTAAACAAGAAAGAAAAAAGCAAATACACCAAATATTTATCTAAATAATTAGAAACATAATAAAATAAACCAAGGTAGGGAATTCCCTGCCTGGCAGTCCAGTGGTTAAGACTCGGTGCTTTTACTGCCATGGGCCTGGGTTCGATCCCTGATTGGGGAACTAAGATCCCAAAAGCCACATGGTGCAGAAAAAAAGATAAAATAAACCAAGGTAAAACCAAAGGAAAAACAAAATATAAACAAAAGTAGAAAATATGCAAGTCTCATGTCTACTTTTGCTTATCATTTTACCATTTTTTAAAATCCTCAGTGCCTGGCAGACCTCAGAGCTCCTTGCACGTAGTGGAAGAAGTCGGTTTTAATGCAATATTTTCTCTATCAACTAAAACTATTCACACATACATACATAGGTAATATACATGCATACTGAAAATGACAGGGAGGATATCCATCTAACTGTCGTAGGGTTTACTTATGAGTAATGAGATCAATTATTTTTATTCTTCTTCCTTCTGCTTTTCTTCTTCCTGCTTTTCTATATTTCCAAATTTTACAAATGATTATGCATTATCATAACTAGAAAAAATGTTTTTAAAATAACCTTTCATCAAAAAATTTTAGAGTCCTTTGTTATAAAGCAGAAACTAACACACCATTGTAAAGCAATTTTACGCTAATAAAGATGTTTTAAAAAAAAATTTTTAAAGGCCTAAGATCAAATTGGGGAAAAGTGTTTTCCATTTATGTGACAAGGGTTTTTTTTTTTTTTAATTTATTTATTTTTTTAGCTGCATTGGATCTTCGTTGCTGCACGTGGGCTTTCTATAGTTGCTGTGAGCGGGGGCCACTCTTCATTGCAGTGCGTGGGCTTCTCATTGCCGTGGCTTCTCTTGGTGCGGAGCACGGGGTCTAGGCACGTAGGCTTCAGTAGTTGCGGCACGCAGGCTCAGTAGTTGTGGCCTACGGGCTCTAGAACGCAGGCTCAGTAGTTGTGGCGCACGGGCTTAATTACTCCGTGGCATGTGGGATCTTCCTGGACCAGGGATCGAACCCGTGTCCCCTGCATTGGCAGGTGGATTCTCAACCACTGCACCACCAGGGAAGCCCAAGGGGTTTTAATTAATAACATTAATATATAAAGACCGGCACATCTAATCTAAAGTAGTCACTCAGACAATTTCTATCATATCACTCTAGTCTAATTATATTATGGTATTTACCATTATCCAACATTTTTCTTGACTTGTTTGTTCATTTACTGTGGTTTCCTTACCCTGACCCTAACATAGGCTCTCTTACAAGGAGAAACCTTGTTTATCTTGTTCCACATCAAATTGCCTATTCCTAGAACAGTGCAGTACATGCGAGGAGCTCAGTATATACCAACTGAATAAATAAAAGAGTACTTTCAATCAATTCTTAAAAATGAATGCTCCAACAGAAAAACTGTATAACAATGTGATTTTTAAATGAAGAAATATACATATCCAATAAGTTTTAGACTATAAACTCTGTAAGGAAAGGAATATGTCTACCTATTTATCATTATATTTCCAGTTCCTAACACAGTTTTGACATGAAATAGATACTTAATAAAACAATCAATGAATAAATGATTGAACATAATGTTAAAGAAAAAAATTTCATGACACTTGTCAAAGACAGTAAAGAAAACTTTATTCAGGAGGGACTATTGCAATGAGGATTTGGTGGTAGGGAAGAGAAACCAAGCTCAAATCCAAATCCAATCAGGATAAGTAGAGATCTATAGCCAAAGGGCAGCGTGGATGGAAAATTACTAAGAGGAAACATCAAGGCTAGGGGGAGTCTTGCTGGTCAGACTCAACAGGATTCTTGCCTTAAGGCGGCCCAAGGTGATAAGATATTGAGAGTGAAGGATAAAGAATGTGACCAGATTTCCAGAGTGATCATCTATCGGGGTGAGGGATTTTCACTAAACTGGCCCAGCAGAATTCTTGCTAAAACTGGACTAACTGGGCCAAGAACCGAGCCCAAGGTCAAAGTCTAGTCAAAAAGAGGACTCAGGGCTTCCCTGGTGGCGCAGTGGTTGAGAGTCCGCCGGCCGATGCAAAGGACACGGGTTCGTGCCCCGGTCCGGGAAGATCCCACATGCCGCGGAGCGCCTGGGCCTGTGAGCCATGGCCGCTGAGCCTGCGCGACCGGAGCCTGTGCTCCACAATGGGAGAGGCCACAACAGTGAGAGGCCCGCGTACCAGGAAAAAAAAAAAAAAAAAGGACTCAGAGGAGCTGATTCAAGTTTGGTCAAGGAGAGTCTTTCTCAATGAGTCTTTGAAAAATGTTCACTAACTTAAACAATGACAATTAAAGCGACGAGCACCATCTCTACTTATCAAAATTTAATAGAGGGGACTTCCCTGGTGGCGCAGTGGTTAAGAATCCACCTGCCAATGCAGTGGACATGGGTTTGAGCCCTGGTCCAGGAAGATCCCACATGCTGCAGAGCAACTAAGCCATGTGCGCCACAACTCCTGAGGCTGCGCTCTAGCACCCACGAGCCACAACTACTGAAGCCCGCGCTCCTAGAAGCCTGTGCTCCACAACAGGAGAAGCCACCGCAATGAGAAGCCCACACACCACAAGGAAGAGTAGCCCCCTGCTCGCCACAACTAGAGAAAGCCCGCACGCAGCAACGAAGACCCAATGCAGTCAAAAATAAATAAATTAATTTAAAAAAATGTAATAGATCTCTCTCTCTCTCTCTTTTTTTTTTTTTCTTTTTGTTTTTAAAGACAGGTCACCGGTAGAGAGTGACTGGGGGCTATTTTTTTTTTTTCTTTTTTTTGCGGTACGCGGGCCTCTCACCATTGTGGCCTCTCCTGTTGCGGAGCACAGGCTCCGGGCATGCAGGCTCAGCGGCCATGGCTCACAGGCCCAGGCGCTCCGCGGCATGTGGGATCTTCCCGGACTGGGGCATGAACCCGTGTCCCCTGCATTGGCAGGTGGACTCTCAACCACTGCGTCACCAGGGAAACCTGGGGGCTATTTTATTGTATTTTATTTATCTATTTATTTTGACCATGCTGTGTGGCATAAGGGATCTTAGCTCCCTGACCAGGTATTGAACCCATGCTCCCTTCATTGGGAGTGCAGAGTCTTAACCATTGGACCACCAGGGAAGTCCTAGATTTCTCTTTACACTGTACAAACTCAGTGTTCACATGGGTATGGAAATACTTAGGATTTAACGTCTTCTTTTAAGACCAAAAACTTCTTGAGTTACAAGGAGTATATCTATTTTGTTCATTGTAATAAACTTTCAAAGGCATAGCCCAGGGCCTCCCTGGTGGCGCAGTGGTTGAGAGTCCGCCTGCCGATGCTGGGAACACGGGTTCGTGCCCCGGTCCTTGAGGATCCCACATGCTGCAGAGCGGCTGGGCTCAGAGAAGATCCCACATGCCGCGGAGCGGCAAGGCGTAGCCCATGGTGGGCGCTTTAACATTTGTTAACTGCATCACTGAGTGGGGAGCAAATCAGTATTAACTTTCCTAGAGGGTACTTTGGCTCTATAGCTGTAAAAACATTCATACCTTTTGACCCAGTTATTCCATTAAAAAAAAAAATCATAGCCTTAGGAAAAAAGTCAAAGAAGCACAAATAAGGATATTCATCCTAATCATATACAGTAAGTCCCCTGCATACAAACCTTCAAGTTGTGAACTTTCAAAGATGCAAACATGCAGTCCATCAACATCAGGCATGAGTGAAATTGAAGCTTGCCCTCATCTCCTATTGCTGACGATCCTTCAGCTCTACCATCTCCCACCACCTCTCCCTCCTCCAGTCAGTAACTCTTCTTGCCTCTTCACTTGATGCCAGCCCCTGTATGCCAGCTGTTGTACTGTACTACTCTACTTTTTAAGGTACAGAACAGTAAGATTAAAAATGTTTTCTTTATTTTTTGTGTTTGTTTGTTTTTTATGTATTATTTGTGTGAAAACTATTATAAACCTATTACAGTACAGTACTACGTAGCCAATTGTGTTAGTTGGGTGCCTAGGCTAACTTTGTTGGACTTAACGAACAAATTGGACTTACGTATGTGCTCTCAGAATGGAACTCATTCGTATGTAGGGGACTTACTGTATGTATAACAGTAAAATTTTAAAATAAAACAATACAGTATTCAAAGAACATATTATTAAGAGCAGTCATTAAAAATAATGCTTCTGAAAAACATGTAATGAAATGGGAAACTATTAAATGAAAAAAAAAGTACCAAATATGTATTGTGATCCAATATGGTAAAAAAACAAAACAAAACAAAACAATTTATAAATGGAAAAATGCTAAAAGGAAATGATCAAAATGTCAATAGCACAAATAAATGGAAAGATATTCCATGCTCATGGATTGGAAGAATTAATATTATTAAAATGTCCACACTGCCCAAAGCAATATACAGATTCAGTGCAATCCCTATCAAAATTCCAATGGCATATTTCACAGAAACAGAACAGAAAAATCCTAAAATTTGTATGGAACCATAAAAGATCCTTTATAGGCAAAACAATCTTGAGAAAGATGAACAAAGCTGGAGGCCTCATGCTCCTTGATTTAACTATATTACGAAGCTATAATAATTAAAACAGTATAGTATTGGAATACATACACATAGATCAATGAAATAGAATACAGGGCCCAGAAATAAATGCATGCACGTATGAAAAGGAGCCAAGAACATACAATGGGGAAAGAACAGTCTTTTCAATAAAATGTTGGGAAAATGGACAGCCACTTGCAAAAGAATGAAACTGGACCCCTATCTTATACCATACACAAAAATCATCTCAAAATGGATTAAAGATTTGAAAGTAAGACATGAAATCATAAGACTCCTAGAAGAAAACATAAGCTACTTGACATAGGTCTTGGCCATGATTTTTTTGAATCTGACTCCAAAAGCAAAAGCAACAAAAGCAAAAATAAACAAGTGGGGCTACATTAAACTAAAAAGCTTCTGTACAGCCAAGGAAACCATCAACAAAACAAAAAGGCAACATACTGAATGGGAGAAAATATTTGCAAATCATCTATCTAATAAGGGGCTAATATCCCAAAATATAAAGAACTCATATGACTCAATAGCATAAAACAATCTGATTTAAAAATGGGCAGAAGATATGAAGACGTGTTTTTCCAAAGAAGACATATGGATGGCCAATAGGTACATGAAAAGATGTTCTACACCATCAGCCATCAGGGAAAGGCAAATCAAAACCACAATGAGATATCACCTTACACCTGTTAAAATGGCTATTATCAAAAAGACTAGAAATAACAAGTGTTGGTGAGGATGTGGAGAAAAGGGTATCTTTGTGCACTGTTGGCAGGAATGTAAATTGGCATAGCCACTATGGAAAACAGAAGGAGTTTCCTCAAAAAAATAAAAAATAGAACTACCATATGATCCAGCAATTCCACTTCCTGGTATTTATCTGTAGAAAATGAAAACACTAATTTGAAAAGATATATGCACCTCCCTGTTCATTGTAACATTATTTACAATAGCCAAGGTATGTTAACAACCTAAGTGTTCACTGATGGATAAATGGATAAAGAAACTATGATATATATACACAATGGAATATTATTCAGCCATAAAAAAAGGAAATCTTGCCACATGTGACAATATGAATGGACCTCAAGGGCATTATGCTAAGTGAAATAAGTCAGAGAAAGACAAATAGCATGTGATCTCTGTTATACATATATGTATATATCTCTTAGATGTAGAGAACAGATTGGTGATTTCCAAAGGTGGGGGTGGGGTGAGGGGGCATGGTGGGAGAAACAGGTGAACTGTTTTCTTCCTGTTGTTGTTTAAATAAATTGAGTTTTAATAAAAGATGAGGACTGAGAGCTGCCTATTGGACATATTAATGTGGAGAATTGTTGGAGACAGTAAGAATAGACAATCGTATTGAGGTGTTTTTGCAGGAAAGAGGTACAGAAAAATGAGGTAGTTGCTGGAGAAGGATGAAAATTCAAGGTAAATTGATGTTTAACTAATGACATCAAAATGAACTGCAGGAGAAGGTGGAAATATGAGAGACCTAGAATGTTTCACCTGCCTTTCGTGTTATCCAAGAGGACTGAATATCCTATACACTTTATTCATCCATTGAGATTTACTGGTATCTAACTTGGACTTTCAGGTCTAGCAACAGTTTTGATGAAGGAATTCTGCTAAGAGAACATTTCTATGGTTAATCAGACTATTAGAATTCTATCTAATTAGGACCCTGATAAGAAGCATTGAATATGTTTCAGCAATTTTGTTTGATTTTTCGTTAAATTACTAATTCATTTGTTCAAAGTATTTGTTGAGCACTCACTACGTATGTGTGAGTCAGTTGCTAAGGACAGAAAGATGAATGTGGTGTAATCCTGAAGGGATAAACATGTAAACCAGTAACGACAGTACAAATTGATATGGGCTATAAATGAAGGTATAGTCGTCCCTCAGGATCTGAGGGGGATTTGTTCCAGGACCCTTCTCAGATACCAAAATCTGCTGATGCTCCAGTCC
Organism: Pseudorca crassidens; assembly: GCF_039906515.1. Taxonomy (NCBI): domain Eukaryota; kingdom Metazoa; phylum Chordata; class Mammalia; order Artiodactyla; family Delphinidae; genus Pseudorca; species Pseudorca crassidens. The sequence continues at coordinate 32,414,854 of NC_090309.1, forward strand.
CTTACATAAAATGGCGCAGTATTTGCACACAACTTATGCACAAGAGATGATACTTTAAATCATCTCTAAATTATTATAAAACCTAATACAATGTAAATGCTATGTAAATAGTTGCTGGCCAAGGTAAATTCAAGTTTTGCTTTTTGGAACTTTCTGGAATTTTTTTTTTCTGAATATTTTCCATCTGTACTTGGTTTAATCCTCAGATGTGCAACCGTCAGATACAGAGGGCCAACTGTACATTCAAAGTGCTGTAGTAACAGTAAATAGCAGAACACAGCAGAAGGGGTAGTTGAAAGATTTATAGGGCAACTAAAGGGAGAAAGGGGATTTAGAGTTACAATAGGGCATTGGACTGGAAAATGTTGAGAGGTTCTTGAAAATTTGAGCTTCATGAAAACAGTGAATGCAAAAAAAAAAAAAGTCAATAGCAATTATCTCTGAGTGATTTTTATTCTGAGTTGACTTCTTCATACTTTCTTCAATGATTATATAATTACTTTTCTAACCAGAAAACAAAACAAAACCAAAAAAATCCAAGAAATCTTTTTAAAGAAAAGAAATGGTTGTTACTATGTCCCTTCTGCTAAACAGGGGCTCTCAAACTTGAAAATGCATCAGAATCGCCTGGATGGTTGGTGAAAAGAGATTGTCACCTCTGCCCCTCCCTCCTATTCAACAGATCTAGGTGGGGCCTGATAATTTGCATTTCTAATAAGTTCCACTGGACTAAAAGATTGCAATATAGAATGGCTATATGGTACAGTGAAAATGAGTGGGTTTTGAGGTCAGGTTGTGATTCTGGTTCTGCCCTTTGCAGGCTGTGTGTAGCAACAGTTGACATACTTTAACCACACTCAGCCTGTTTCCACATTGATAAAATAAAAGTAACACACACCTCAGAAGTGTATTGTGAAGGCTGAATGATATGATTAAATATCCAATGCAGTGCAGGCCTTAGTTAAGGTCCTTAAATAATGTTGGTCCCCTTCCCTTTGATTTCCTCTACGGATGAACCACACATTTGCCATAACTAGGTTTACTGTGACATGGTTTAGTCACATCACAGGTCAAATCATTTCCTCCGAACCTAACAAACCATGCACATCCCTCTGCTACTAACAAAATCTTCACTGTTCATTTATAAAATTGGGGATAATAGTATAGTAGTGTCTACTTTGCACAGGTGCATCCATGAGGGTTAAACAAGATACTATGTTAAGTGCCTAAATCAGTAATTGGCATGTGGAAGATGTATAGTAACTTTCCTTTCCCTTTCCCTTTAATTGGATATTTCTCCATAGTATCTCCTTGACCAAGTTCAAAATGGTCTAGAATAACTCAAAACAACTTTTCCACCCTAATCAAATTGTTTTCTGTGTCACATTTAATTTGAAGTCAATTATTTGGTTTATTTAAATACTGGTAAGGACAGACTATATAAACTATTGTACTGGATGTTCAAGGAGATAAGTAGAAGACTGTTACCTGATTCTGAGTAGTTGGTTGAGGTGACAATATACTTGAAAAGCTGCAAGGCCAGGGAGGACAAATCATACAGAAATAAGTGTGGTAGGAGTTTTGAGATTACAGTGGTTGATCTGATTATTTTACACTAAGATCTAGAGAATTACTGAGTTGTAAGAGAGCTATGGCTTTATGGCTGAGAAAATAGGTCCAGAGAGCTAAGTGGTCTAGGGGCACAGCTATGGAGTGGCAGGGGTTTCCTGTCTCCCAGTCCTGTGCTGCTTATAGATATGTTTCTTACCTTGAGGAGGCAGTTTGGTGTAGCTAGTTAAGCACTGGGTTCTGAAGCTAAGATGCTTGGATTTGAGTCCTGGTTTTTCCAGTTACTATCTGTGTGACTTTGGGCAAGTCACTTATCTCTATGCTTCAGTTCCTCCATCTATAAAGTGAAAATAATAATAGTACCTTATTTCATAGGGTTGTTGTGAGGATTCACTAACTTAATATCTGTAAAGCATTAAAAACTGTAGTTTTGACATTGTAACTGCCATTAGTCTCTAAGAGAATGGAAGACAAGAAGTCCAGTCTTCTGTTTTTTCCTTCTTTTTCTTCTTCTTTTTAAAACTTCCTCCCTCAGATTCTGATCAAAGCGTCCACGTGAGTGCTCAAAAAATACATGTTAGCTACCTTAATCTTATAGGATAAAAACACATTTTTGTATCTCAGAAGTAAGACTTGGGATTTGCATAAGTCAGGCCTAGTCTGGTATCAGGAAAGTCTAGAGAAGTAAAAACTGAGATAGCAACAGATTCCAGGATCCAACAGGGCTTCTTTAAAAAAGCCAGGCAAGGGACTTCCCTGGTGGCGCAGTGGTTAAGAATCCACCTGCCAGTGCAGGGGACACGGGTTCGATCCCTGGTCCGGGAAGATCCCACATGCCGAGACGCAACTAAACCCATCTGCCACAACTACTTAGCCTGCGCTCTAGAGCCTGTGCGCTGTAACTACTGAGCCCCCGCGCTGCAACTACTGAAGCCCATGTGCCTAGAGCCCGTGCTCTGCAACAAGAGAAGCCACAGCAATGAGAAGCCCACGCACCGCAGCGAAGAGTAGCCCCCGCTCTCCACAACGAGAGAAAGCCCACGCGCAGCAACGAAGACCCAACGCAGCCACAAAAATAAAAGAAATTAAAAAAAGAAAATAAAAAAGCCAGGCAAGATCAATAGATGCAGAGAAAGATGGAGGTCAATGAATCTAATTTCAAATATGCTTTCCCATCTATTTTAAGATCTATTCCAAACTTCCTTGGAGAAAAATCTAGACTTTTAAGGAAAGTGCAGCGAACATGCCCCCCGTGGGCTTGCTTTGAGGGAATGTTTCAGCAGGTGCTGCATACTGCCCTGGAGGTGGCTGCATGGATTTGTGAATCGAGGTGACAACACTGACTCCCTGAAAAGATGCTTTCTCTACACAGGAACTTTAACTGATAGTTTAACTACAGTGATACTACTTGAAACACAAGGAAGAAAGAGGAAGAGGAGGAGGAGAAAAGGGAGAAGGAAAAGAGGGAGGAGAAAAAGCGAAGGAGGAGGAAGAAGAGGAAGAAGCAGTAGAAACTGCCGTCAAGCCAGTCACAACTCAGTTCAATAGTCATTTTAGAAAAAGCAAGAACCATCCCCCCCACCCCCCCTCCGCCCTGGAGCACCTTTCTCTACGCTTCTCAAATCCTGCTGAAAAAATTCTGGGACTAATTTACAAGCCAAGAAGGCTGTCGCAGAATTAGGGAGAGCAGGTGGAGGTGAGAAATAACCTATATTGAGGGACTTGAAACATCATGGATTTGGGGAGGGGGGATGGGCAGGGACTTGGCACTACCTTCAGCATCATCTATCAGGAAATCTAGGGATGGAAGAAGGTTCCAAGAGGGGTCCCAAATCTTCTGCATTTTGCAGATGCAAATCACATCGTCCACCTCCACTCTCGGCACTCGGGCGGTATCAGGATAAAATAAGCATCAAAAGGGGAATCTTGAAGTGAAAACAAATAGCAGAAGGTCAGCCTAGAGTTCTTGTGTGGGAGTGGCTTAACAAAGGTCAGCACAGCCACAGCATCAGAAAAGGTGGAAAAGATCACCGACAGACGAGCCCCAAAGTTTGGGGTTTGGGTCTCCTGGTACCCTACGATTTGCCCCGCACACACACCCTTTAAGTTTCTCAGTTTGAGTCTCGCCTGTAGACTTCCTGAAAAGATACGGTCTTATTAAGCGTTCTCACAGCGCCTAGCTCAGAGCTGACCCGTGAGCCGGTTCTCAATAACGTCTGGGAGCAAAAGCAGCTTTTGAAGTTGGAGGAGGAAGGGCTCTGGGTTTATTTATGTTAGGGTTGGCTTTCGGGTGTGGCCTGGCACCAACTGCCAGCAAAAATTTCCCGATCACCTCCGGTCTTCCACCTCTGCCCAGGTGACGTCGGTAAGCCCCGCAGGACCAGCTAGAGCTAAGCGGCTAAGCCGCGTCCTTCAGGTGTCAGTCTCGATCCGTTCGGAAACCACAATCCCCAGAATCCCTTGGGCAGGGAGGTCAAGTCGCAAATAAGATGGCTCCAGAAGGGTGGGACATGCAGCAGGGTGGAAACCCTGGTCCTTGGCAGTTTCTTTACCGGATGTGTTTAAATAACTGAATCCCCACAAATGCACCACTCCAGTAACCACCTCCGTGGCCGAGGAGGCCACCGCAGCCGCCTCGCTCGGTCTTCCAGGGGCATCCTGGGAGTTGCAGTCCAGTCGCTGGGCTGCGCCGAACAACCTTTCCCATAGTGCCCTACGGGTCGGGCAATTTCAACGTTCTTTTCCAAAACTCTCTCCGCACTGAGATCCCCTTTCCCCAGTCCCCTTCTCTCCGATAACTCCTTCCCGTCTGTGGCGACAGAGCGCCGGCCGCCGGTGGCCTGGGCCCCTGGCCGGGTCGCTCCGAGAGGCACTTCCGGCGGCGGTTCACTTCCTGGTTCGGTGGATGGAGCCGAGCGGGAGCGCGCGCGGGGGAGGGGCGGCGGGTTAGTCTCCGCCGGGCGCTCCGGGGATCAGCTGGCGGGCGGGCGGGCGCCGAACGCGGCCCCGGCTCTCGCTGCAGCGCCGCCTCCTCTCCTTGTCGCAGGCCGGCCCGGCGGCCGTGACAATGTTGCGGCGCTGGTAGCTGGGCGCCGGCCGCCAAGCCATCTCAAGTGGGTGCCGCTGGGATGCTGCCTCGCGGGGCGGCGGGGAGACCGGGGAGGAGGGGAAGCAGTGCCGGGTTGGGTCAGCGCTGCCCGAGGCGGCCCGAATCCCTCGTTTTTCAGACCCCGGGGCACAGGGTCCCGGGTTGTGGGGCCGGGAACGCGTTTTCAGCCGCAGGGTTTTTCTAAGAAAATGCATGAAGCGTTTCCCCAGGATGGTGGCTTTTGCTCCCCCTAGGACTCAGCAGTTGAATTTTTAAGTGTGTTACTGATTCATCCTCTCTCTCTTCCTCTGTCATCACAGGTTTAAACTTACACGAATCGCTCTCTTGAGGAGGAGGGGACCGCCGCGCGATTGACACGCATATTCCTATAGGCATCCTCCCTCAGCCCCCACCCCCTCGGCCGGATTCGGGTGGCTCCTCTCCTAGCTGAAATCCGAGAAGAAATCCTTGGATCTCTTGTTAAAAAAAAAAAAAAAAAAAATCTAGAAACCGTCGGTATTTTGCTTTACTGCTTCCTTTTCGCAAGATGAAGAAGTTTTTCGACTCCCGGCGAGAGCAGGGTGGCTCTGGCCTGGGCTCTGGCTCCAGCGGAGGAGGGGGCAGCACCTCGGGCCTGGGCAGTGGCTACATCGGAAGGGTCTTTGGCATTGGGCGACAGCAGGTCACTGTGGACGAGGTGTTGGCGGAAGGTATGGTGGGACTCTTTCAGTGCGCCGTAAATTAAAATCTTGTGCTGATGCAGCAAGACGTTAAATGTATGAATGGGTTTTGACCAGTTGACCCTCCCTTCCCCCTCCCCTTGCCCTGTGAATCATTGTCCTTGAGAAATTTGAAACTGAGATTTCAAAGTGACAGGGCTTTATGGGGTGGGGGGAATTTGCCAGAAATTGTTTACCTCGGTGGCCTTTTATTTAAAAAAAAAATTTGACAAGCCACTTCTTGCCTGCCTCACCGAATTATGAGGATCAGACGAGAAAACGTATGGGTGAAAGTGTAAAGCTTTACATCAGATGTAGGGTGTGGGGCTTGTCATCCACCTAAAACTTGAAATACTGATGTGAGGGCTGAGCGGTGGGGATGGAGGACCTTTAAGAGGGGTTTCTTCTACCCAACTTTCCCACTCCCTTGAGCAGGCACTGGAAGGAAGAGAGGATTTTCAGAGAATCAGAGTGTGTTTTTCTAAGAGCCAAGGCTCTTGTTGGATTTGACTAGATTTGTTTCCTGACCCAACTGTAATCAGGTCCCCAGGATGCAGCTAAGATAACAAATTACATGAAATGAATGTGGTTATTTTGAAATCAGTCCAGTAGGCCCCTCTTTCTCCTGTTCTTGTTTTTCGGTTTTTGGTGTGTGTGTGTGTGTGTGTGGTTGTGTTTTGCCAAAAGAATTACTTGAGAGTGGCCTCCGATTTTTTCTTTTTCTCTTTTGGAGAGGATGTTAATGTTATTTAGATCTGCTGCGTAAATTCCCTACACACGTGTTCATCTGTGTATCTATAGACATGTAGATATATATCTTCATCCCCCAGGCTGTCCTGTAATCTTTGCATGTCTCTTTTGGTAACCTTAACGTCGACCTTCATAATTATGCCAGACTCATAATTTTCACAGCCCATTGCCTGCCTAGTGAGCTTTTATTTTTAATAAAAGCAGCAATTTCCTTGGCATGAAGCTATTCCAACTAATTGGATGGGGCCAACCTGCTGTAGGTTGTTTTATCAGCCAAGAGGGGATGGGGGAAGGGGAGGCCTCTATTCCTGCAGCATGGTGGGGGAACAGTTTCTTAGCAGGAGAAAAAGCCTTCTTGCAAGCTAAGGTTGGAGCAAGGGCCCCAACCTGGGCTTGGGACATGCCTGACACGGTGAGTGTTGCTCGTGGTGGGTTTGGAGGAGGAGCTGTTTGGCTCTCAGCTTCTGTCAGCATGGGATTCAGCTGGGCCCAGTTTTCTGGGGTTACGGTTGAAGACTTTTTAAAAACACTGGTTTAAAAAAGACCTGGCAGTTGATGTCCTTATGAAATTGTTGCTCTTTTCCATTTTCAGTACTGCTCTAGCTGGACTTAATCCGGGGCCTGAGTCACTGTCCCTCTGGATCCTTCCTTGTGGGCTTTGGTGCAGGATGGGAGATGCTTCTGTGCCCGCTGCCAGATCCACACCCTTGAGTCTGGTCTGTCTGTTTCATACCTGTGCCAAAGCCCTTGACTGCAGTGGGATGGAGAAATGGAGAAGGAGTGTGTGTGAGAGAGAAATCAAGAGGAAGGAGGGGGCCCAGAGCTCTTTCCTTCCCTCTCAACAGCCTCTGCTGAACTTAGAGCCCAGAAACATTTTGTTCAGCTAGGCTATTGTCTCATTAGAGGTGATGCTACCCTAAGCAGTGCCTTTTCTCGGAGTCTGAGTTGACGGGGAGGAGAAAAGGCAAAATTGGTCTTTTTTATCTAGGCTGCCCTTCTCTTCCCCAGAATTCATCCCTGAGAACTGCACATCATGCATGATGGTATTTTTAAATGGAACTGAGGGCTTGCAGCTCTGTATTCATTCATTTATTCATTCAACAAACAGTTATGGAGTGTCTGTGATGTGCCAGGCACTGTGCTGGGCTCTGGGGAATATGATTTAAAACTAGATACTGGAATTTACAAACTACTTTGAGAGATGGAAAACAGCCACTTAAAACAGAGCAATATGTGCTATCATGGAGATAAGCTTAGGGTGCAGTGGCCTCCAATTTTAGAGAGCCAAGAACTGCTTGCGGCAGGAAGTGACTGACTGAAGGACGAGCAGGAATTATCCAGGTACGGTGACAGCACGGACAAAGGCTCAGCTAGGTCTGGCAGTGTCGCCCTCTTTATGTTCTTTGACTATAACTGAATTTGAGTATGTGGTTCTTAGAAGTATGTAGCTGTGTAGGAGCCAGTATACAAAGTACTTGTGAAGAACCCACCAAGTACAAAGGCACTGCAAGGTTCTGGGAAGGATATAGGGGGGTTTAAAGTGTGATGCCTGCGTTTAAGGAGCTGTCAGTGAATTTATGAAAACAAGGCAAACATTCACCCCTACAGCAGCACGGTTACCAGGGCTGTCTGTGGAATCAGGTAGATCTAGATTCAAATTCTGGATCTGTTCTTTACTAGCTGTGAAACCTTGGGTAAGACATTTCAGACCTCTCTTGAATCTCTGTTTCCCTCTGGCACTCTCAAAGTGTGGAGCCTCGGTCCGGAGCGTCAGCATCACGTGGGAGCTTGTTAGAAATGCAGGTTCAGGCCTCACCCCATAAATTTGGTTGTGGGGCTTTAACAAGTTCCTGGAGAGATTCTGCTGCAAGCTAAAGTTTCAGAACCACTGCCCTACGGAGCGGTCTTGAATATTAACTGAGGCAATGTATGTAAATTATTTAACATTTTTCAGATGTTCAATAATTGGTAGCCATTATTTCTCAGCCAGGAGAAATGGGGGGCAATGTGAAGGCTAGTTTGACTGCAGCAGTCTGCAGCTTTCCTTTCCCCCGGTGTGGGTAGACACAGCCACATGTTCTTTGCAGAGGCATCAGCAGCTCCTTAAAGGGTCAACAGATGTTTTGGGTAGCCATGCTCCTTCCTGAACCCTCTTCGCTTTGAGTCCCCAGGTGCCGACCTAGCCACCAGTCCCAGCCAGTGTTGTCTTAGGATGACGAGAATCATGCATCAAAGTGCCCAGGGCAGTGGCCAGGCAGTTCAGGGAGGGATGATGTGCTGGGCTTCAAGCTCAGACCCTGTTACCACCTCGTCTCACTGACCGTCCCTTTTTCCTTCACGTGGGTTTGGTCTGTACTTTACAGTGAGGAATCGCAGGAACCCCAAGGAGGAGGTGCTGGAGTGTAAGGCAGGAGAGTGCCTGGGCTGCCATCTTTCTGTCAGCGGCATCAGCCCCAGTCACCCAGTTTCCCTAACTAGTCCAGTGAGGGTTTGTCTGTCTGGGGGAAGTGAAGGTTCTAAGTCACGAGGGGTCTGGCTTTGTGTAGGCTGGTGCAGGGGAGGATATTTTCTCTCTAGCTTCCTCAGTGAAGATGCCATGATGAGATGCTAAATCATGTGTGAAGTAACAGGCGTGTGATGTCAAGGGAAGATCTGGTTTAAGCTTCCAGAATGAGCTCAATGGGAAAAGTGGAGCAATGCTCAAAGGAGGACTGAGAGGCTACGCTTTTGTCATATCCCCCTAGCTCTATGAGGCCTTACCTCTAAGCTCCAGACAATACGTAAATGTTGACTACCTGCTGTGTCCAAGACAGCAGTCCTGAACATTCTGTATAAGGTGGAGCAGGGGGCCCTTCAGGAAAGTTTTCTGACCTACACTAAAGGAATTCAGGTCTAGGGCTAATGAGAACTACTCAGTAAGTCTCCATGTCAGTAAACTGACAGTTTCTCCTACCTACAGTGCAAAGTAGTGAGGCTTAAAAAATATGTGTGAAATCACCTAAACCTAACAAATGTGTGTGCGTGTGTGTGTGTGTATGTATGGCATAAATATGTATTGGTGGTATCAGTATGACGCATGCATGTATTCGTTTAGTGAACGTTTGTTGGTGCCTCCTCTGTGGCAGGTGCTGTATTAGGCTCCAGAGCTACTGGGATGAATGGGACTTGGGCCCGGCTTTTAAGAAGCTCATAGACCAGCAAATAACGCTACGATAAGTGTGCAGCACTTAGCAAGGTCCTGGGTGTGGAGTAGGTGGAAAAAAGATGTTATGAGATGATAAAGGGCCTGGGGCTGAGGGTTTCCAGATGAAGTGTCGTTTGAACAGGAATGGAAATTACCCAGCATATATTCCGGATGAGGGTTAGTCAAGCCTTTCTAAGCAGAAAGAATAGCACATGCAAAAGTGCGAAGAGGGGAGACAGTATGGTGAGTTCTGGGAAAACTGGCTAGTCTGGTGTTATCATTTTGGTTAGTAGAAGTTTCCCTTCCAGAGTCAAGGGAAGAAGGACATGGCATGGTAGAAGGAAGTTCTTTTACATTTGCTCCCTGGCTGTGCTGGCTGCTTGCTTTCCCCAGTGGCCCTGGGCCTTCTGAGTAACCATTGGCTAGCTGTCCAATGTGCACTGCTTCCCTCTGTGCCTCAGCCCTTTGCCAGTAGTGGGGGCGAGGAGGTGGCTGGTGTCTGGGGAAGGAGTGGTCCCGAAGGTTCGAGGAGAGGCAAGAAGCTTGAAGCAGAAGCAGCCGGGGGAGTGAGAAGACCAGTGTTACAGGAAGGAGTGGACAGGGGAGATAATGAGGGTGTTTGGCCCAAGCAGAAGGTATGTTGGAGAGAAAAGAAAAGGAAATAAGGCCACGGAGAGCTTCAGCGCCAGGCAGGGAGGTTGGCTATAAGCATGTGAGGTCTTCCCTTGATGCAAACAACCAATTTGACCCCTCCCACTTCAGATGTCTTTGCCTGCTGGGAAGTCTGGTTTTTTAGTGGCAACTGCAGATTTTCAGGGGGTGGCTTGTGAATGGTGTCTTCTTCCTGGCTTCGGGCATGATGACGGTTATAGCTTTGCTAAATATAGCCAAATCTCGAATTCAGCAATGAAATCTAGAATAAGTCATTGCGTGGTCAAAGCCTTTCCTTTGGTCTTTCTAACAAAGTCACACTCATTTAATGAGAGGTCGTGAAGAGAGAGAAACAGTTTCATATGGGTTTTGAGAGGGAGGGTACGGGGGGAGGCATACACTTGTACCTCGGTAGCTAAAACTGCATGCAGAGTACACAGGAAAAGCTTGGTAAATATTAATAAAGAGCACATGAAAACATACTACTGCGTCAGAGCAGTCATTTTACCTTGCAGTATTTGAAAGTTGACACTTGAGACAGAAAGGGGACTCACCCCACCGTCCACCTTCATCTTGTCCTCTTCAAAGGATAGATGCTTTCTGAGCTGCTTAAGAAATCCCTGTGCCCTCTGCATCTTTAAGAGCCGAACAATGATAATCATAGAAATGAAATTGTCTAGTGAAGCAGCATCCAGCACTTGAAGTAGCGGAGCGTAGCCTTCAGCATACTTTTCTGGAGCCATCTTTTGGTGTGTTTGGTGTGGTGGCGGTAGCACTGCAGTGTGATTGGAAGACCCAGGTTTGTTCGTTCATTCTTTGCCGTGTTCAGTAACCGTGCCTGTGCTGGATGTCGTGCAGTGATTAAATAAGACACGGCTCTGCCTCACTATCATAGAACTTCAGACATACGAGCAAATAGCTCTACGTGCTGTGATGAGGGATGTACAAGGGCTAGGGGACAGACATGAGGGAGCCATTAATCTTGTGGGGTGAGGAGTAGTCAGGGAAAGCTAAAGAAAGTGATACTTGAAATGTGTCTTCGAAATAAGAACTTAGTACTAGATGGACAGGGTCAAGAGAACATTCTAGGCAGAGAGAATAACCCAAGACACAAAAGCAGGAAAGTACACTGCTTGCTGAGAGCTGTATGTTTTGAGACAGTAGTGATCTCCTAGTGTCCAGTGCTGTGCAGGCCAGTAAAGTAGCCAGTAGCCACATGTGGGTATTTAAATTTAAATTATCCGATAAAAGATAAAAATTTAATTCGTCAGACACAGTAGCCACATTTCAGTTGATTAATAGCCACGTGTGGCTAAGGCCTACAATTTTGGACAACACAGACGGAGAAAATTTCATCATCGGAGAAAGTGCTTTGGGCAGTGTTGGTTTAGAACAATAGTCTTTTAAACTTTTTAGGTAGAATAACACTCAGTTTACAGACATGCTCTCCCTTGTTTATTTACATTATATTCATGGCCTGCTGTCATTAGCTAATAATCTTAAGGCGTAGTGTGTACTTATAGTGAAGTTCATCATTTATGATAGTGGTTGCACATCCACACTTGAATCTCAGCAAGGTTTCGGTGAACTTCTTGTCATATCTTATTAGACTGTGATTGTTTCTGCGTTGTAGTGTGACTGTTGAAGAGGACACCGGGATAGAAATCAGGCCCTGCCATTCTCTTGTTGCTCACGTATGCTTGTGTTATCTTTATCCAAGCTTTCTTTGCAGGAATCTTTTTAATCCCCTTGTTTGTTTTATGAGAGCTAATCCATTTAAAACAAATGCAATCAGTAAACGCACTTCACCAAGCACATGGACTGCAGTACCTCTCAGTACATCTCAGCCTTTGCTACGGAGCTTCCGCTCTTCCCCCAGGATTCCATCAGATGTGTCTGAGACGTGACTGACATTTGGACTTGATGGAAACATTAGAGATGGACCGTATATTAAATATTAGTAAAGATAAAAATCTTATTTTTTAAGATGACAGTTAATAAAAATAGTCTCATATTTTCTTTCTAAACCCAGTGGATTGCTTTGGAGACCACTGGTCTAGAGCAGTGGTTCTCAACCAGGGGCGATCATCCCCAGGTGACATTTAGCACCATCTGGAGACATTTTTGATCGTCACAGGATCGGGTAACACTGGCAGCTAGTGAGTTTAGGCCAGGGCTCCTGCTAAACGTCCTACAGTGTACACGATTTCCCCACCCCCGACAGAGAATCATCTAGACCCAAATGTCAGCAGTGCCAATGTGGTACAGCATGATGTGTCAGCCAGTATGGGGACAGAGAGGAGTCGGGTGGCTCAGAAGGGTCTAATTTGCTGTGTGACTTCAGGTAAATCACTTAATTTTAAAATTTATTTTCTCAGAATCAGCAAACCAGCAATCTTTCTTAACCTATTATGGTTAAAAACCTCTACGTCATTTTCTGTGTAAAACAGCTACTTGCAGAGTAAACCGGTAAACCAACGGAGATAGAACGGCGAGTCTGTGTGGGTCCTGGCTGAGAGGAGTTATGGCAGGACTCTCCACTGACTGCATGTGAATTATGAGCTTTAAAAAATTCTCCCCATATTCCCATATCTGAGCAACCCCAAAATGTGGTGGAAGCATTTTCTGACTTGAATTACTCAGAGCGAGGTTCAGTTGGGGAGGGATATTAAAGGTCAGAATGTTATGAGAGAAGATGTTGGTAATCCTTTGTGTAAGGAAGAGTCTAGCACTTGCAGCTAAGGGTCTTGGGTTCAAGTTCTTTCACATCTGCTACTTGTCGTCTTTGGGGAAGTCATTTAACTATTGTAAGCCTTTGCTTCCTCGCTGTAGAAAACGTCCTTCCTACCTCTGTAGGGATGCTGTGATCATGCAGTGAGAGGCTGGAGGTATAATGCAGAGAGCATAAGAGACAGCTTGCCCCTCCAGCCAGGGGGAGCAAGGTTTACTGAGCATCTAGCATATTCTTTACCAGCTCTGTTTGAGGTGCTGTGGCAGAGAGAAGTAATGGAAAGCTTGGCTTCTGCCCTCCCAGTTGACGTGACGTGACCAACACGCAGGAAGCAAGTGCACCCCACAAGACAATAGCTATTGAAATGCTGGCATGTGTGGTGTACTCTCTAAATTGTGGAGGGGTTGAGGGGAAGGAGGGCAATGAGGACTGAGATGGTTAGGCAAGATTTCCTGGAGTGGGATTGTTCTCAACTGTGAGTCTTTTCTCTGGAACCCCTTCTTCGAGGAACCTTGTTTTAGGGAACATACCTAGTTCAGCACCTTTGCACATGTTATATTCTTAGTAAAGTTGAAGTATTGCAACATTTTTAGTCTCTTTCAAGGAACAGTGTTGCCTGCATAAATAAATCATATGTTCTGTGTTTATACCCAAAGCAAAAAAGCTTTTTCATTCTATGTGATTTTGAATCAGGAATAATGAGTATCAGCACGTTAAGGCAATACTGGCTGCAAGATTTTGTGCTTACTTTCTTCCTCCATTATTATCTTTATTATTATTAGTCTGTTATTTTTATTATCATTTAGTCTATTATGTATAAACAATCTCAGTTCTTCTATTGAGTTATGGACAGTTGTTAGAAGGAGGAGTTCTTCTTATGAGTGAGACTTCTACCTTGGCAGAGGGTGAGTTCCCCAAGTTGGAACAAAGTTAAAAGAGTAAAAATTTGGAGTTTCATTTGAGATGTGCTGTGAGTGAATCAGCTTGAGCTGATCAGTTTTCTCCTTGGGCTCTGAGTGAACCTTGGCAGACAATGGAAGGCAATGCCAATTACACCTTGACATAGCCACACAGTGGGGGGTTCAAGAGAGTAAGGAAGCTTTGTTATTTATGATTTCTGAAGAGCCAAGAGATTGTTGGATGAAAGAGTTTATGGCATCCCTATATTATTATAATAGAAGGCCAAGTGAAGCATTGATGTTGGATTATCATTTGTAATTATAATGATCTTAAATAATGATGCCTTTCATCTAGGACTTGAATCCTGGGGAAAGCAGTATAATGCCATGTAATTTGCTTGGCGCCTGTTTTTAAGGACTTATAGCTATTGTACTGGGACCTTTAGAGTCAGAGAAAGATTATTGTCCCTCTGGTACTGAGCGTGAATTTGAGAACAAAATGGAGACTTCATTACCCGGGGACAGGAAGAGAGAAGAGGACTCAGACCTCATCAGTTGGGCCCTTCCAGCTTCACAGAGGTGGCATGTCTCCCACTAGTACCCTCGACTCATCATTTTCCCTGGTCAGTGAATTTTGTTGGTTCAGGAAGTGCTGATTATCTTACAGGTTTGTTAGACTCGTTTAATTTCCCCTGGGGATAGGCTAGCCCTGTTCCTCAGACCTTTGTCCTTTACTATTTTTAGAAGCCTGGGAATCTTGGTGGTGGGGGAGTGGGCAGTGTTGGAAGAAATAATTCCGTCTGGCTTTTTGGCTATGGGAAAATCTCGGTTTGACCGGAAGGTGTAACTCAGTAATGATTGGGGAAAACCTGATGTTCAGTACTGTCTTTCCTCCCTGACTCCCTAGGTCAAAGGGAACACGATGATGTTCTCCTTAGGAGAGGATTTTCAAGGTTTGCATCACACGTGGTGGTTTAAAAGCATGCGGCTTGGAGGTGGGCAGCCCTTGGCTTGAATCCTGGCCTGGTCCCTGTGGTGTTGGGCAACTTACTAAGATACTGGCTTATCATTGGCAAAGTACAGAGAATACTCTGAGTGGTTGTGAGGCTAGAGGAAATTATGCAAAGCACTTAACTTAGTGCCTAGCGTGTAGTTAGTAGTCTGCAAACAGTAACTCTTAGTATTTAGGTGCCTGAATTTTGTTTTTATCAGGCAATATTTGGTTTGCTGTATGTAAAACCTGGTGGAGCTAGAGTCTTGCAGATAGATGAATAGATAATATTTATAGATAGATATCTATATCTTTCACAGTATCTATTACAAACCCCAGGATGAATAAGGAGGAGAGAGAATTCAGATTTTATTTTATTTTATTTTTCCCTGCTTGAAACCCACCTGTGTTAGGATAATTGCCCCAGCCTGTCAAGTCACTGTTAGTATGATGGCCCTCTCTGCCTGAGGAACTCCTGCCCCCAGCCGTGTATCCACCTTCAAATCCTTGTGCTCTAACACAGGTCTCCTGTTTCATTCAGGCCTGTGCCCCCCTCATCTCCTGTGAACCGTGGATTTAGCTCTTTCCCATGCTCTCCTGGTAGTGTTCCCCGCCTCTGGGATCGCTTCCCCCTCCCCACCCACCTACCTTAATCCCACCTAACCTTTGTCCTGTCTAGCCTCAGTACTCACCACAGCTGTCAAAGTGACTAGTCCTTTGGATGCCTCCTCACTCTGACCTGCAAACTGCTACCAGAACTTGCATCTCCCTTAACCTCAGCCAGCATGCTTTTTAGTCACAGCAGTGATTCCTCTTTACCTTTTCTGAGCATTTAACAGCGTCTCCTCTTTATTGTCTTAGGCATGGCTGGTCCCTTTGCTTGGAATGTTTTTCCTGATCTTTCCATGGCTGGCTGTTTCTTGCCATTCAGATCTCACTGAAATCTCACCTCAGAGAGGCCTTTTTTGACTATCCAATATAAGGAACTCACCATGTTTTATTTTGCCACGTAGCACGTGTCAACTGATTCTTCTTGCTCATTGTTTATCTCCCCCCACTAGAATTTCACGTCCATGAAAGCGGAGCCTTGGCTGACTTGTTCGTTGCTCTATCCCCAGTGCCCGTGTAGTGCCCAGCACATCTGCGGAGCTCAGTGAAAGCCAGTTGAATGAATGAGTGAGCACATGAAGGAGGCAGAAGGAATGGCTGAAGATGGGGTTGGGGAATCAGGAGAGAGTGAGTGGGGAAAGTGAATACTAAGTAGATTTAAAAGAAGGAGGGTGTGGCTGTGTCAAGGTGTAAGAAATCAGAAAGGTCACGATGAGGGTGGAAGAGTGTTTCTTGGATTTGGAAATGTGGAGTTCGTTCATGAGCTTTGTTAAGAGCATTGGAAGTGGAGCCATGGAGTGGAGTCCAGGTGGCAGTGAAATGAGTGAATGGGAAGTGAGGTGGGTGCTGAGTCAGGGAGGAATTTATTATTATTTTTAAATGGTGGAAGAGTCTTGAGTACATTAAGCAGAAAAGAAGTGGCCAGTCGGGAGGAAGTTGGAAATGAAGTACGGGGGGATTACTGTTGGAATGGGGCTGAGGAGGTGATGGCAGGTCATGGGTGGAGTCATCAACTCAGGTGGGAGAGATGACCTTGGACAGGAGAAAGGGCACTTTATGCACTGACCTGGAAGGAAGAGGAGTAAGAATGGGAACAGAGGAGAAGAAATTGGTAAGGTTTGGCAAGTTGAGGGAGTTCTTGCCTCATGTCTTCTGTTTTCTATTGAATGCTGTGGGGTGGGAGTTGAGTTGAGGGGTTCAAGAGAGTAAGGAAGGAGGTGGAGGAATTCCCTAGGTTTATGGAGAGAAGGAATGACAAAGAATGAGTAGAAGAATGGCCTGGTCATATGGAGAGCCCATTCAAGATGACTCATCATAGGAGCACATGCTTTCCTGACCCTTGGGGGTCTGTTTTGAAAAATGTACAATTTTGGATTGGGCATTTTCTGAAATACATTATTTCCTGTCTTCTAAATTATATGCCACAGAGGCAGCATAATATAGGTGGAAAGTACTCCTGATCTGAATCTGTGTGGTGACCACCAGGCCCTGTACTCTGGACAAAAGCCTTCCCAGCTCTGTCCACCATCAGGTTCTTGTCTGTAAAATGAGGACGAGATGACGGTGAAGTTGCTTTTCAACTCTAACATCTTACCGTTCTCTTATTTCTCAAGTGCACTATTAGAATGTTACTGTTTTGTTATAGATCTGTTAGGGTCTTTGCTTGCTATGGGTGAGAGAGTTTGCTCCTGAATAAAATGGCCCTGGGTTGCTATGCTTTTTGAATTTCACGTTGTGCATTATGGTTCCCTTCTTTTGAGATCGTCAGCCATCGCTCCTTACTGCTACCCGAGTGTCTTCCTGAATTAGCGCCTCTCTAATTTGCTGCTTTTAATCTGCCGTGGACTTGGAAACTAGATGACTAAGCTTGTTAGACGCGTGTCTAACAATAAAGAGGCTCTTAGTGAGCATTTGAGGGTCTTGTCGTGATTAAAGTGCATGAACTGCTGAGCATGGGCTTCATGTCTCTTGTTGGCACAGAAACCAGTTTTTTATGTCTCTTCTGCTAGAAACGTTGAGTTCTGAAGACATAACGAGTTACCATTTGGTATTTATTATTAATTAAATGTGTTTAAAGCCTTTTGTCTGTAAAGTTGAGTGTCAGTGCCGTGCCTTAACCCATTTCCATTTTCCTTTTCACTTACTATCCCTTCTCCTGCTGTCTCCTCAGTCCCTTCTCCACACGTTCAGTGTAAGGCAATGTTCTAGGCACCGTTGTAATATTATTTTAGTCATTCAGTTTTGATTTCTTTGAAACCACAGAGAAGTTTCCAGGATTATAATCCACTGTTCAATGCTGTATCTGTTTATATCTCAATAAGCGCCCTGCTGGAGACCCTCAGATGGTATTTGGGGTTGGACCTGGAAGACGGGAAAGAATGAAATGAATGCTAGCTCCATATATAATCTTTGGGAGATATGGAAGAAAGCAATCCAGAAGTCTTAAAAAAATTTTATGACAAAAATTAATCCATAGTATAGTAGAATAATTAGAAGATAAAGCCAGACAAAAAGAGAAAATGTTATCCATAATCGCATAAATTACCTTTGTTAACATTTTGGTGTGTACCTTCCAGACTTGTGCATTTTTTAAGGATAAGAATATGCTTTGTCTGTAGTTTGCTTTCTCACATAGCAGTATATCCTAACTATCTTTTTGTGTTAAGCGTCTGCATCAACAGTTTCAGTCCATTGTGTGAACGTTTTGTGATTTGTTTAACCAATCTCCTATTAGTCATTTAGGTTATTTATAGCTATTACGAAACAACTGCAACGAGTATTTTTTAAAGCCTTTGGGTACTTGTTCTATTACTTCCTTAGAATAAATTTCTGAATGTGAAATGGATGGATCAAAAGATATGCATATTTTAGCTTTCAGTACATATTATAAAATAGCCTCCAGAAAGATAAAACCAATATATGCTTCCACCAGAAGTGTTATCTTTTTATGAGGTTGGACATGTTTTCTTTCTTTTTCTTTCTTCCTTCCTCCGTTTCTCTCTTTCTTCCTTCCTCCTTTTCTCTTTTCTTTCTTTCTTCCTTTCCCTCTTTCTTTCTTTCTTTCTTTCCTTCCTTCCTTCCTTTCTTCCTTTCTAACTTTCTTTTCTTTTTTCCTTCTCTTTCTTTTTCTTCTTTCCTTTTCTTCCTTTCTTTCCTTTCTTCCTAACTTTCTTTTCATTTTTCCTTCTTTCTTCCTTCCTTCCTTCCTTCCTTCCTTCCTTCCTTCCTTCCTTCCTTTCTTTCTTTCTTTCTTTCTTTCTTTCCTTCCTTCCTTCCTTCCTTCCTTCCTTCCTTCCTTCCTTCCTTCCTTCCTTCCTTCCTTCCTTCCTTCCTTCCTTCCTTCCTTTATATTTCTTCTGTGGTGAATTTTCTGTTTCTTTATTCATTTCTGTTAGGACATTCATCTTAATGATTTATAGAAGTGCTTTACCTATTTAACATATGAATACTTTGTGGGTGTGTGTGTACACATATCAGGTTTTTTTTTTCTATTTTGTCATTTACCTTCTGTTAAGGTGGGGTTTTTGCAGATATTTAAAATTTTTGTGCAACCAAGTATGTAAATCTTTTTCTTTATGATTTTGTCTGCAGTCATACTTGGAAAGGCCTGAGAAGAAAGATAGGGCCTAGATCACAGAGATCTTGTGAGTTTGAACTTTATCTTCGAGCAATAAGGAAGCCATTCAGACTTTTAAGAGGGGGATAGCATGATCAGATTCGCAGTGTAGTTAGATTTGTGGAGGATGACATGAGGTAGCAGAGTCTAGCGCATTGAGGAGGCTGTTGCCATGATCCAGGTGAAAGTCAGTGAGGGCTCAAGTGGCAGAGTGGTGATAGAAACAAAGGAGAGTACAGATGAATATTAAGAGGTCATATCATAAGACTTGGTGCTTGACTGGATTTAGAGGTTGAAGGAGAGAGATGGAATCAAGAATGATTCTAGGTTTCCAGTTTGAGAGCCCAGGTACGTGAGATAGAAGTGACACTAACTGGGACTTCCCTGGTGGTCCAGTGGTTCAGATCCCACGCTTCCACTGCAGGGGGCGCAGGTTTGATCCCTGGTTGGAGAACTAAGATCCTTCATGCCACACGGCGCAGCCAAGAAATTTAAAAAAAAAAAAAAGAAGTGACACTAAGTGAGCTTATTATTCAGGAAGAGAGGAAAGACTGAAAGAGGGAAGCCCCAGGTTTAATGAGGGAGGATAATGAGTTTAACCTGATCAGTTTGTAGTGTGTTTCGGTTACCTATTGCTGTGGAACACACTACCCTACAACCCAGTGGCTTAAAACAACAACAGTTTATTATTTCTCATGATTCTGTAGGTTCACTGGGGGCTAAGCTAGACTTCTTGCTGGGGCTTCAGCTCATCTCATTTAGGGTCCGTTAAAATTGTCTTTCCTCCTTCCACTCTATTATATACCTGAATTCAGAACACCCCAACATGCACCAATATATCACATTTCTAACACCGTGCTTTATTCTTAGCAGAAATATATATGTCAGAGAAATATAGGAAACCCTATGGGTTTATACACAGAGCTTTGGTGTTTTTTACACCCTGGGGGATGCAGTGAGAATTGGGTGAAGGGTGTGCCTTTTACAAAATTTACTTATTTATTTATGGGAAAGTGAGATAAGGGCTTGGGGGAACTCGGGCAAGTCATTTTAGGAAAGAGTACCTAGGGAAGTTGAATGTTGCGAAATTGATTTGTTTGGGGCTGTCCATGAAGAGATGCTTGTACTCGAGTTTGAGAAGTCAAGAGTAAGAAGAGCAATGGGCTGAGGATGGAGTTGAGTTTTAGCAACATTTAAGGGCTAGTTAATAAGGAAAGCCGTTAAAGGAGACAGGGGAAGACTATCCAGAGGTATGAGGAGAATCAGCAGACTGCAGTGTCTCACACACGTGGTGCTCTGCAGAGTTAGTAAGTCGGAGTAAAGAGGGTCAGATGCCTCTGACTGGTCAAGTAGGGTAAAGACTGGAAAAAGGCCTCTGGTTTGGGCAATGGGATGGCCCTGGCTTCTGCAAGAGCAGTTTTAGAAGAGTCGTGAGCTGGTGAATGGGAGAACCGAGACTCGACTATTTCTTTAAGGAATGTGAATAGAAAAGAAAAGGAGAGATTGTATGGTAGCTGATAAGAAGACAGAGAAAGAAAGAGATTTAAAACAAGAGTGAGGGCAGTTGTAAGGCTCCTGAGGAGACTGGAGGAGATGGACCCTTCGTCTTTTTGAATTGCAGCTCCGTTCTTTCAGTTACTCAGGCCAAAAACCTTTCCTCCAGTCATCCGATTGGGAAAATCCTCTTTGCTCTACATTCACAATAGATCCCAAATCCAGCCACTTCTAACTTCCTCCTCTGCTGTCTCCCTGGGCCCAGCTGTTGTTGGCCTGGATTACACTGGCTATCTCTTCACTGGTCTCTCTACTTCTGTCCAAGCTTCCTCAGTCTGCCCTCAATGCAGTGGCCAGAGGGATCCTTTTAAATGCAACTCATTTTCCGTTACTTCTCTGTTGGGAACCATCCAGTGACTCCCCATCTCCCTGAAGTTAAACCGCAAACTCTGGTGTGGGCCTAGAAAGTACTGTGCTCTGGCTCACAATGACTTCTCTTCTGTCCTGTGTTACTAGGTTCCTCTTTGGTTATTGCACTCTCTCCACACTGGCCTCCTTGGGGTTCCTTAAAGCAGGGGAGGTTCACACCTCCCCCTTGGGGTTTTTGGGCTTTCCCCTCTGTCTGCAGTACTCTTCTCTAGGTAGCCCCAAAGCTTGCTCTCCCTCGCCTGTTTTGCTTAAATGTCACCTTCTCAGAGAGTCCTTCTCTGACCATTCTGATAAACATTGCAAGCTCTCCTTCCCACAGTCTCCCTTTGTCTCCTCCCTGCTTCTCATATGCTCAATAATTAACCTATTTGTTTATGTATTGTCTCCCTTCTTTAAAATGTAAGCTTCCTGAGCTTGTCTGTTTTGTTCACAGGCCTAGACCACTTAGTAAATATTTGTTGCTTAAATGGGTAAATGAATGAATGAATGGGATCAATGCTGATCCTTGGAGAAGAAGAAGGAAATTTCACCCTCTGAGATAGGAGGAGAAAAATGAATCAGTATGGATAGAGTTAAGCTTGTATTGGGAGAGCTGGAGGTGTGGGGGAGATAGGAATTTGAAGGTAGACATGGAAGATGCCCTCGTTTTTCTGGAATGAGGAAGCAAGGTTGTCTGCTGAGGGTAGTGGTGAGTATGGGGCTGAGGAGACTCCTGAGGGTTTAGGTTAATCACTGAGAGGAATGGGAGAGGGAGCTGTCCAAGGACAGGTATAGGACTCAGGCAGGATGAACACCATGAATTGATAGTGATGCAGTTTTGCAAGCCTGTGTGATTTTTCTCTGGTAGAACTCAGGAACCTGGGACTTGGAGCAGAACAGGTGGACTTAGCCTTGATCCAGCGTTTAGATGTTTTGGGAGGCCAGGGGTACAGAGGAATCAAAGGAGTGGTCCAGGTTGTCAGCCGTGGGGCCAGAATGGGGGAGAGAGGACTGTTTAAGGAGAGGGTTGTTTGATTGGGAGAAAACGGAAAAGAGTCAGAGCTAGGTGATGCATAAATTTGAAGAACAGTTCAGCCCAGAGTGAAGACCTGAGAGGCTGGAGGCTTGGAAGGTGTGTCAGAAAGTGAACAGTTGTCATTCAGGGTTTGTGTTGACAAGGTCCAAGGTGTGGCCGTGTGTGTAGGTGGTTGAGAAGACCAAAGGTCACTGTAATGAAGGCATTTGGAGGCTGAAGTATAGGAATAAATCATCCTCATGGATCTTGAAACCTCCCAGGAGGACGGCAGGAGTTGTGGAGAGGAAGCCATGTGCCAGAGCCTTCAGTGAGTGTTGGGAAATGAGTCAGAGGGTGGAGGGACAAAGGCAAGGCAGGGTGGAAGCCACCTGAGCCAGGTGGCTCAGGCTCAGAGGGACAGGAACCTTTACATGAGGGTGGAAGGTGGAAGGAGTAATGCTCTGGAATCCGCTTAGGAGAACAAGGAAAAATCTGACCTCCTGCCCTGAAGTTCTTGAGGTGTAGGAAGATCTGGCATCAGCGGGCTGGTGATGCAAGCGATGTTGGCTGGCTCGAGCAGGCCAGGGCAATTTGGATGACACATCTTTGGCCAGATTTTGGAGCTAAATTGTTGTTATTGTTACATTTATATAATTTACGGTATTTGACAGCTTTGTGTTTCCTCTTATTAGAAGGAAGAAACTTTCCTTTTACTTATATTTACCTATATATTTACATAGCATGTTTATTTATGTTTAAATACATAAATATATATATTATTTATTTATTTTAAAAATTTATTTATTTTTGGCTGCGTTGGGTCTTCGTTGCTGTGCACGGGCTTTCTTTAGATACGGCAAGCGGGGGCTACTCTTAGTTGCGGTGCACAGGCTTCTCATTGCGGTGGCTTCTCTTGTGGAGCACGGGCTCTAGGCGCACGGGCTTCAGTAGTTGTGGCGCACGGGCTCAGTAGTTGTGGCTCACGGGCTCTATAGCACAGGCTCAGTAGTTGTGGTGCTCAGGCTTAGTTGCTCCACGGCATGTGGGATCTTCCGGGACCAGGGATCAAATCTGTGTCCCCTGCATTGGCAGGTGGATTCTTAACCACTGCGCCACCAGGGAAGCCCTAAATATATATTTTAAATTCTCCCTTGGGGCTTGGCTTTGAGAAGAAAGAGGCAAGAGACCTTGCATGGTCACTGTACAGACATTCTCAGTACGTGGTTTTGAATTTGCCTTTTGCATTTTGTTGCTGGGGGTTTCTGCTCACCTTTAACCTTTAGGCCCTCCTGGTCAGGTTGGTTGCCTCTTGGCTGTCTTTTGTCACACTGAACTAGTGATTAACTCTTATGGAAGCCCTTTACCTCAGGGGTTACTGAGAGATGAAGGACCACTTCTCTGAGTTTTTACTCAGCCTTTAGGTAAAGGAAAAGGTCTGACTGTGTCAGCAAAATTGCTCAATCTGTGAGTTAGAAATGGTATCTTGCATATTTCCAGTTATTCAAGAACCCACATAGTTAGCTGGGAAGTCTCCATTAAACACTGCCTCCTCCAACATCCCTAACACTTCAAACTCGTCGCTTCCCCTTCTGCACAGATATAGGGTGCTGTGGGCAGTATCTGTTGACTTGCTTTACGTGCGATTCGTTGTTCCTGATGTTGGTTCTCTCACATACTCAAGAGCACTTGGCACATACCTCTTTAGTTTTTGTTCCATCTTACTGTCTCTCTCTCTCTCTCTCTCTCTCTCTCTCTCTCTGTCTTCTAAGCTACTCTTCACCTACCTCTGACCCAACTTGTACTCCTTGAGGGCATGGATAGGTTTCTGCTTATCTTTCTCTATGATCTTAATAAGTAGATACTTAGGAAGTAGGTATTGAATGAATGCATTAAATTTAGAATTCAAACAGCCTAAACCACACATCTTGCAAAGGAGAAAACTATGGCCAGAGGATTCAATGACCTGTCCAAGGCTACATAGGTTCAGATGGGAATAGAGTCCATTTGTCTTCTCAAGGTTTGAGGGCTTTTTCAAAGATTAATGTCAAAACAATGAAGCCTGAATTGACTGTGTTCCCCAAAGTTAGAGATCCCTGAAGTTCTTGAAAGTTTAGTCGTATCTTCTAGGAATAGGGACCTTGTGCCTCTCATTTCACCTGTCACCCTGTTTGGGGACGAACTGATGGAGGGGGGAACTTTTGTTGTTCTTTAATTAACTACTGAGGTCGGGGAACCAGGGCCTAGGTACAGGAAGGGTCTGCCCTACTTGTAAAACTGGTAGGTTGGGTTTTTCCTTGACCTGTACCTTGAGGATGTCCTTCCGTCTCTTGGGTGCTAATGGAGACATGGAGCCATGCGCTGGGGACAAGGTGAATGGTACTGAATAATCTCTAGCCTGGCAGGCAGAAAGCAGCCTATCCTGGGCACTTGTGAGTGGTTTGGGGGAATTGGGAGTAGAAGAAAGGACATTACAACCAGGTGCCAGAAGTCATAGATAGGTCATTTGTGGCTGGTGGGGTTGGCAGGACACAGTGAGTCACACTGCCAGGTTGACAAGGGATTGAAAAAGAACAAATTCTTAGTAATTGCTGGGAGAGCCCTTTTTTCATTTAGACCAGCGGCTCTTAATTGGGGGCGATTTCACCCACCAGGGTATGTTTGGCAGTGTCTGGAGATAGTGTTAGTTGTCACAACTCAGTGAGGAGTGTGTGTGTGTGTGTGTTACTGGCATCAAATTGGTATTGGCCAGGGATGCTGCTGAACACCCTACAGTGCACAGGACAGCCCCTCACGACAGAGAATTAATTATCCAGCTCGAAGTCAGTAGTGCTCAGGTTGAGAAACCCTGATTTAGACCCTGATGATCAGTTAAGTCATTAAAAATGTTTTATATGTATTCTTTGAATTCTAATGGCAAAGTTGGATTTATTTTACCTTTTTCAATTGAGGTGAAATTCACCTAATTGTTTTAAAGTGAACAGTCCAGTTGCATTTAGTACGTTCATAACGTGCAGGCATCACCTCTATCTTGTTCTAAAACATTTTCATCATTCCCAAGAGGAAACCTGTACTTGTTAAGCAGTTACTCCCCACTTCCTCCTTTCCCAGCCCCTGGAACTACCAATTTGCTTTCTGTCTCTATGGAGTTCCCTATTCTGGATATTTCATATAAATGGAATCATATAGTATATGATTGCCTTTTGTGACTGGTTTGTTTCACTTAGCTTAATATTTTTGAGGCTTATTCATGTTGTGGCATATGTCAGTACTCCATCCCTTTTTATGGCTGAATAATATTCCATCGTATAGATATACCACAGTTTGTTTATCCATTCATCCATTGATGGATATTTGGGTTGTTTTCCACCTTTGGCTATTGTGAATAATGTAGTTAGGAACATTTGTGTACAAGTTTTGGGTTGAAAAACAAAATTCTTTTTGAGTTTTTTTGAGTATATTCCCAGGAGTGTAACTGCTGGGTTATATGGTAATTCTGTGTTTAGCTTTCTGAGGAACTGCCAAACTGTTTTCCACTGTATTGTAGAAAACAGTACTGTGTATTGTGTACTGTGGCTGTACTATTTATACATTCCCACCAGCAAGGTATGAAGGTTCCAGTTTCTCCACATCCTTGGTAGCTTATTTTTATTTTTGATAATAGCCATCCTAGTAGGTACAAAGTAGTACCTCATTGTGGTTTTTAACAAAATGAAAACTTTTTTTTCATTTTGGTAAAAAATGTGCATAACAAAATTTACCATTGTAGTATTTAACCTTTTGATATACAGACTGGTCATTCAGCAAGTATATTTTGAGACCCTACTCATGAGGGCACTGTTGAAAGCACTGTGTAGACTGTGATGAGCAGAACAGGTATAGGCACTGAGGAGGTGAACACCCACCACTCAGTTGTCAAGTCCTAGAAGTGATTTAGCAGAAAGTATAGGGGGTGTAGCTGTTGCAGCAGAGTTGACTGTCACAATTTCTTGATTTCTGTGTGTGTGTGTGTGTGTGTGTGTGTGTGTGTGTGTGTGTAGTGCCTTTCATATAAGGGCAAATTCATAGTTTAAAGGACACAGGGTAAAAATAAGTGAAGAGAGGGGCTTCCCTGGTGGCGCAGTGGTTGAGAGTCCGCCTGCCGATGCAGGGGACGCAGGTTTGTGCCCCGGTCCGGGAGGATCCCACATGCCGCGGAGCGGCTGGGCCTGTGAGCCATGGCCACTGAGCCTGTGCGTCTGGAACCTGTTCTCTGCAACGGGAGAGGCCACAACACTGAGACGCCCACGTACCACAAAAAAAAAAAAAAAAAAAATGCGAAATATAAGACGCAGCAGTGAGGAGGAGAGGACTGGTGCTGTGGCATCTGTCCCTGCCCCATAGTCCACTGAGGAAATCCTGTGTTTCAGGTTCCTTTAGAAACTCCTGGGACTTCCCTGGTGGCACAGTGGTTAAGAATCCTCCTGCCAACGCGGGAGACACGGGTTTGAGCCCTGGTCCTGGAAGATCCCACATGCCGCGCAGCGACTAAGGCCGTGTACCACAGCTACTGAGCCTGTGCTCTAGAGCCCGCGAGCCACAACTCCTGAGCCCATGTGCCACAACTACTGAAGCCCACGCACCTAGAGCCCTTGCCCTGCAACAAAGAGAAGCCACCACAATGAGAAGCCTGCACGCTGCAACAAAGAATAGCCCTTGCTCGCCGCAACTAGAGAAAGCCCGCGTGCAGCAACGAAGACCCAACGCAGCCAAAAAATAAATAAATTTATTAAAAAAAAAAAAGAAACTCCCCAAGCAACTCCCCAAGCTGGTTCTTAAAATATCTTCTATTGTGATCTGTCCGTATCTTTTGAGCCATGTAGGTGGGACAGTCGTATTTCCTTTCGAATTGGTTTAAAAGCAGAATGACATACCTAGCTGTTCACTGTGTCTTCCGTAAGGATCAGAGCGTGAGATGAGGTGGGGTAGGTGGGCTGCGGGCCCGGCAGGACTGAACTGTTCTGGCCTACAGAGCCCCTTTCTCTGTGAAGCCTCTGAAACGTGGGCTAAGCCAAGGTCCAGGTCCCCATGAAAAGCACACCACCAGTGGATGTGGTTTCCTTGGTAGACTATGTAAGTGGTGATTCCCCAGAAGGAAGGTCTTTGAAAGTGCCCATGAAGGAGTACAGCAAAGTGTTTGTTTTTTTTCCTGCCATGGCGGGGGTCGTATTATTTTCTTAGGTCTGGTCTGACAAATGACCATAAACTGGGTGGCTTACAATGACAGATTCATCTGCTCACAGTTTTGGAGGCCAGGAGTCTGAAACTAGGGTGTCAACAGGGCCACACTCCCTTCAATGGCTCTTGGGGAGAATCCTTCCTTGCCTCTTGCAGCCTCTGGTGGCTTCAAGGGTTTCTTGGCTTGTGCCTACATCACTCCAATCTCTGCCCTCATCTTCACGTGACCGTCTCGTCTTCTTTTTGTGTCTCTCCTGTGAGTGTCATTGGATTGTCATTGGATTTAGGGCCTACTAGTATGTTATTGGATTTAGGGCCTACTAGTATAATGCAGGATGACCTCATTTTGAGACCCTTAAATTAATTACATCTGCAAAGACCCTTTTTCCAAATAAGGTCACATTTACAGGTTTCTGAGGTTATGACATGGACTACCATTCAGGTCATTACAGGGGTGGAGGGGACAAGGTGCTGGGGTTACAGGAAAACCTTTTTTCTCCTGGCAGGGAAAGGAAGTGAGGTGCTGTGGAGAAAAGCCTGGCTAAAACCCTTACCTGGGCACCTGCAATATTGCTGTCACCCTCCCTGGTAGCTCTTAGCTTGAAATGCTAGCTCCACAGGGAAAGGACTGAGGTGGCCTGACCAGGCCTGGCTTTACCAGAGGTAGTTGACTAAACCTCATCTCACACCTGTCAAATGCGTCCCTGTGTGATGCCACGTATGTTTTCCTTCCATGAGCCCCTCCTCTTCCCTCTCTCCTTCCTTGCCAGATGTTTTCTCTCCAGTGCCTTGCTTTCCTTTGGTACTGTTCTGTCCCCATCACAGACAGTAAATGAAGCAGAGGTGTGTATTTTAGTAATCTTAATGTTTACCAAGTAACTTTGTTGCTTGTCTTCCGAGCTGACTCAGCAGATGGTGGTGCTGGAGCCCTGCAGTGACCTTCTTGATCTTTGGCCACATGTTTTGGGATGTGATTCTAGGAGCCGTTGGGACTGCACAAAGCATGTGTCTTCAAATGCTTGCATCTCCTTTTCCTTGACAAGAGCACCTGTCTTGCAGGGGGCCGTTGGACTTGGGGAGAAGATAGGCCTCCTGAGACCTTGAATCACCCACTTTCATTGGATTTTCCTGGTTTCCACCCAGATTTAGAGCTTGAGCCATCATAAATGGTTAAATTACTTTGTTAAAATGCACATCTCACCTAAGGATAAGAATACTTCTGAAGGACCAGAAGCCTAGTCAGCACTTCTCAAATAACACTTTGAGATTGACAGACACCTTGGCACATCTATACAGTTGACATCATAGGTAGGGTGGAGGACAGAAAGGCTCTGGAAGCTTTGCTGAGCTTGGAGATCATCCTTGAGGTGCTTTTTATAAACTGGATCATATCTTCTACCTTGGTATGAATATAGTAGTTCTTACTTTTTCCAAGGAATGTCCTGTCGCCTTGGACATCATTGAGACTTGCTGGGTAAAAATTATACAGCATGTAGTTCAGTCCTAGAAGTGTTGAATGGTGAACCAGCAGGGGCCATTAAGAGAATAGAAAGGACTTTATCAATAAAATACCAAACAGAAATGATAGTGATTCAAAAATACAATTACAGTCCTTTCCTGATCCAATGCCTGGTAGTCAGCTGTGCCATTCTCATAGTCATCTTCATCATAATATTAAGAGCTAACTTTTAGTGCTTATGTGGTGAGTGCTTTACTGGAATCATCCCGTTTATCCCAACAGCCCTCAACAGTGAAGTAGGTATGTACTGTTATTACCTCATTTTACAGCCGAGAGAGGTTAAGCAACCAGAGGCCACAGAGTTATCTAATCCTTGGTAGAGGGGCTGCTGACCCTAAACCCAAGCCTTTTTTCCCTATTGTGGTGAAAAATACATGCTGTAAAATTAACCATTTAAACCATTTTTAAGTGTACATACACTTCTGTGGCATTAGGTACATTCACATTGTTATATAATCATGACTAGCATCCAGCTCCACAACTTTTCATTTTCCTCAACTGAAACTCTCTACCCATTAAATACTAACTTCCTATTTCCCTCCCCAGCTCCTGGCAACCACTTTCTGTCTCTATGAAATTGGCCTTTTTGTACGTTTGTGATTGGCTTATTTTACTTAGCCAAGATTCATCCAAGTTGTAGCAGGTATCAGAATTTCCTTTTTAAAGCTGAGTAATATTTAATTGTATGTGTATATACCACATTTTGTTTATCCATTAACCTGTTGATGGACACTTAGCTTGCTTCTGCCTTTTGGCTATTATGAATTGCCAAAATAATAGCTGTTACGAAATGAGTACACAAATACCTATACAGCTTCCTGCTTTCACTTCTTTTGGGTAAATACTCAAAAGTGGATTGCTGAATCAAATGATAATTCTATGTTTAATTTTATGAGAAATCACCAGACCATTTTCCATAGCAGCTGCATCATTTTGCATTCCTACCAGCAATGCACAAGGGTTCCAGTTTCTCCACATCCTTGCCAATACTTTCTCTGTGTGTGTGTGTTTTATAATGGCCATCCTACTGAGTGTGAAGTGGTATGTCATTGTGGTTTTGATTTGCATTTCCCAAAAGACTAGTGATGTTGAGGATCTTTCCATGTGCTTGTTAGCCATTTGTGTATCTTCTTTGGGGAGAGAGCTATTCAAGCCTTGTGTCCATTTTTAAATAGGGTTTTTTTTTTTTTGCTGTTGTTGAATTGTAGGAGTACTTTATATATTCTGGAATTTAATGTCTTATCAGTTATATGATTTACAAATATTTTCTCCCATCCTTTGGGTTGCCTTTTGGTTTTAGCCTTTGGCTTTAGCTCTTATGTTTAGATCTTTGTTCTATTTTAAGTTAATTTTTGTATATGTTGTAAGGTGAGGGTCCTCATTTTTTGTCATGTGGATACCACTTTTCCCAACACCATTTGTTGAAAAGACTACCCTTTCCCCCTTGAATTGTCTTGACACCCTTGTTGAAAAATTATTTGACGATATATGTGAGGGTTTATTTCTGGGCTGTCTATTCTATCCACTGGTCTATATATCTGTCTTTATGCCAGTACCACATTGTTTTGATTACCGTAGTTTTGTAGTAAATTTGAAATCAGAAAGTGAGACCTCCAACTTTGTTCTTTTTTTTTTTTTTTTGCGGTACGCAGGCCGCTCACCGCCGTGGCCTCTCCCATTGTGGAGCACAGGCTCTGGACGTGCAGGCTCAGCGGCCATGGCTTACGGGCCCAGCCGCTCCGTGGCACGTGGGATCCTTCCGGACCGGGGCACAAACCCGTGTCCCCTGCATCGGCAGGCGGACTCCCAACCACTGCGCCACCAGGGAAGCCCCAACTTTGTTCTTTTTGAAGACTGTTTTGTCTATTCAGGATCTCTTGAGATTTCCTATAAATTGTAGGATGGATATTTCTATTTTATTGGGATTTTGATAGAGATTGCATTAAATCTGTAGGTTGCTTTGGGTAGTATTGACATCTTAAGAAGATGTCCAATTATTAAGCCTTCCAATCCACATAACACGGATGTCTTTCCATTTATTTGTGTCTTCTCTGATTTCTTTCAGAGTTGTTTTGTACTCTAGTTTTCGCCATCCAAGTCTTTCACTCCCTTGGTTTAGTTTATGCCTAATTATTTTATTCTTTTTGATGCTATCATAAATGGGATTGTTTTAATATACTTTTGGGATTGTTTATTATTAGTGTATAGATATGTGACTGATTTTTGCGTGTTGATTTTGTGTCCTGCAACTTTGCTGACTTCATTGGTTCTGGCAGTTTTTTGGTAAGCCCAAGCTATAAACATGGTATACTTTTTCCTCTATCCTGTACTTTAAAAATTAATCCCTACTTCATTTTTATCTTTTTTAACTTCTCCTCTGAGTTCTTGAGGATTTTAAGTTTTACTTTACTAATCTGATTTCTATAACCCTCGATTTAGTATTCCTTTTGTCCATTACTATTTCAGTCGGCATTCGGAGTTTTAATTTCCATTCAGTCTTTCCTGGTTTAGAAATCCCTTTTTAAATAACATGAGTATCATAGTTACATTGATTTCTTAAATCTTATTCTGAACAGAGTTTTGCAGCCTTCACTATAATCTCATGAGAGATGGATTCTTACAGAGGTAACTGTGAGTATCTGTCTTAACTTTTCCATATCCAAGTAAAGGAACAAGGGGAAATTTTAGGTTGACTGAATTTACTTTGGGGCTGCCCGTGCCAGGACCCAGCCCTTCAGTGCCACTCCCTCTGCCAGGCATGGTGGCCTGGGAGAAGGGTTGGGTGGGATAATGCCTGTCCAAGGCTCTGAGGGAGGCCCTTCAGTGTGGGCCTTGACCTATGGTATAGCAGTTCTGTGTGTGCCCTCTCCCTCTTGTGTATTCTGCTGGTCCTACATTTATTGTAAGAACACATGGCTTCTTTAGAGAAAGAATATCTAGCAGAAATTCCTCAAAGTTCTGGGCAGGTGTGATGGCATCCTTCTTAGTTTTCAGCTCATATGCAGGTTTTTCTCTATTTGTATGTTCCTTTAGTTTATTTTAAAGGAAACTGGGGGCAGGAGACACCTATCCTCCTGTTACCATCTTACCCAGATGTCATATAAGATAGACATTCTGTTAACCAAGTCCACGTGATGAGATTCACAGGCTCCCCGTGCCTTCTGTAAAACACTCAGGCTGAGTGGTCATGGCTAGGCTCTGCTGTACCCACACCCTTGATGATTCCAACCACTGGCCTGATTGATTGGGTTGAAGAAAAGAGAGCTTCTCCTATATTACTTTTTTTTTTTTTTTTTTTTTGGTGGTACGTGGGCCTCTCACTGTTGTGGCCTCTCCCATTGCAGAGCACAGGCTCTGGACGCGCAGGCTCAGCGGCCATGGCTCACGGGCCCAGCCGCTCTGCGGCACGTGGGATCTTCCCGGATCGGGGCACGAATCCGTGTCCCCTGCATCGGCAGGCGGACTCTCAACCACTGCGCCACCGGAGAAGCCCTCCTATATTACTCTTATCATTCAGAGAAAAATCAATTTTTTTTTCTTTAAAGTGTAAGTAATTTTTAAAATTTTATTTATTTATTTTTGGCTGTGGTGGGTCTTTGTTGCTCAGTTTTTTTTAAAAAAGAAATACTTAGTTTAGAAATGGGTTGATTTAGTATGAGTCTAATGAAGTAGGCTTTGATGATCCATTCCCACTTCTTGACGGCCATGCCCAGTAGGTTTTTCCTACCTGGCAGTAGTTGTTATCTGTACTTGATAAATTATTTTACTCCTGAACGCTATTTTGGGCACTGTGGGAGTGGGAAAGAGTAGCCAAATAACATGGTAAAGACAGATAGATGGAAAAGGATAGAGTTAAAGTGTCAACAGTAATCAAGGCAAAGTCCTTCTTGTGTCCCTCAAGGCCCTATATGATTCACCCCCCCACCCTACCCCCACCACAACACTCCACCTTTCTGAGCTCATTTCTTTTATTTTTTTAATTTAAAAAATTAATTAATTTATTTTTGGCTGCCTTGGGTCTTCGCTGCTGCGCGCAGGCTTTCTCTAGTTGCGGCGAGTTGGGGCTACTCTTCATTATGGTGTGAGGGCTTCTCATTGCGGTGGCTTCTCTTGTTGTAGAGCACGGGCTCTAGGTGCACGGGCTTCAGTAGTTGTGGTGCACGGGCTCTAGAGCGCAGGCTCAGTAGTTGTGGCGCATGGGCTTAGTTGCTCCGCGGCATGTGGGATCTTCCTGGACCACAGATTGAACTCATGTCCCCTGCATTGGCAGGCGGATTCTTAACCACTGCACCACCAGGGAAGTCCTCTGAGCTCATTTCTTAACATTCACCAGCCTTCTTGCTAGTCCTTGAATATGTCTGATGTGCTCCTGCCTGCTTTTCCCTCTGCCTCAGACAGTCTTCCTCCAGCTAACCCCATGGCATGATCCTTCACCTCCTTCATGAGTTTGTTAAAATGTCACCTTCTCCCTAACATATATAACTCCCTATCACCCTTCTTGCCTTTTTTTTTTTAGCTCCACAGCACTTAATCTAACTTACTTTTAAATCTATGTATATATTTTCTTATCTCCCTGCACTTGAACACAAGCTCCATGACGGCAGGGATTTTTGTCAGTGTTGTTCACTGCTGTGTCCGAGTACCTAGAAAATTACCTGACATTTAGTAGTTACTCAGTGAGCGTTTGTTGAATAATCAAAGATTGACGTCACTCAGCAGCATCAGGATCATGGATGGTGTATGTGTACCCTAGATCATTGAGTCTCAAAAATGTTCTCAGGGAATCCACAGATTTTCCGGATTCCTTCCTTCATTCAAGAAGTTTCTGTTGTGTATCTTCAGTGAGACAGGCACTGAGGTACCAGCTCATAAACCCCTTATGAGCATATTTATTTTTGCATTTCCAGCACTGAGTGCAGCTAGTGAGAGGTAACACAGAGGAAGGATTTGTGAAAGGCTATTGAACCAAACCACTGGGTCTTGTGAAGACAGAAGTGAATAATACATATCCCTGTGTTCAGTTGGATCGTGGTAAAATGGAGAAGACCTGGGTACATGACAGTTCTGTGATCTGAGTGGTGTAAGAAAGGCATCACAGACGAGGGAAAACCCAATTGCTTGGGGATGTTAGAGGTCAGGAAGAGCTTTTTATAAATATGACATCTGAGCTGAGCCTTTTGAAGATGGTTTTTCTGAGTAAAAAAACCAGGGAGGGAATATAATAGTCATAGGAACAATGCAAGTAAAGATGCAAAGGCAGGAAAGTGCAAAGTACGTTCCTAGAGCACTGAGTTGTCTTGTATTTCTGGAATAGTGAGTTGATGGGCGTGGAGGTGAGGAATGAGCTGGAGCAGTAGATCCAGACCACATCACAAAGGCCTTGAATGCCATGCTGAGATCTGTGAACTTTATTCTGTTGGCGGCAGTGGGGCACTGTTAAGCGTGTCTGTTATAGAGGCAGAAAACACATTAGTGGTTGCCAAGAGTTAAGGATGGTGGGGGGGTAGGGAAGAGGTAGGGAAGAGGATGAGTTAACTGTAAAGAGGCAGCACAAGGGATGTTTGTGGTGATGGAACAATTCTATATTTTGATTGTGGTGGTGTACACGAGTCTGTACATGTGATAAGTTTGCATAGAACTATACCTGCCTACACATACATACAAGTGCATATAAAATACGTAAAATCTGAATAAGGTCTGAAGATTGTGCCAACGTCAGTTTCCTGGGTTTTTTTTTGTTTTTTTTGTGGTACGCGGGCCTCTCAATGTTGTGGCCTCTCCCGTTGCGGAGCACAGGCTCCGGACGCGCAGGCTCAGCGGCCATGGCTCACGGGCCCAGCCGCTCCGCGGCATGTGGGATCCTCCCAGACCGGGGCACGAACCCGTGTCCCCTGCATCGGCAGGCGGACTCTCAACCACTGCGCCACCAGGGAAGCCCAGTTTCCTGGTTTTGATATTGTACTAGAGTTATGTAAGATGTTACCATTGGGGGAAACTGGATGAAGGTTACATGGGTCCTCTCTGTACTATTTTTCAAGCTTCCTATGAATCTATAATTATTTCAAAATAAAAAGAAGAAAAAGCATAAGAAGGAAAACTTGGTGAAGGATAAGCTGGAGCAGGCCACTTATTAGGATTTTCATTTATTTAACAATATTTTAGGGACTTCCCTGGTGGCGCAGTGGTTAAGAATCTGCCTGCCAATGCAGGGGACATGGCTTCAATCCCTGGTCCAGGAAGATCCCACATGCCGCGGAGCAGCTAAGCCCGTGCACCACAGCTACCGAGCCTGTGCTCTAGAGCCCGTGAACCACAACTACTGAACCCATGTGCCACAACTACTGAAGCCTGCACACCTAGAGCCCGTGCTCCGCAACAAGAGAAGCCACCGCCGTGAGAAGCCCGCGGAAGCCACTGCAGTGGGAAGCCTGCACACTGCAATGAAGAGTAGCCCGCGCACGCGGCAACTGGAGAAAGCCTGAGTCCAGCAATGAAGACCCAACACAGCCAAAAAAAAAAAAAAAAAAAAAAAAAATCCCCAACATTTTATTGTGAAATGTTATGTTCAGATAGTGTATAAGATGCTTGGAAAGTTATCAAATATGGTTCCTATCCTTGAGAATTTTGTTTTTGTTTTTAAGTGGAGGAGACAGACATGTTTTAAATAACGATCGTACTGTGTGTGGATTCTGTACTGGTAAAGATAGGTACATAGCACTATGAGAGCAAGGAATGGGGGGGACAAACTTCAGGGGGTGGGGAAGGCTTCATAACGATGCAGTGATTAAGTTGACTCTGAGGGAAGAGTGAGAGTTTGGGTCACGTACACCAGGGTTCTGCAATAGTCCAGGTGAAAGATAACAGCTAAAATTAGTGGTAGTAGGAATGGAGAGTGGGGAATGGATTCAGGACCATTTTGGAATAGTATTGATGCAAATTGTTGATGTGTTTGGACAGAGAGTTTAGACAGAGAGGGAAGAGTGTGAGATGACAGAGGTTTTAAGCTTGACTGACTGCATGGTGGCTCTGTTAGCCAAAATTTAGGGTGTAGTAAGAGAAAGGTTTTGGCCATAATGTTAGGTTTCAGGTATCCGAAGAACGTCACGTGGGGAGACTAGTGTGCGGTCGGTGTGTGGAGCTCGGCAGAGGCAGAACGTAGATACAGAGACATGTTGGAAAGCTGCACCCACACTGGACCACTTGTCCCTTCCTCAGGCATCCATCTTCATCATGCTTTTTGAGTCTGTGCCTTAGTCTGGAATGTCCCTCTCTTCCTCCCCTGTCTAGTGAAATCCCACTCCTGTCAATGTCTATTTCAGAATAGAGGTGATGGCTGGGGCTTTGCTAGTATGTGAATTTTGTCCATGGGTACTGGAGTAAGGCAGGAAGCGAGGAAGTGGGTTATCAACCTGTGTTCGGAGGTGGCAGGCCCTGGGGAAGAAGGTGAAGAGTAGAAGAACCAAGAAAGTAGTGAGGCCAAATGGAAGTTGGTCGCTCAGCCATAGCAGAGCTGACCAACCAGAATTAGACATATTAGGAAAAGAAATAGTTCATGATCTAGATTGTAGAAGTTCATGGCTACAGAAGATGAGCATTCAGTTTAAGTCCACCCAGAGCTCCATCTCATACATAGAGCTGCCCGACACTGAATGGTCCTTGCCAGCCTGATTAATTTTTCTTCCAGTAAATTTATTTATTTATTTTTGGCTGCGTTGGGCCTTCATTGCTGCGCGCGGGCTTTCTCTAGTTGTGGCAAGTGGGGGCTACTCTTTGTTGCGGTGTGCAGGCTTCTCATTGCAGTGGCTTGTCTTGTTGCAGAGCATGGGCTCTAGGCGCACAGGCTACAGTAGTTGTGGCACGTGGGCTCAGTAGTTGTGGCTCTCGGGCTCTAGAGTGCAGGCTCATTAGTTGTGGTGCAAGCCGCTTAGTTGCTCCACAGCATGTGGGATCTTCCTGGGCCAGGGATTGAACCCATGTCCCTTCCATTGGCAGGCGGATTCTTAACCACTGTGCCACCAGAGAAGTCTCCTGATTAATTTTTAATATACGATTCTCTGTTGAAGTGGCTGGGCATTGAAGTGCATCAAAGGCAGCTTTTGTTTTTATGAAGTTGGTCAAAATAATACCGGGGAGTCAGGTTACTGTAACCTTGAGCTCTGGTTGTTCTGAAGGGATGACATCAGACTCTGTAACTTCCCTGGTTTCAGAAGGCTCTTTACCTTTTGCAGGGCAAGTTCTTTGGAATCGGGAGAGGGTGTGCTTCCTGTTGGATTTTGTGCCCTTTTTTTATTGGAAAATGCCTTAGTTTCCTGCCACAGATAGAGAGTAGCATCAGTGAGTAAGGCTCCCACTTCCCTGCTGGCTTTCTCTTCTGTCCATTTCTTGAGTGATATTGTCTGTTGTCTGAGTTCTGAAAAACTATTGCTAACCCCCTAAAACACCAGAGATTTTAAATACAAGTGTACAGTAAATAATATGCTTTTTAGTCCTCAAAGCAGGTGGTGATGATGATGATTTTAACCTGCGTTCTTCTTCATGTGATCTCCTTAATTCTTCTAAGTTCCCCATCTTTAAAATTTTATTCTTAAATGCTTTCTCTTTTACAATGTCTTCTTTTTATCCTCATATTTTTGTACACAGAAACCACTGATAACTGAGGATAGAGAGTATCTGAGTGGCAAGGAGAGCTTCTTTATATGTAATGAGAACTTCTTTGAAGTGACTCACAGGTAGATGTGCTACCTTCTGGATGAATGATGACTGGTTAGGCAGAAAAGGGGAGGATAATAGAAAGGGAAACTCCTATGTGGATCCATTTTATCAGTGGTGTATGTTTTGAGAGCCCTCAGTTCTAATAGAGTAATTGGTGGGGCAGAGCCCTCCTTTTGCTCTTAGAATGGGATTTTCTCTCTTTTCTGCTCGCTGGCTGGCTATCTTTCTACCTAAAATATACTTTCACAAACTGGAAAGACTTATTCCACATTATCATGGGCTATTGAGGAAACTTTCCACTCTACCCAATTTTGCATTATTTGAAAAATTTCTCAATAATCATAATTACTTTTATAATAGAAAAGTTATAAATATCCCACTGGAAAAATAAACACCTAAAAATCAGGAAAAGATGTTCAGCTATTGAAAATCTCTCTTTATTGAATTTATAATTTTTTTCTTTTTTGACTTCCATAACTGATGAATTATTTTAATCGATTTCTTGATATTCATCCATTCATCCATCCTTACCGTTCTGAACTAACTTGAGTTTGCAGTGGTCTGTTATTCCTTTAACATACTGCCAGATTCAATTTGCTAGTATTTTATTAAGTATCTCTGCGTCTTTATGCCTAAATGGAAAAATCTGTAGTTTCTTTTTTTCCTGTATTGAATGGTGTTAGGGCTGTACTTTCTCGCTCTATAAAATTGCTTACTTGCTCTCATAAAATAAATATGAAAGCCTTCCATACTTCTGGTTTCTTAAAATTTCGGACTAATAAATATCATTTATTGTGAGCTTAGTTTGATCAAGGGTCAGTGATTAGAACCCAGATCTGCATGGCTCCTGAGTCCACGCTTATCATTGCAGGCCACATCAAAGGAGAAAGGCCAATCTTAGAATCCTGGGCCTCCATAGTCAGCAGGCCTGGGCTTTAACTCACCTTGTCTTTTTTTTTTTTTTAACATTTTAAATTTTGAAATAATTCAGAGTTACAGAAACAGTTCAAAAACAGTACAAAAATTCCTGTAAACCCTTTCCCAGAGTCACCAAAGGCTAACATTTTGCTACGTTTGCTTTTCATTCTTTCTATATATACATATTTTTTTCCCTGAACCATTTGACAGTTACAGATATAACGTCCCTTTTCCTCTAAGTACTTCAATGTCTATTTCCTTTAAAAAAAAAAAACCAAAAGCACTGTACAGTTTTCAAAATCAGGGGATTAACTTTGATGTAATACTGTGATGTATTTATTCACATTTTACCAGTTGTCCCACCAGTGTCCTTTATAGCAAAAGAAAAACATTTTTTCCCAGCCCAGGATCTAATCCAGTGTCAAACATTGTATATAGTTGTCATGTCTCTTAAATCTCCTTTAATCTGGAACAGCCTCTTAATCTTGCTCTGCCTTTCATGACCTTGACATGTTAAAG
The DNA here is from genome assembly GCF_039906515.1 of Pseudorca crassidens. Taxonomy (NCBI): domain Eukaryota; kingdom Metazoa; phylum Chordata; class Mammalia; order Artiodactyla; family Delphinidae; genus Pseudorca; species Pseudorca crassidens. The sequence goes on from NC_090309.1 coordinate 32,453,460, forward strand.
AGTACAGACGAGTTCCTTTTTGTAAGATATCCCTTAATTTAGTGACTCTGATTTTCCTATGATTAGATACAGGTCATGTGTTTTGGCTGGACTACCACAGTGATGTTGTGTTCTTCTCAGTGGATGTATCGAGAGGCATGTGACAGCTGTTTGTCGTGTCACTGGTAATTAACTTTAACCACCTAGTTAAATGGTATCTGCCAGGCTTCTCCACTGTGAAGTTACTATTTTTTACTTTGTAATTAATAAGTATTTTGTAGGAAAATACTTGGAGACTCTATAAATATCCTGTTCCTCATCAAACTTTCACTCACTAATTTTAGCACCCATCATGTCTTTTGAGGCAACAAGCAAGGATGCTTAAAGTGAATGCAGATTTTTGCTCCCCTTGGGGCTAAAGTGAAGGCAAGAGAAAGTGAGACAGTCTATTAGGCAGATCAGCCACATTTTTTTTTACACTGCCTATGGTCTTTGAGGTTGTTTTTAAGTATGTTAATTTAACTTTAGTCACACTGTTGAGAATAGTGATTGGCTGTAACCTGTAACCTTTGGGCTCCTGGATTGGTCACCCAGGGCCAAAGATCCATCCAGCCGGTTTATTCTGGTCACAAGTGCCCTTTTGGGTCTTTGACCTATGGCTCCTGTTTTTCTTTGACCCCTTATCTTTGCTTCTGATTAAGGTTCTGTCAGTTGGAGGCCAGAGTAAACTGCCTCTGTGTTGAATCACTTGTGAACAAGCATTGCTTCTGGCTACCAGGCCCATCTAATCAGACAGCCGTCCTCTGAGCCCCAGTGACGTATCCTGTGCTGTGCCAAGGCTGCAGTTGTATGAGTCACAGAAGCCAGTTTTTATATGTTAGAGTCCAGAATTATGCATAATTGAAGAAATTTTTAAAATACCAGGTGGAATATAATCAATTGCCAGTTCTTACAATTAGATGCTGTAGAAGTTAAAGGAGAAATGAATGAAGCAAAAAAAATCAAGGAAGACTTTTTGGAGCAAATGAGCCTTGATCGATAGGTTGGTAGGGATGCCATGAGAAAAGGCACACAGGTAAGAATGTGCAGAGTAGGAAGGTGAGGCAGAATGGTGGGACTTCCGTTTGGATGACTTCTTATCTAACACCAGGAGCATTAGATAAGCTACATGCTAGCTGTCTCTGTGCTAGTCTGCAGGCATTCTTAAAAGCCATGTGTCTGCTTCTGGTCTCTGATTACAGTGCTTCCCAGTTTTTTAGTTGAACTAGAGGTTAGATGGCAAGTTGGAACAAAGAAAGTTGGTCTCTTTGGGTCAGTATGGGTACGGGGAAACTGCTCTCCCCTACCCCTTATTAAACAAGTTACCTTATCCTTTTTTAGAGCACAGTTCCTCAACATTTCTAAGTTTCTGACCTCACCAGCATCCTTCTGGGGAAAGCTGGTGACTTCTGTTTATGAGACATCAGGAGGTCAGATATGATAGTAATTGGACATGGTAATGTCCCTCTTACTCAGCACATTCCTGATAGCCATAACCCTGAAAGCACAGCTCTTTGCTATGGTGTCATGCTGTTAAATAAAAAACACTGAATTTTATTTTATTTTATTATTATTATTTTTGAACATCTTTATTGTAGTAAGATTGCTTTACAATGGTGTGTTAGTTTTTGCTTTATAACAAAGTGAATCAGCTATACATATACATATATCCCCATATCTCCTCCCTCTTGCGTCTCCCTCCCACCCTCCTTATCCCACCCCTCTAGGTGGTCACAAAGCACCAAGCTGATCTCCCTGTGCTATGCAGCTGCTTCCCACTAGCTGTCTATTTTACATTTGGTAGTGTATATATGTCCATGCCACTCTCTCACTTCGTCCCAGCTTACCTTTCCCTCTCCCTGTGTCCTCAAGTCCATTCCCTACATCTGTGTCTTTATTCCTATCCTGCCCGTAGGTTCTTCAGAACCATTTTTTGTTTTATTTTGGTTTTTTTTTTTGTTTTAGATTTCATATATATGTGTTAACATATGGTATTTATTTTTCTCTTTCTGACTTACTTCACTCTGTACGACAGACTCTAGGTCCATCTACCTCACTACAAATAACTCAATTTCGTTTCTTTTTATGGCTGAGTAATATTCCATTGTATATATGTGCCACATCTTCTTTATCCATTCATCTGTTGATGGACACTTAGGTTGCTTCCATGTCCTGGCTATTGTAAATAGAGCTGCAACGAACATTGTGGTACATGACTCTTTTTGAGTTATGAAAAACAGTGAATTTTAAATCAATTATTTTGATATACATCCATATGTAAACACATGAATAAGTTCAAATTTATCTCCACAATAACCTGACCGTCCCTCAGATTTGGACTTTTCTTGGTTGCCAGGGGATGTTGTGGAGGTACAGCTCTTACCCCTCAGGAGTTACGCAGCCAACAGGATGCTCCTGCTTGAACTAGCTCTTGTGTGAGCCCCCTGAATGTCCAGGGGCGTGTGTCTGTTCTGTGGATGTCATTGGGCATGTGTGTCATGGTGGAGAGCAGTTGAATGGCTTAGACTGGAATTTAGAAATATACCACTGCCCCACCTCCCTTTCCCAAAGAAAAGCTTTTGGGTGGCAGAAATCTCTCACAGAAAAGCCCACTCTCATTTGTACCTTAGGACAGACTCTATGATCTCCCTTAGTCGTTTTATTTTTTCTCTTTTTTAAATTAATGAGTTCCTAATACTTTTGGCTTACTACTCCTGTAAAACCAATAAATTAAAATGGAGAAAGACACCATCCCGACAGTAATGAGAGATGACCAGAGCCACCGAATAAAAGACAAAAGCATGAAAGCTGACAGAGAGTAAAAGCATTTCAGTCTGGAGCTGCTTAGTGAGTGAGGGAAGTAGCCGTACACAGGCCCCGTAGCTTCCGAGGGCATCCCAGTGTTGAGTACGGAACAAGTGGTTAGTATTTGTAATGATTTCTCTAGTTAAGGATAAAAGGTAAAATTTTATCTAGCGTACAATTTGGGAACAGCAAGATGTGAATAATAGCTTATCTTGAAAACTTTTACTACAACTAATCCACATTAATTGTAAATATTCAGAAACGAAAGAAAAAATATAGAAAACAGCCCATATCTTAGGACCCATAGATTTAACTACTCTTGGTGTGTTAGTATTTAGTGCTCTAGCCTTTTCCTATGTACAACTAGAAATATATATTTCTATAATATAAGAAATATATATTATGTGATATGTATTTATGCCAGATTTGTGTGTGAGAACATGAAGCCTGCTTTTCCCCCCTTTTTTTCAATTAAAAAAATTCTAGTAAAAAACATAAAATTTACCCTCTTAACTGTTTGAAGTATACAGTTCAGTAGTCTTAACTGTATTCACTATGAAGGCTGTTTTTTTTATGCAGCAATATAGTGTGAATATTTTCCTATATATGAGTATAGATATTCATTTTTGAGGGTGCATGGATATACCATATTCTAGTTAATCAGTTCCCTATTGTTGGATATATAGGTTTCCAATTTTGGTTGTTATTAGCACTGCATAAAGCCTCTTTAAATATACATACCTCCACATTTCATGAGGATACACTTCCGGAAGAATTGTTAGATTAATGGGCGTGTACTTTCTAAAGGCTTCCAGTGTATATTGTCAAATTCTATCACTTCTGTCACCATATTTTAGTGCCCCTTTTACTGTATTCTGGCCAGTATTTGATGTTATAATTCTTTTAAATCAACATTTATGTAATTCAATCTTTAATGCAAAAAAAAAAAGTAAACAGCAGTAAAAGCTAAAGAAGTCGATGAGAAAAAAATGCATTTTAGGGAATGTGAGGCATGAGATTATTATGGTTTAAAACTAGCAAACTATTGGTTCTTTATGAGAAGAATGTTAGCACATTAACTATTCAGTGCACAAGCATGGTAACTCTTGTCCTAAGACATTCAGTCCTCATAATTTGAAGAAGAGGTGTTACCTGAGTCTGATTCTCATAACCCAGATGGGTGAATCTCAGGATAGGACTGTACTGACTTTTGTGTAACTTTTTTTGTGGTAAAACTTTTTTCAGTTGTCCTTAACTTTTTTGTGGGTTTTGTTCACCACACAGAAGTTTCAAATTTTTCAAATTTTTATTTTATATTGGCATATAGGTTATTAACAGTTCAACTTTTAATGAAGGAAAATCAGTAAAATTTTTGGTTACTCCTTTCATTTTTGTAGAAAACCCTCCTTACCTTAATTTTCTTTTAGTAGTTTTATAGTGTTAGTTTCTACATTGAACTCAGAAATTGCAAACATTTTTATCTCATAGGCTACATTCCACCTGCTAGAAGAGGTGGGTTTTTTGGGGTTTTTTTCCCCAGTATGGTGTTTTTAACAATTGGAACACAAATGCCTTTTAGGAAAGGCATGTATCCTCTAATTTGTCTCATTCCTCACAACTCCCAATTGTCTCATGCCTCACATATTTAGATGTGAACATTTAATTTTACCTACATGATCCTTATGGGCATTTGAGTTTGTGACCCCTGATTAGCCAACCTGGAGTTTATTTTGGTATTTGGATGATCGAGGGAATTGGTGTGAGTTTTTTTTCCCCAAATGACTTAGTTAGCAGTACCAACAATTTTTATTGGATAATTCCAATACAGGCATACCTCACAGATAACGCGGGTTCAATTCCAGAACACCACAATAAAGCAAATATTGCAACAAAGGGAGTCACGCCAATTTTTTGGTTTCCTAATGCATGGAAAAGTTATGTTTACAACTATACTGTAGTCTATTGAGTGTGCGGTAGTAGCATTATGTCTTAAAAAATGTATATACCTTAATTAAAAAACACTTCATAACTAAAAAAAAAAGCTAACCATCATCTGAGCCTTCAGTAAGTCATAGTAGTCACATCAAAGATCACTGATCACAGATCACCATAAAAAATATAATAATGAAAAAGCTTGAAACATTGCGAGATTTACCAAAATGTGACTTAGACACATGAAGTGAGCAAATGCTGTTGTAAAAATGGCGCCGATAGATTTGCTTGACGCAAGGTTGCCACAAACCTTCAATTTTTATAAAAAGGCAATATTTGTTAAGTACAGTAAAGCAAAGTATGACCATGGATATTGAATTCTTACATGTTCTTGAGGTCTTTGCATTTTACTCTTTGTTTTTATAACAAAACATTTTATAATTTTATGTCTAAATTATATGTTTTTAAATTTTGGTGTCTGGTAGAACTGGCTTCTCCATCACCCCTTCAAACCGCCCCCACCCTCATCTTGACTGTTCCAGTACGCCAGTGCATCTTTTTTTTCCTTGATGAAATTGGGAATAATTTCATCCAAAACCAAAAGCAACCTATTGAAATTTTAGCAGCATGTTATGTTTTCATTCTCATTGGGTTCAAAATACTTTCTAATTTCCCTTTTGATTTTGCATTTGACCAGTGGGTTATTTAGAAGTGTTTCATTTAGTTTCCAAATGTTTGCAGATTTCCCCAGAGAGCTTTCTGTTACTGATTTCTAATGTAGGTCCATTTAAGATCATTATAGTCAGAGAACATACTTTGATTTAAATCCTTTTAATTTTATTAAGAATTGTTTTATGGCTTAGAACGTGGCATATCTTGGTCTTCTGTGGACACTTGAAAAGAATGTATTCTGCTGTTGTTAAATGGAGTGTTCTATAAATGTCAATTAGGTCAAGTTGGTTGGTGGTGTTCAAGTCTTCTATTTCTTTATTGATTTTCTGTTTACTTGTTCTATCAATTATTGAGAAAGGAGTATTAAAATCATCAATAATTACTATGGGTTTGTCCATTTCTCCTTGCAGCTCTATCAGTTTTTGCCTCATGTATTTCAAAGCTCTGTTATTATGTATATAGATATTTAAGAGTGTTATGTCGTCTTGATGAATTGACCCCTTTATTTATTTATTTGACCCCTTTATTGAAATGACCCTGTAATATTCTTTGCTCTGAAGTCTACTTGTCTTATATTAATATAGTCACTTTGACTTTCTTTTGATTAGTATTAGCATGATATATCTTTTTTCCATCTTTTAACTTTAAGCTATTTGTGTCTTTACAGTTAAAGTGGCTTTCTTATAGGCAACATATAGTTGGATCTGTATTTTTTGTCCAGTCTGACAATCTCTGCATTTTAATTGGGGTGTTTAGTATGTACTGGTTTTTTTTTTTTCCTCTCTCCCTGGCCGCTTTTACACAACATTATATTTTTGAGATTCATCCATGTTGATTGTATCAGTATGAAGGTAGTTCATACCTTCTTATTTCTGCATAGTATTCCATTTTATAGATAGCCCATAATTTGTTTATCCATTCATCTTTTAAAGGACAGTTGAATTTTTCTGGTTTCGGCTGTTAACATTCTCGTGCAAGTCTGCATGTAGATTATTTGCTTGACTTCTTTCTCTAGCCGTAGAATTGCTGATTCATATGGTAAGTGTATGTTTAACTTTGGAAAATTAGTTTCTTATAAATTTGTTGAGCAATTTTACATTCCTGCCATCATTGTATGAAAGTTTTTGTTGCTCTACATTCCTGTCAAGCTCTTGGATTATCAGCCTTTTAATTTCGGAAAGCTTTCAATTTTTGTGTGTTGACTTTATAACTAGCTTTCTTACTGAACTTTTATTAGTTATTTTTTAGCTAATTATCTTGAGTTTTCTAAGTAGACAATTACATCATCTGTAAGTAATGAAAATTTGGTCTGAACATTTTCAGTATTTCTCTCTTTATTTTGTTTTCTGGCTGAACTTCATTGGCTTAAACTTCCAAAATAGAATACATTTGAAAAAGAATTTCGTCAAAATTAATTAAAATATGTTGGCATTCTTTGAAAGGGCCAAGTGAAAAACTCAAAACAACTCATTCTTAGTGATGTAGTATGAATGAGCTGTTACTAAGTTAAGTACCCGTATGCTCATTATTAATCAGACGGTATCACAATTTATTAATGTTTTTCATTATAAACAGTTCACAATTTGTTTTCACACACACCACTTTATGAATACAGTATTCCAACTCTTTTTTTTTTAATTTAATTTTTTTTAACTTTTGGCTGCATTGGGTCTTAGTTGCGGGAACTTCATTGCGGCACGCAGGCTTCTCTCTAGTTGCAGTGTGTGGGCTCTCTAGTTGTGGCACGCAGGCTCAGTAGTTGTGGCACGTGGACTTAGTTGCCCCACAGCATGTGGTATCTTAGTTCCCCTGCCAGGGATTGAACCTGCGTCCCCTGCATTGGAAGGCGGATTCTTAACCACTGGACCAGCAGGGAAGTCCCCAGTGCTCCAACTCTTGAGAGAGCAATACACAAGCTATCCATAATTAAATATAAACTTTTGAAGAATAAATTCTGTCAAGTGTGTCCCCATGACACGTTCAGAAGTGCATATAATCCTTAAAAGCACTTTAATACACCTATTTATGTTACATGTTGTAGAAATTCTATGGTGGATTTTTAAAGAAGGTATATATTCAGTTCTTTTTTAAAAAATTTTATTAGATTATAGTTGATTTACAATATTGTGTTTCAGGTGTACAGCAAAGTGATTCAGTTATACATATACATATATTCATTCTTTTTCAGATTCTGTTCTCATATAGGTTATCACAGAATATTGAGTAGAGTTCCCTGTGCTATAGTAGGTCCTTGTTGGTTATCTGTCTTATATATAATAGTGTGTGTATGTTCATCCCAAGCTCCTGATTTATCCCTGCTTGCCACGCCACGTTTCCCCTTTGGTAACCATAAGTTTGTTTTCGATATCTGTAAGTCTGTTTCTGTTTTGTAAATAAGTTCATTTGTATCATTTTTAAAAATCAGATTCCACATATGAGTGATATATGATATTTGTCTTTCTCTGACTTAACTTCAGTTAATATGATAATCTCTAGGTCCATCCATGTTGCTGCAAATAGCATTATTTCATTCTCTTTTACAGCTAATATCCCATTGTATATATGTACCACATCTTCTTTATCCATTCCTCTGTCGCTGGACATTTAGGTTGCTTCCCTGTTTTGGCTGTTGTAAATAGTGCTGCAATGAACATTGGGGTGCATGTATCTTTTCTAATTAGGGTTTTCTCTGGATATATGCCCAGGAGTGGGATTGCTGGATCATATGGTAGTTCTATTTTTAGTTTTTTAAGGAATCTCCGTACTGTTCTCCATAGTGGCTGTATCAATTTACATTCCCACCAACAGTGCAAGAGGGTTCCCTTTTCTCCACACCCTCTCCAACATTTATTGTTCGTAGATTTTTTGATGGTGGCCATTCTGACTGGTGTGAGGTGATACCTCATTGTAGGTTTGATTTGCATTTCTCTGATAATTAGTGATGTTGAACATCTTTTCATGTGTTTGTTGGCCATCTGTATGTCATCTTTGGAGAAATGTCTGTTTAGATCTTCTGGCAATTTTTTGACTGGGTTGCTTGTATTTTTGACATAGAGCTGCATGAGCTGTTACATATTTTGGAGATTAATCCCCTGTCAGTTGCTTTATTTGCAAATATTTTCTCTCATTCTGTGGGTTTTTTCATTTTGTTTATGGTTTCCTTTGCTGTGTCCAGTTCTTATAAATAGGTACCACATGCCTGTCACAGTCATTGTTAACATTTGTGAGTTAGCAGGTATGGCTGTGTGTGATCCTGGGGCTATGTGATAGATCATTGTCTAGAGCAGGGTTTTTCAACCTTGACACTCTTGACATATAGGGCTGGATAATTTTTGTTGTGGGGATGCTGTCCTGTGCATTGTAGGATATTAGCAATGTCCCTGGCCTGTACCCAGCTGGTGCCAGGAGGCATTAAGTTGTGACAACCAAAAATGTCTCCACATCTCTGGGGGGCAACATCATCCTATCTTAAGAAGCAGTGGTGTGACAGATCTTGAAGTGGGTTTAGGTACTACCCAATAGGAACTAGTGGCAGGACACAAGACCAAATCATTGGTGGAATACCCTGGTGGATTGTTTCTTGAGAATTGGATCCTAGTCTAGAGATTGGAGAAACTGGGAATTTGAAGAAAGTTCTCGTGTGTGTGTGTGTGTGTGTGTGTGTGTGTGTGTGTGTGTGTGTATGTGTATTCCAGGAATCAGTTTCTCTGCCTTACTTCCTCATCTTCTCTTTTTGACCCCTCTATGGCATAGGAGAGCCAGGGGCAGGTAACTGGGAGTTATTAATAAAATGTTAGGAAAATTGTCAGCAGATCCCTTGATGACATCTTGCCCCAACTTTCCTATTTAAGCTCCATGAGACTATCTGGTCGTTGTGGTTTGAAATACAGAACTGACTCTAATGCTCTTGGTTTCAGGAAAAAGGGATGTATAAGTCATTTACAGAGACTTCTTTATTAAACATGGTCTTATTTCTCTTGTCTTGATTCCCTGTGAGCTGTAGGAATGATACTTCTGTACCTTGGTGCACGTGACGAAATCTCTTAGGTGGGACCAAAGTGTGTTGTGGACGGTCAGTAGACCTTACTGGTTTTGACTGATTTTCGGTTCTCTCGTGCCCTAATTGAGCCAGGTAACATAGGGTGCTACATCGGATTTCATTTTTCGCTTTGCTGCTGTGACCTTTTGAATTGAGTTCTTTATCCACTTTATGCTTTAAATCTACCTATTTCTCAAAGTCATTGAGAGTAATAAAATTGCAGTGATATTAATAATGTTAACTTCCTAACCATAAATATACTAACTACAGCTTAAGTAAATGCTCTATAAAATCTAGACCTGCAAAATGGATTTGCCTTTCCAAATCACCAGTCGTTTGGAATCTATCCAAAATTCCATTTGTCTCAAGAAACTTTTCCTACCAATTTCAGCTAACATTTGTTTTTCCATAGACTTACATTTTTTCCTTATTGTTTCATGTCTTATCTCTGCAACAAAATTCTAAGTGTTTTTTTCAGGGAGGTAGGTGTAGAGATTGCAAAGGATGTCACATTTTTTATACTATGTTAAATCTCTTATGCTTTATCTCATTTGATCTTCCCACTAACTTTAAGGTTGTTAGGATAGATATAATTATTCCCATTTTACAACTGTGAAAACGGAGCTTTAGAGAAGTCAAAACTTGTCAGTATTATCCTGTTAATGGGTGGTTAAGCATAGGACCCATTAGGTATTGGGATTTCTAAATAGAGAAATCATGCAAACCTAAAAACTGTTTTTGATTTGCCATTGTATTTGCAATGTGCAGAATCTTAGTGTTGCCAGTTAAAGTATTGAGCCCTCTAAGCCTGCTGTGTTAAGTAGGCTGTGTGCAAGGTTAGTGGGGATGGCTTATGCTGAATCACTCCTGCCCTGGTTCTGTCCTCCAGGAGGGACAGGCACTGCGGAATAGCAACCTGGGGGTGGGTATACAGACTGAGCATACAGCAGTTTCTCTATATAGTCTTCTTGGAACGTGTGCTCTTTCCTGTTCTAAGACTCTAATGTCCTCTGCTTTAATCCTTAGCATTTCTGCTGCTTCTGATAGAGCTTTACGATAAGACCATCTAAAACTGAGTGTTTGAGAGAGAGGCTCCAGTATGCCCTGAAGTGACCAGGAAGTTAGTACACCTTGTCCAGCATGGAAACTGCAGAGAATGACTCTCTGGTATAAGAGGACAGAGCCTTGTTTTTGGCTCAGTTCAGAGAATGGGGAACGAAGCTCCCAGCTCATGTGCATGGCTGACCTTTGTTGTTGGTTGTCCCACGCATTAAGCAGAGTCGTACAGAGGTTTTTGACTCACTCCCCTGGCCTGGCAGAGCTAGCTTCTGTAGATTATTTTATTAGAACCGTTTGGAGCATGTTTTCTTTTAATCATGTTGCTTGGCTTTCTTCCGTGGGGTAAAATGGAAGCTTCCTTGAAACAGACCAGGAGCTGCTATAACTTCCTGTGCTCGAACAACCCAGTCCGGAGCTGTTACCTGTACCTGAGTGCTTGGGGCAGGTCATGCCTAGGGATTGCTCTCTGCTTCAAGGACGCTTATCTCAGCTTCTCAGACCCAACAGGCCTTTGCATTCTTTTAGTTGGAATATTTATTGCATCTCTCCTGTTCATATCCCCCAGGTCTCTTTTTTCTTCTGACCTTCTTTCTAAGCCTTGACTTTGTACCTCTTTGATGACTTTGTATCTCTTTAACGACTAGCCAGTTTCACAGTCCAATAATTGTATTCTCCACTCTGTCCAGTGTACAGTCCGCTGTTGGTCTGGGCTCTGTTTGGTTTATTTCCTGATTCTGATGCACCTCTGCCTAGTGTTAACTTGTTGCCTGGTCTGAGGACTAGTCAAGTCCTGTCCAATCTGACACATCTGTGCTCCCCGACCCCCTCCCCGGCTCTGACCGAGCTTTCTCAGTGAAAACCCTGGTTTCTCATCTGTCCTCTGACCCTTAACCCCATATGACGCTAGTGATGGTTTTGTGATGAGGCTACGAAAGAAGACTGCCTTCACGTGTGCCATGTGAGCATATTGTTTATATGGCTGTCAAGATTGATTCCACCTTTTCTAAAAGGCATCTAAAAAGCAATGAAAGTGCTTTTGAAAATCACAGGCTGCCTTTTTGGTAGCAGTTCTTTCATTTATTCTGTTGGAGGATCTAGATCTAGCTCTTTATGAAATATTCTCCCACATAATGTACTAGGGTAGTCCTAACAATAGTAAACCTTGATCCAGAGATCAGATGTGCCAGTTGATAAAAATAATGTAGAAGAACTCAATAAAACCAGCCTGTTTAATGGAAGCATCATAAAAACCTACATGGAAAAAAAAAGCACATAGCCGTGGCAGCAAGTATAAAACAAATGGCAGAACCGAGGAGTCACAAAATGACACGGTTGAGCACCAAGGATGGTTTCATATTTGCTCAGATGCCACAGGCACCCAGGACTAGGTCTCGCTTTGACCATCCAGAAGGCAGGATTTCTGGACACCTGCATCATCTGAAACCATCCTGCTGACAGCAAACCCTTGTAATATAGAGAGAGTCATTAGTTAAGAAGAGGGTGGGTTTAGTCTCCCCTCTTAATTTAAGGGATGGAGAGGCTCTTGCTCATGACAAACACTGAAAACGGAGTAAATTTTACATCAGCAGAAGTTCCTGTAGCCAGTGTTGCTGAGGGCTGCAGGTGGTGTCAGACACCCACCTAATGGACATTAGTTAGGAAGGAAGGGGTGAGGGGAGATGGGGGTGAAGTTTGTTGACTGTCTCTGAGGTTAGACGTGTGCCAGGTGCTACAGGATGCTATCTTATGTAATATTCAGGACACTCTGTGCAGCAGCCCATGGTTCCTCATTTCATAAATGACCTGAGGTTGCATGACTATGGAGTGTTTGACCTGGGCTTTGAACTCAGATCTAACTCCAAAGCCTTGCAAATCTGTAGAATGAGGTAGGCTTGCTTTAGAAAATGGAAACTGCTGATTTTGGCAGAAAGGCAGGAGATATGGAAGGACTCAGCCTCAATTCCCTCGTCTCATAAAGATTGCTGCATTTGAAAGTATGGTGCGTTGGGTCTCACCGCCAGCTGTCAACCTGTGGAGATTAAAAAAAAAAAGAAAATACAAACCTACCATCCCGAGGATTTTGAATCTTAGTGGGTTCCAGATGTGGGGTCTGGGACTTCCAAGATGATTGTAATGTGCTACTAGAATTGAGAAACTGTCTATGTATGAGAATGATGGAATGGATGCGAGCCCCGAGTGGCCCTGGAGATAATATTTCCCACCCTCTTGGAGAGGAAACTGAGGCCCAGCGAGCTCAAAGCCAGATGGTCCTTCATTCAGTCCAGCACTTACCCTGCACTGACTATTTGTTATCCTAGGTGAGTCAGAAAATGCAAAGAAAAAATACTTTCCCTGCCTTTGAAGAGATTTTAGGTAAAGGCTACATAGTTGGTTAATGCAAAACCATGGTTGGAACCAGGTTTCTCGACTTCATTGGCGTTATAAAGCCTTGTGAATGTTATCATTGCCAGGCCCTCTTTCAGATCCTCCAAGCTGTGTAAACGGTTCCTGTTAACACTGCGGTGAGTGGCTTTCAAAGCCCCTGGCTTCCAGAAGTCTCCTGCCTGCCTTTCTGCCTCATTACCAGCCTGGTATTCAGCCACACATTTTGCCTTAGGTTCATAGGCCCACAGCTTTTCAGCTGACTGCTTTGTTCTCAGTTCATTTTCAAGTGTCTCACCTGGAAAAGGCCCGAAAAGCTGCAGAATGATTATTTTGGAAACGCAGTGCTTGGACAAAACCTGCCCTTCTGGTGGTCACCCTGATCTCTTTGCTGTGCTTCCTAATTAGTTCGCAGTCCTCTGATTCATCTTACAGTGTTTTTGTGGGCTGCATATTTTCTGGAGTTTTTCTCAAACCCCTCAGGGCAGTGAATGCAGCAGAGGGCAGGGAGCACGTCCCTCCAATCACCGAGAAGGGAAGGAGGAGGACCGTGTGTGTGCCCAGCGCTGTACTAGGCCCTTTTTCAAATATTTTTTTCTTTAATGCTTCCTAATAGCCTTGGAGGAGAAAGATTCCAGGTCTGCAAAATATGAATAATGACTTTCTCGAGGTTACATAAACACATAAGTTTTGTTGCTAGAAATTCAGTCACAAAACCTTCCGACCTGAAGGCCATGCCCTTTTCCTTGTACCACAGGCCACATCCTATGTAAAGCTTTTGATCTAATCCAAACCTACTTTTTGAATTAGTGACTCTTAAATTTGATTTCTGATCTTCTCATTAGGTTTTGAAAATCAAGGCTTTGATATAACAATCCAGGAGAGATACAGGACTTGGGACATGGCTCTAGAGAGGGAGCATAAGGTGTCACAGTCTGAGATGTGTGGTGAGGGTGCGCACTGAGCCCCTAGGCCAGCCCAATAGGACCAGGGGCCAACACAACCGGTGTCCCAGGCCAGTGTCAGAACTTGGAAAACTCAGGGTGACCAAAGCATAAATGCTAAGCTAAGGTCCTTGGGGAGCCAGAAGTGGGAGGGAGGGAGGGATGGACCTCCAGCTCAGAAATATCTCCCATTGTACGTCATGTCAATTGGAGATCACTAGTCTCTCCTTTTAATAGAATGGTCTTTTCTTTTAAAATTAAGAGATAGCTTGAATTTTTATGTACTTTCCTTTTTTGGTAATACTTATCTGGGCTTCAGTTTTTGAATGCATGAATGATAATTCAGGTTTATTGTAATGAGGAAATGAGAACACATATGTGAATTACTTTTGCAAACTGTAGACTGTCCATACAAATACCAGGCATGAGACCCCAGCTTCCCCCCAAACTAACAGATTGGTAAGAATGGCAGTTTTGTTGTTGGGCGAAGGCAGCAGTGATTTTTGGAGCGTAGATAAATCCAGGAGTGGGAAACTGCATTGGGAGTGGGGTGGAGGGGATGTAAATGAGATCTCTGGGTGCCTGGAGGTGGAGGTCGAGGGAGATGCAAGACCAGACCTGATTTCTTGCCAACCTGGGGTCTTACTGAGAGCAGGAGCTGCCTGCGTGCATGTGGACACCACCTTGTGCAATCTTTAGCTCAGTGAGGAGTTGGTGAGAGCCTGACATGACAGCTAAATGTGTTGGAGTATCCTATAGAAATTGAATCACATGAAGGACTTCCCTGGTGGTCCAGTGGTTAAGACTCTATGCTTCCACTGCAGGGTGCATGGATTGATCCCTGGCCAGGGAGCTAAAATCCCGCATGCCGTGCAGTACAGCGGAAAAAAAAAAAAAGTCTTCACATGATGTAACATTTATATGTGAGGCCTGTAATGGAACCGATGCAACCAGGGGTTGGCATGCGTCTACGTGACAGGGTGGGAAACCAGGGCACCAAGAGAGAAGGTTGCTTGTTCAAGTCCACGCTACTCAAAACTGAAGCTAACAGCAACCTCCTGACTCTTACTTCTCCCTCTCTCTCCCACCCTCTTTCTTTGCTTCTATCAAAACATGGTATTAGTGTGTTTTCAAGAGCGAATTACAATGGAAGTTACCACAGTTGTAAAGCTCATCAGCGCAGGGTCTTTGAGGGAAGTGTGGAGAAGCTGGTTAGAGAAGCGGTATTGTGTAATGACCCAATTATGAGGCCTGCCATCTGCTGAGGAGTCACGCCTGCTTGGTTAGGATTCCCCGATTGTGTATTTCAAGGAGCATGCTAGATCGTTAAGGGAGCTGCGTGTGCATGTGTGTGTGTGTGTGTGTGTGGTAGGTAAATGACATTAGAAACACTAGTGCCTTTCTTGAAGGAGGTTGGTACATTGTGGGAGGAGGGAGATGAAGCAGCTTTTGAGGGTTCCTAAGCAGATGTTACCCACTGGCATAGAGAGCAGTGGTAGAAGGTGAATTATTCTGTAGAAGAGGCTCCGTGTGTTAGGGGAGGAGTGGTCAGGTGAAGGTGGCTGTCAGAACATGGCCAGAAACTCCAAGTCTACCTGGAGATGCAAGTGAGACATTTTCTTCCATTAGGACAAAGAGTGAAAAATCCATTTTGTTTTTTTAGTGCCTAGATTGTACTACGGATGAAAACATTAAATCCAGGAACCATGAAAAAATGGGGCTAGGTCAATGTCGAACTGAAACGTAAGCCACTATGCTTAGGGACCGGATGCTTAGTTGCCTCTGAAGGGACTCAGGGCTGGGAATCAGATGAAAAAATCCTGCCGCTGGCAGGCAAGTGGCAGGTGAGGGGAGTGTGTCTTTGGAACTGTTGTGGGTATTGTGCTCAGCTGGAAAGGGGTCTTCGCACTGTGAGCCATGAGACTGAGACCCAGGAGGATGCTGGCACACTGTGCACTAAACGTACAAGGAGTGACTCTCAAGGAAAATATCAACCTTTCCAAGCAGTTTTTAGGAGAATCTTTAACAGAAAATCTTTGTCTTCAGGTTTTGAAAATGTGCCTGTATCAGGAAAATGAGCAAGTGATTGGAGTGAACATCCCAGAAGAAATAATGTTTGGCCAATTCTTACTCCTCCCACCTGTCAGCTCTTTTAATTTATTTCCTTCTGCTGCTCATCCCCTACCCTCCAGTATGAAAGCAGTGTTGTCTTTTAAAGACTCGATCATTCAAATCCCTGCATAGAATTTAGGAAGTCGTTTGGTGTGTTTCATGTCCCTAAAGCATCACCAAAGTGTGGCAGACACCCAGCTCCAAAGGTCAGAAGTTCCTCTGATCCTTTAATCCAGTGCCACACTTATTTTACAGATAAGGAAATGGAGGCCCAGAGAAGTGTAGCAACTTACTCAAGGTCATAGCTTGTCCTTTGTGGAACTTGGACCAGACTTGATCTCCTGACTCCTGGCTGCTTGTTCTTTCTGTTGCCCCTTGCTATCTCTCACATGGAGATTTATTTGAAATGTTGTCAGGAGTTCTGTGGCAGGGGCAGTGACACATGATTAGGTGGGTGTGTAACTGCACAACTCATGGACATAAGCCTTTGGGCATTGTGTGGTGCTCTCACTGGTGTCTTAACTTCCAGCAGAGTCCTCAGTCAGGAAGAGCTTTAAGGATCTAGACATCAGCATTCTTTTTCCATGAGTTTGCAAAGGCTTCGGAACAGGAAGTTTTGTTTCCACGCTGAGCCTGCGTCTTCTTTTCCCTTTGGCCACCACTTCTTGTTGGACCCTGTTTCTGAAACAACCTTGGGATAGCCTTTGTCTCTTTCCCAACCTTCCTACCATTCACACTTGAGATTCAGCCGACACCTGGCAAAGAGGTTTCTGTGTAAGATCTTGAATAGCCATTTAAAATTTGGAATATGGTATATTTTGTTTTCCCCAGTGGCAGATCTTTTCAGAGAATAGGAATTTGCAAAGTCATTAGCTTCCTCCCCTAGACAAAGACAGCCAGCATGGTCAAACTTCCTGACCACCTCTCTTACCCCTAAGCCACTGGTAGGGTTTACTTAATTTAGTCACACACACAGGTTTTCATATAAAGAGATACTCTGATTCTGTTATAAGTGTTCTCAGTATACTGCTATTTTTACTTTTTACTTCAAAAAGATTTGAAATGTCCCTGATCCTGGAACAGTGGTCCCCAAACTGGCAGATGATCTGTACTGACCGGGAAACTTAAAAAAAAAAAAAAAGATCCCAGGACCCCACCCATGACTACTGAATCAGACTGTTTATCAGCATTTAGCTTATATTTACCAACTACTTTATCAGCGATGTAATATGTACTTGGTATATTGGATACTTAATAAGTGGCATATGAATTTATCCAGAGCCTGCTGAGAGGACAAAAGGTTTCGTTTTTTTAAAACACTTAGTGCATTACGTTCAGTGCAGCATTGTAAAGCGAATCTGTTTTTTCCTGCAATAATATAAGAATGAATATTGAAAGTCATTCTCTAAACATGTTCAGAAACGGTTTGTTTGAAAATGGACCGGCCCACCTGCGCAGTGCCAAATGGGGTCTACTAAACTGCAGCGAAATGTTTTAATCAGGGCTTTAACAAAGGCAGTAATTAAAAAATGTACACTCATGGTAAATGGGTTGAGAACTGACATGAATAAAACACTTTGAGTAAAATATAGGTTATTTTGTTAATTTGTTTTGAAACTCAGCACCTTTTAAAAAGTTAATTATTAAAAAACACAATCCTAAAATATACATTTGGCTGTCCTTCTCCTCGGGCAGGTGGTGACTGTCGTTTTGCATGTAGACTGAATACAGCAATAGCACATACTCTGCTTGAAAGCTGTTGCGTATTAATACTTCCTGCCTTCACAGAGGTGGTCTCATTCAGCCTTCCAGTTTTACAGATGGGGAAGCTGAGACCCAGTGAGGAGAAGTGAGTTGCTCCAAATGTGTTGATCAAGACTTTCTATAGGCACATAGTAGTTACCTACTTAAAGTAGCTGAAATGCAAAAGGAAAATGTTCCAAAGATAAGGTGGGGCGTCTCTCAAGGAACCTGGGAGCAGGAGTGCTGCTGACCCTGGGCAGGGTCTGAGATGAGGAACAACAAGGCTCTGGGGGGTGGGCTGGGGGGCCTCTGTCTCTGTCTCTCCTGTATCTCTGCTTTTTTTCTGCTCCTGCTTTGGTTTTCTCTTCCTCTCTGCATGTGGACTTCCCTGTTCATCCATGTCGCTCAACATGGCTACCGTACCACTCCCACTTGCACTTGTTACAGCTTAAGTTGCATGCACAGACTTCCACCAAATTCCACTTTTCCGAGGGAGAGAAACTGATTGGCCCAAGCTTGAGCCAGATATCCTTACTGATCCCATCAATTCCAGCAAGGATGAGGGTGAGGGTATTAGTTAATCAAACATGACTGGTAGGGGAAAGGGAGTGTCCAGAGAGAGGTGAATCGCTGAGGTGAGCAGACACCGTGAAGTTGTATTTTAAAAGTACACTAAGAAATTGTTGTATTCCAGGAGGAAAATGAGGAGGACTTGAACGAAGGCAATGGCAGTGAGTATGGGAAGAAGTAAGCAGATTTGAGAGAGATGGAGAAAGATCAATGAGCTCTGGTAGTTAGTTGGGTTTTGGGGAGAAGGAGTTGTTGAAGATAGGGAGTGGGGGAGGTGATGGTCACATTCACCATAATAGGCAACATGGGAAAGGTGGCTTGAGACGGGGGGGGGGACACACGGGGCTTGATTTCAGTTCAGACATGTTGAGTTTGGAGTGCATGTGAAAATTACAAGTGGAAATGTCTATCGAGTTAATTGAGAAAGTCCAATATATGGGTCTGGACCTCTGGGGAGAATTGACAATCTTGTGAATGTAATTAAAGGATGCTGAAATGCTTAATGGGTGAACTTGCTTAGGGAGCATTTATAGAGTGAAGAGATGCAAAAGGAAAATGTTCAAAAGATAAGGTGGGGGGTGACTCAGGACTGAACCCTGAAGAAACACTAGCATTTAAGGAGCAGGGAGAGGATGAAGAACTCTAAAGGAGATCAAGAAATAGAGAGTAGGAGAACTGAGCATGCAGTGTCCTTTTCTTTGGAAGCCCAAAGGGAAAGCTTTGGATTCAAGACTGTCACCAGTGAAAAGTATGCATGGCAGTCAGGTGGGATAACGTCTGAAAAATAGTGTACTGGACTGAGGTGCAGAGCAGGCGTTGGAGAGGACAGAAACCAGATTACAGGAGGTTTCTGAATGACTGGGAGGTAGACTGAGGAGGGAGAGAAGAATATAGGCAATTAACAATGTCTGGTTGTGGAGAAGAGGAAAGGGGTAGTAGCCAGTTGGATCAAGAAAAGGGTGAAGAGTTGTTTTTCCTCTTTTTTCTTTCTAAGATCAGAGAGACTTGGAGCATGTTTAAATACTGGAGGGAGTGAGGCGGTAGAGAGAAACAACTGAAAATACAAGAGAGGAGGGATAATTTCTGGAGTAAAGTTCTTAAAGGGGGAGTGGCTGTCTCCAGGGACAGGAAGGGGGATGGAGGCAAAGATGGGGTTGATATAGAGAACTTAGAAGAGAGAGGGGTGTGAAAGTTGAGGGACACAGGGTGGATTCAGGACTTTTCAGGACTTGGGAACTGTTGGTAGGTTGGGGTGGTGGAAGAGAGGAGGTGACGGCTTTTGGTATTGAGATTTTCCTTAAACGATGCTTTTGACCCTGAGAATAATTTTAGAAACAAAAGTGGGTAGTTGTGCTATACAGATCCGTGGGCATTTGGGGGGAAGGTGTTACACCCGGGAACAGGATCTCGGTGCATTTGTACTCTTGTCTGAGCCAGGTTGTTGATGTGCTTAGCATTGGACTCTCAGGTTTCTTTAGGATTGAATCACTAATTGCAATGAAGCAGGCTCACACCAGACAGCATCTCTTAATATTCAGCATCCAGAGAAAAGCCTAAAGGCATCTTTGTGTTCAAAATTTCACTGAAAACTGAAAAGTTCCCACACTTCCATCACATACTCTTGCTAACATAGCCTGTATGGTCTGATTTTGTCTAATGCTAACTAGTTTTCACTTCATCCAAAACCCTTGACTTGCCGTAATTAATTACTGCTAGAAAGCCAAGAGGTAAGGTTCCGTGTTCCCTTTTACAGCCCTGGGAGTGGGATGCGAGTGCAGTGAGTTCTCCTTCCTCCTCCTCCACACAGGCTTTCCCCTCCGGCTGAGACCCATTTCCCCGGTTCCCCTTAGTGAAGATGAAGGTGAAAGAGATAACCAAGGACGGTGACAAGAATTTGAATTTAAGAATAAGAATACCGTCTCCTCCATCCCCACTGCCTCCCTGACCTAAAATGTAAGCCCCATTGGAATGTGCGGCTACTTGGTCTGGGTCCTTTACGCCTCCTGTGGGGACAGATGTGGTGGGGATCAGCGCCTGCCCTCCCTTCTGCCGCAGTGTAGATTGCAGCCTGCCTCCTACTGTTCGGGTGACTGCAGAGGGCAAGAGAATACGGTAGGGCCAGCAAGGAGGAACTGTAACTCAAGCTTTGCAGCTGAAATTCCTCCCACAGTCTGGTCCTGCAGGCAGGTCTGGGAAATGATCTCCTCCACTTTGCTGGAAGGTAGAAGATGTGCTGAAAACTGATGCCCCAGTAGTTACTTGGCGCTCTCCCATATTGTCACTCAGCTCTCCCTGTCACGGGCTGGTGAGGGGGGTTACCTAGCATGGAACCCAGTAGGAAGAGTGTTGGGGCACCACTTTGCCCCCTCGTGGTGGGGGAGCACATTTTACAGCGTAGCCTGGTTCCTCGGGACAGCACAGCAGCCCACTCCTAAATGCGTGGTGCCAGAGGTCAGTGACGGAAAGTTCAGTGAATTCTCTGCTTTGCTCTGGCTCACTTTTCTTATTGGTAAAATGGGACTTGAGTCTCTGAATGGACGATGGGTAATTCGATGAGAAAATCACAGTAGAATGTGCTAGAGGAGCCTTAGAAGAATGTTGTGTAGGTGGGCTTTAGGAAATGAGCCTGCTAGGCACAGATCCAGGCCACTGGACACGGGCCCAGGTTATTGGGGTTCTGCTGCTTACGGAGTGAACCAGTGGTTCCCCATCGGATGACGGGTATACTAATACTTGCCTCACAGGGTTGTCACGAGGGTGCAGTTAGAGGATGCATGTGAAAATGCTCGGCACAGAGCTGAATCTTGATAGTGCTATTTTTGGATGTATCCTAAACAGATGTGCTATCAAGTAGCTGGAAGAAGTGAAGGTGGATGGAGCACAGGCCATGTGGCCCGAATATTGTGGAGTGTTATATTGTATGTTTCTTTCTCTTTGTATTCTGATTACTTTAGTGTTAACAACAGAGCAATTTCTCAGCGTGCAGTCCAGGGTGGTGATGCTTCTGTGATCATTGACTTGACCTCTTAAGCTCAGAGGCCTTTGTTTTCTAGGCATATGTGCCTATGTCAGTCACCAGGTGAACTCAGGCCTTGAAGAACGTCTCATAAGCATGGTTAATTGAGCTGATTATTATAATTCAACTGGTATCCACTTGCTTTTGTGTTTCTGTGTGTATCGTGTTTATACCGCCATGAAACTCAAGCATAGTTGTTAACATATAAATATTTAAAAATAGTATTCTAGGGCTTCCCTGGTGGCGCAGTGGTTGAGAGTCTGCCTGCTGATGCAGGGGACACGGGCTTGTGCCC
The DNA here is from genome assembly GCF_039906515.1 of Pseudorca crassidens. NCBI lineage: Eukaryota > Metazoa > Chordata > Mammalia > Artiodactyla > Delphinidae > Pseudorca > Pseudorca crassidens. The sequence continues at coordinate 32,475,047 of NC_090309.1, forward strand.
CGGACTGGGAAGATCCCACATGCCGCAGAGCGGCTGGGCGCGTGAGCCATGGCCGCTGGGCCTGCGCGTCCGGAGCCTGTGCTCCGCAACGGGAGAGGCCACAACAGTGAGAGGCCCGCGTACCACAAAAATAAAAATAAAAATAGTATTCTATTAAGGACTAATGCTCCTTTTATAGTTGGTGGGTGTCAGTCATTGTATATCATATATTTTAATCATGGAAAGTCACTGAAAAGAGAGGTTGGGCTAGAGTCATGGTCTGGGGAAACCTGGGAGTGTACGTGGGGCTTTCTAGACCCCTCTCAGGACCACTTATCTCTCAACGCCATCATCTTTCTCCTTTTGTACCTGCTTAGTGCTGCCATCAGGCTGCACAGGCACTGCTCCACCTCACTGCCCTGACCGTGTTGGAGGGTTGGGAAAATTTCCCAGGAAATTAGCCAGTCAGGATTACAGTAAGCATAGAAACAAATTAATGCAAAAAACCCACGATGAACAAAATATCAGAATTTTAAATAAAAACAAGATCAGCCATATTGGAGCCTGAGGCAAAACGAAAAACCAGTACTGATCCTGTCTTTATTTTATTTTATTTTATTTATTTTTAAATTTTACTTATTTTTGGCTGCATTGGGTCTTCGTTGCTGCGCTTGGGCTTTCTCTAGTTGCGGCGAGCGGGGGCTACTCTTCATTGCAGTGTGCGGGCTTCTCATTGTGGTGGCTTCTCTTGTTGCAGAGCATGGGCTCTAGGTGCGTGGGCTTCAGTAGTTGTGGCACGTGGGCTCAGTAGTTGCAGCACACGGACTCTAGAGCGCAGGCTCAGTAGTTGTGGCACACGGGCTTTGTTGCTCTGCAGCATGTGGGATCTTCCCGGACCAGAACTCGAACCCATGTCCCCTGCATTGGTAGGCAGATCCTAGCCACTGTGCTACCAGGGAAGCCCTGTCTTTATTTTAAAAATGATATTTGTTCATCATGGATTTTTTGTATTAATTTTCATTTTAAAATACATTTTAAAATATTATTTATCTTGATTACTGAGTTTTGGGGCACTCCCATAAATTTTATGCTCCAGACATGTGCCTTACTCCCCTCACCCCAGTTCCAGCCCTGGTTTTACACCAAAGGCAGGGGAAATTTTCTCTGCATGGAATTTTGTGCATTGGTCCACCTTGCTGTGCTCCTTCCTGGTCCTTTTTGGAGACTTACCTTCTCAATACGCCTCCCAGGGTTTGGAGGACAGGTTTTTCTTTAAAAATAAACAACAAAAGGAGGGGTTTTTTTGTTTGTTTTTTATAATTTAAGAAAGATAATATATGGTCATTATAGAAAATTTGGAAAATAAAGAAAAGGATAAGGAAGAAAGTAATCAACTGCAATCCCATCATCCTCAGGTAAATCAGTCCTTAGATCTTCCTTAGATCTTTGTATATTAATGCAGGTTCTATTTTAATGTAAATCTAATTTTTAACTTAAAAATTCCCACTCTTCAAGTGCAATTTTTAATATGCTGTTTTAACACTGTTCTGGATGCTTTCTGTTAAACGAGGCTTATGGTTAAAACTATTAAAATTTAGGTCATATCAGAGCTCATGTATTTTATAAACATACTGGTGCAAGGTGTTTTAGGGTCATTGGGTTTCAAGGAACAGAAATTTAATTCAAATTAGAGTAAGTCAAAAGGAATGCACTGAATAAATATAGGGGAACCTTCCAGAACCCAACAGCAGGAGGTGAAGCTAGATTTTGTGAGTCTTGCTAAGTCATCAGTTATCTCTTTTGTCCATCTCTCTCCCCTTGGAGCCTCATAGTCTCAAATTGCAGCTTCTTCCAAGTGTCTGCTCTGATATCTTGCCTTTTTTTGCAAAACACGCTTCTCTGCTTTTTTGTGAGCATGGATGTGACTGACAGTAGCTACCAGCCTGGTCTGCATGGCTGTCCAACACTGTCTGACTCCGGTTCCTGAGTTGTTACTAGGATTCTCAAGAGAGAATGTGTGCCAGCTACCCACTCCTGGTCCCGGTAGCAATGGCCAGGAGAAGGGAGCCACTTGATGTAATGCATCTAATCATTATTTCAGCATGGGGTGAAGGGTAAGGTAAGCTAGACTAATGTGTTTCCTACAAAGAATAAAAATAAAGTAAAATCTTTGCCCTCTGAGAGAATATAGTCCTCAGGAAAGACTGCTATGCAGACAAGTGGGATAATCATCAGGGTTAGAAAATAAAGTAGGGATGGGCATTCTGTTAGGTCAGAGTTCACATAGGAGGCCTGGTTTGAGCTACACTTGGACTTACAGTTACTCATTTACTATTTAAAGAGAAGGCAGCCATTCCAGATAGAGAATACCAGCAAAAAGCACCGAGACACCGAAGGACACTGGCCAGGCCAGTGTGGGCTCCAGATTCTGTTGCGACTTGCATGCCACATTAGGGGTGGGATTTTATCTTGTAGGTGGTCGAGGCAAGAGGAGTATTCTGAGCAGGGGAGCAACATTACTGGATTGCTTTTAGTTTAGGAAACATCTATTAATCATCTGCTATGTACCGAACACCGTGCTAGCCCTGAGGACTCCAAGAGAAATAAGAAGCTCCTCTTGCCATTTTAATTTTCTTTGGTGACTCAGAGAGCAATGTAGAATGTTGTCCTTACGGTTTCATAGTATTCAAAGTCCTTAAACTGGTGTTTAATGATAACATCAAAGTATACATAGTATACTTTATGCAAAAAATATAAAGTATCATATAGTATATAATAAAGTATTATGATAACATAACAAGTATTTCTACCAAGGCAGAAAAAAGTGGTTTCCTGTTTCCTTTAGCCTGTGTAGCAGGGGGAGATGAACATATGTGGGGGGGAGCCACAGTGCACTGTGATGAGTGCAACAATAGAGGTGCAGGCCAAATGTGTGATAATGTGAAAGCCTGGGGGCGATTATCAGGGAAAGGGAAGAAAGACTTCATGAAAGAGGTGTTATTTTAACAATCTTCAACTCCTTTTATCTAGCAGAGGATTGGGTCAGGGTCTTCGAGGCAGAGGGAATGAAATGCAGCAAAAAGGTTAAAGTTCTGAAAGCTTGGTGGTAGAGGAGGGAGCATGGGGAGATAGAGCTGGGTGAGGACAGGGAAGTATTCAGATGATAAAGGTCTAGAGCAGGGCTTCCCTGGTGGTGCAGTGGTTGAGAGTCCGCCTGCCGATGCCGGGGACACAGGTTCGTGCCCCGTTCCGGGAGGATCCCACATGCCGCGGAGCGGCTGGGCCCGTGAGCCATGGCCGCTGAGCCTGCGCATCCGGAGCCTGTGCTCCGCAACGGGAGAGGTCACAACATTGAGAGGCCCGTGTACCGCAAAAAATAAATAAATAAATAAATATAAATAAAGGTCTAGAGCATATGTTGTTGGTGGGAGTGTAAAATGATACAGCCACTTTGGGAAAAGGTCTGGCAGGTTCTTGTAAAATTAAACGTATACCTATACAGTGGCCTAGCACTCACATTCTTGAGTATTAGGTATTTACCCAAGAGAAATAAAAACATGGAACACAAAAAGACTTGTACAAGAACGCATAGAGAGCTTTGTTCATAATAGTTCCAAATTTGAAATAACCCAAATGTCTTACCTGTAAGAGAGAGGATAAACAGGTCAGCAGTAAAAGTGACAAACTACTGACACACTCCACAGTATAAACTATTATGATGAGGGAAAGATCCTTACACAAAAAAGCACATACTGTATGGTTCCATTTATATGAAGTTTTAAAGTTGGCAAAACTAGAAATAGATTTAAAAAATCAAAACAGAGGTTGTCTCTAGGGGGGATATGAGAGTGGGATTGTCTGGAAAGGGGTATGAGGGAACTTTCTGGGTTATGGAAAGGTTTTATATCTTGATAGGGGTTTGGGTTACACGAGTGTATGCATTTATCAAAACTCATCCAATAATACACTTGAGATTTATACATTTCACTGTAACTAGATTTTATTTCTACTCGACCTCCACAAAAGAACCATGAATTCTGAATACGAGTTAAAGAGATGCATGCTGACGTGTTTAGGGTGAGGTGCACCGAGGTCTGCACCTTACTTGGAAATGCATCAAAAATAAGATGAGTTGATGTTTGTGTAGATGGATGATAAATATTTGATAAAACAAGTGGAGCAAAATGTTAATAATTGTAGACTCTAGGTGGTGAGTATATGGATGTTTGCTGTATGGTCTTTTCAATTTTGCTATGTGTTTGAAATTTCTCACAATAAAATGGGGGAAAATATAAAGGTTCTTAACGTACTGCTGTGTTAAGGAATTTGGTCTTTATTCTGGCTTTGGGAAGTTAATGAATGCTTTTAAGAGGAGTTTTTAGATATGAATTTTAGAATGGAAAGAGATCCAAGGCATGGAAACTTAGGATTCTATTTTAGTTCCAGTAAAAAAAGAGAAGTATATGAAGGAGCATCAGGGATGGAAGAGAAGTGTGGATTCCAGAGAGGTTTAGGGGATAGAATTGTTAAGACTTGGGGAAGTCAACTTGGGTGATGGTGAGAGTTGAGGTGGAGAGGAGATTGTGAACTGGTGCACAAGTACTGGGTAAGGAGCCACGACCTGGGGTGGGTGCATGACGGTGATGGGTAGTACAGTCAGATATCCTGAACCTCAGAGGAAAGGCTTTAGCGTGAAGTTAGGTTGGAATGCTCTGTGATTAGCTGTTGGGAGCTGAGAAAACATCACCCTGCTTCCCAGGATGAGGGCTCATCTCCCACATAACTAGGAGGGTCGAGGCAGATTAGGATGACCTGGATAAAGCAGATGTGTCTGGAGATCAGTTCTAGTGAAACATAAAGAATTGAAAACTTTTATATCATGTACCTTTGATGTCAGTGCCTGTCCCAGGAGAACAGAAGACACAGCTTAACCTGGCTTCTGAGCTCAAATCACCACAGTAGAAAACGCTCTTTCTGGAACAGGATGCTTTTTCCGGAACAGGATGCTGTTTCTGGAACAGAGCTAGTTAACCTGATCTTACTACAAAAGCGCAAAGTGCAGAACATGAAGTACGCTTTGAAGCATGAAGTTAAAGTGGAATGTTCTGGAATTAGCACTTGGAACCTGAGAGACCGTCAGCCAAGCTTTGGCTTTGCCAAAACCCCAGTTCTCCTTTGGAGACTGTGGACCAGTAACACACATCAAACATTGGTGGAAATGATTCGAGCCGGAGCTTGAGTGTCTGTGGCGGGCGGTGACGAACCCGGGCACGGATGTCGTGCCCTCTGGCTGACCCCAGCTGCTGTCTTGGTTTGCACACCACTTACTAGAAGATTGCTGGCACCCGTGGCTTGGGCTGAGGGTGGGGTTGAGACAGTTCACGCCCGAGAGGCTCTCTGCTTCTTCGCGTGAGGGATGAGGCAGCACCGAGCAAGGGGGAGTTTGATTTCTTTTCCTTCTCAACTGAAGAGGGTTTCATTTCCAGCTCAAGTGTTCTTTTTAAAAGACGGGGTCACAGGCAGAACAAGTACCACTCTGCGACAGCACAGAGATTTCCGTGAAGATGCAGCTCGTGCGTGTTGCCCCAGTACGCTGTCCAGTTGACTTAGTCTCAGACGACCCTCGGCCGTACTGAGCCACACGCTCAGGGTTTTTCTCTGGGGGGTGGGCTGCCTCTTCAATTAGTGTCCCTTCTACCCCATGCTAGATTCTAACCTTCTGGAAAGCTGGCACTGTATATAGTGTGGTTTGGTTTGGTTTGGTGTGATGTGGGATTTTTTTTTTTTTTTTTTTTTTTTTTTTTTGGTTTCCTTAGGGTGCTAGGCAAGCACTTGAGGATCTTTTATGCAGGGGCCACTGTGCTGCATGACACAGCCACAGTGAGTTATTCGTTGTCCTTGCCCTTGTGCAGTTTACAGGGTTCAGGGAAAGAAGGCATCAAACCAGGAATTACCTACCTAAGTATTTAACTATACTCCTGCTACATTCCGAAGGAAAAGAGGAGGGTGCTGTGCGAAACAAGGATGTAACCTGATCAGAAGAGGGGGTGGGGGCCAGGGGCAGTCAGGGGAGGCCCAACCAAGGCGGGTAACACGTAGCCTGAAACTTGAGGGCTGACTCGTAGAAGCTGGTCAGGCCAAGAATGAGGTGAATAGGGCAAAAAGATTGCACAGCAATCTTTAGGTAGCGTGGGGCACAAGCAACATCAAGAAGAAAGAAGGCGATTGTGGCTGGAACAGAGTGAGCAGTGAGAGGCTGTGGTGAGAATGAGGTTGGAGAGAGAGAGAGATCACATCCTATCATGCGGTGCCTTGCAGGCCGTGCCAGCATTTGGAGTTTCCTTCTAAGGAGCCAGAAGCCACTGAGGAGTTTCAAACAGGAGAATGATATTCAATTTCTGTTTTTATAAGATCACCCTGGCTTGTAATAATAGAGAAGAGAAAGTTGGCTCAGTGTGATCTGGGGATGTCAGTGAACAAAGGATATGGCCCTGCTGATGTCTCTCATCATTTCTCTCTACGTTTGCTAGACAGCCAAGCCCATGGAAACAGTTCAGACAAGGTGGGCCCGGTGGCTCTGGGAAAGGCCCTCTTCTGGTCGGTCTCAGCTGATGACAGGCCAGGTCCAATGTGCTCTGGTTCTATGTGCAGTAATTCACAAGCCTCTGGTGTGTGTGAGCCAACTTGATTTCTTAAATGCTAACCTTTGTTCCAGGTAGGCAGGTGCCTTCTCTGGAAATGTCTATTATTATTATTATTATTATTATTATTTTTAAAGACTCATGCCAAAAGAGAATGGAGATGAACTGGAGATGTTCCCTAGTTGTTGCAGTCCTAGAAAGGAAGAGCCACCTGCCAGCTGTCCCGTGTTCAACCGGGGCTGTGGCCTTCATTGGGTTCCGTTGATGTTTCTGTATCACTGCCAGAGTTTGCCAGTGGCTGACTCTGTGCCCACAGCTCTCGATGGAGAGAGAGGAAGTTGAGTACCTCAAGTCATCTCCCATCTGGGTGTTCTTCCTGCCTGGGGATAGGACTGCTTTGACATGTTCCCCAGAAAGAGTTGGCACATGGTGATTTTTAATTTGAGGCAAGTGAGGAGAGATTGATGTTAAAAAACAAACCCCAAGTCCCCACTGAAATCAGTGTTGACAAATGCTTCAAATTGACCTTTTCTCCTGCAGAATCTTTGCTGTGCTCCTTGCCATCTGTTCTAGAGTTTAGAACATTTTTGTTCCTTCTGAAACTTCTGGCCAAGTTGTCTTGAATAAATTGTGGATGGATGTTTGTCAGCCTCTTTGTCGTCACTCCCCGTGGGAGCTGACAAACACTGCAGACAGTGCACTCAAGTTCTCCCTCTCACCGGGCCACTGAGGGAGGCCAAGCTTTGGACAGGCCCCTTGGCTTTCACCATGTCTTTTCCCTAACCTTCCCTGATAATGGAGGTGTCTTGTAGGGTCCGCTGCAGGGAAGGAGGGAGGGACGGCAGCATGGGAGAGTGGACCAAGGTCAGGACCAGGAATTGGTATGCCTGTTTTTCAGTCCTGGCCCTGCCTCTAGGTGGCGGTACTAGGGAGGCCCCTTGGGCTTTTCTCCATGCCTCAGTTTCCCAGCTAGTCAAGTAGAGATTGTCGTACATGTCCTGCTACTTCACAAGGCTCTCATAAAGGTTGAGGCAGGGCTGTCTCATTCAGTCCAAGCCTGGAAATAGGTTTCCTTAACTTGCACAGGGGTGAAGAGCTTTTCTAAAGTTATAGCTGGGATTTAAAAAGTGGGAGATTTCTCCTAAAAATCTAGCTTCACTTGGAAATCAAAAAACTTGGCAACCCTCAGCCCACGTTCCTCCATGGCAGCAACTGGCCTTCACTGAGGAGCGGCTGCCCCGTGAGCTGGGCGTGCGCTTTCTGGTTTGCACGGTCTCACCACTCCCCGTGATCTCCCATCATTAGACTCCCTCTGTACACTTTGTTATACCTGCACTGTTTCCCTCCCTTAGATGATCTGTCTGGCCCCTGTAGGTATTTGAGTTTATGCCCTTTATCTCAAGAAGATACTCCAGATTTAGAACTTTATGATAAGTCAGATGTCTATCACACAAATACAAAGAACTTTGGTGGGGAGGAGGTAAGGAGGGAACCTATATTCATCACATACCACCTATGTGCTCGGTGCTTTGCCTGTCGTTTAATCCTCCCCAAAGCTAAGAGGTAGCTCTCAGCTGCCCTTGACAGGTGAGAGGACAGGGCCTCAGTGAGATCATGGCTTTCCTGAGCTGGGGTTTGAACCTCATCTGTTCGACTCTAAAGGAATACTCCACGGTCTCAGTGTAAAGTGGACGTGGTGGCCCCGCCTCCCCCCGCCCCCCAGGCTGCCTGCGCACATTTGTGTCTGTGGTAGGCTAGTAGGTAAGGGCCGTCTGCGTGACTTTCAGTGCTGTAGTCCTTTTTTCTTCATAAAATACTTTTACATAGGGCTACAGAACATTCTTTGGGTTTTTTTCTCTTTTAAAGCAGAGTTTCCCCCCTTTTTTCTAGCATCTTTTTCAGAATGAATAATAAGCAGATAAAAGGAAGCTGTGTGCAGAGCCCTACTCTTAAGTGGAGCCACTTTCCCTCGTGGGACCACTGCAGCACCTCCTGTAATCCTATGTCTCTGAGCAAACCGTTCATTTAAGTACCACTCATTTTGCCTTAATTTCTGCAGTTGAGGAAATGGACACCAAAGAGATCCAGCAACTCGTCCAGTGTTGCCCTTTCTTTTACATCTCCCGGATACATCCCACTTTAACTGGGTTCTCTCTCTGATTCTTTAGTTAAGCTTCAGGAGGCTGTTTTATTCTAGTTTTCTCTTCCTCAAGTAATTCCAAGAGAAATTGCATTAAGTAAACAGCATTCATCAGAGTAAACCTTATTTTGAAAGAGAAATGCAGAATTTGTAGGATGGAGAAGTGGAGGACACGAGCAGAGTGTGAAGTTTTCCTCACTTCGTTTTGTTTCCTCACTTTAGTTTGTCTGCTCTTATCGCACACAAGTGGAAGCCATTCCTAAAGGTGTAGATGGGGCTTGTGATAGGAAATGAAGTCCCTTTTACCTGCAGGAAATAAGCAAGCAGCAGGTTTTAGTGCCCCGACTCTAGGCCCGATTTTTAAATATCCACCAAAACCTCTTTGGCAGCAAATCCAGAAACCCTGTTTCAGCACCAGGATGGGCTTTGTCTCATGGTCTCATCATTCTCATTGTCTGCCCCCCTGTTTCCCATCTCCGTGCGTGTCACTGCTCAGATCATCAGTTTGGTGTTTTCCTTCTCTTCCCTATCACCTTCCCTCCCGATCCCTCACTCGTCCTTGCTAAGTGGAGTCACTGGTGTCTTGATTCATTCAGAACAGCCCCCAAGGCCTGGTACCAGCTAGCATGATTCCATATTTGAGATTAAGCCAGGAGAGGTACTACACTTACTTCAAAAGCCCCATTGCCAGTGTTGAATATTTATGGCCAGGCTCCTTGAAGAGGTTGTGTTTAAAAGATTTCAGTCAAGATAATGATGTTGATGACCATGATCTCTTGCTGATGTCAGAGTTGAGATTTTAGAAATTATATAACACCCTCCCCCCCCCCCCCCCGTGTATTACAAATTCTTACCTGCCTTTTTCTCCCAGGATAGAACTAGGCATTTCTGTCATCTTTGCTTGAGAGGTAGAAGTCCAAGTTATCTCAGTAATTTCATTGGTGACTCCATGATCCTATGCTTACTAAAGGCTTTTATCAGTAAAGTGGAAAGCAGGTAATCCTAAGAGTTTAAACGATGAAGGATCTATTGGGAAATGCAAATTAAAACCACAATTAAAAACTACCACTGGCATTTTTCACAGACCTAGAACCAAAAATTTCACAATTTGTATGGAAACACAAAAGACCCCGAATAGCCAAAGCAATCTTGAGAATGAAAAACGGACCTGGAGGAATCAGGCTCCCTGACTTCAGACTATACTACAAAGCTACAATAATCAAGACAGTATGGTACTGGCACAAAAACAGAAATATAGATCAATGGAACAGGATAGAAAGCCCAGAGATAAACCCACACACATATGGTCACCTTATCTTTGATAAAGGAAGCAGGACTGTACAGTGGAGAAAGGACAGCCTCTTCAATAAGTGGTGCTGGGAAAACTGGACAGGTACATGTAAAAGTATGAGATTAGAACACTCCCTAACACCATACACAAAAATAAGCTCAAAATGGATTAAAGACCTAAATGTAAGGACAGAAACTATCAAACTCTTAGAGGAAAAACATAGGCAGAACACTCTATGACATAAATCACAGCAAGATCCTTTTTGACCCACCTCCTAGAGAAGTGGAAATAAAAACAAAAATAAACAAATGGGACCGAATGAAACTTCAAAGCTTTTGCACAGCAAAGGAAACCATAAACAAGACCAAAAGACAACCCTCAGAATGGGAGAAAATATTTGCAAATGAAGCAACTGACAAAGGATTAATCTCCAAAATTTACAAGCAGCTCAATAACAAAAAAACAACCCAATCCAAAAATGGGCAGAAGACCTAAATAGACATTTCTCCAAAGAAGATATACAGTCTGACAACAAACACATGAAAGAATGCTCAATATCATTAATCATTAGAGAAATGCAAGTCAAAACTACAATGAGGGCTTCCCTGGTGGTGCAGTGGTTGAGAGTCCGCCTGCCGATGCAGGGGACATGGGTTCGTGCCCCAGTCTGGGAAGATCCCACATGCCGCAGAGTGGCTGGGCCTGTGAGCCATGGCCGCTGGGCCTGCGTGTCCAGAGCGTGTGCTCCTCAACGGGAGAGGCCACAACAGTGAGAGGCCCACGTACCGCAAAAAAAAAAAAATACAATGAGATATCATCTCACACCAGTCAGAATGGCCATCATCAAAAAATCTATAAACAATAGATGCTGGAGAGGATGTGGAGAAAAGGGAACACTCTTGCACTGCTGGTGGGAATGTGAATTGGTACAGTCACTATGGAGAACAGTATGGAGGATCCTTAAAAAACTACAAGTAGAACACCCATATGACCCAGCAGTCCCAGTACTGGGCATATACCCTGAGAAAACCATAATTCAAAAAGAGTCATGTACCAAAATGTTCATTGCAGCTCTATTTACAATAGCCAGGACATGGAAACAACCTAAGTGTCCATCATCGGATGAACGGATAAAGAAGATGTGGCACATATATGCAATGGAATATTACTCAGCCATAAAAAGAAATGAAATTGAGTTATTTGTAGTGAGGTGGATGGACCTAGAGTCTGTCATACAGAGTGAAGTAAGTCAGAAAGAGAAAGACAAATACCGTATGCTAACACATATATATGGAATCTAAGAAAAAAAAATGTCATGCAGAACCCAGGGGTAAGACAGGAATAAAGACACAGACCTACTAGAGAATGGACTTGAGGATATGGGGAGGGGGAAGGGTAAGCTGTGACAAAGTGAGAGAGTGGCATGGACATATATACACTACCAAACGTAAAATAGCTAGTGGGAAGCAGCTGCATAGCACGGGGAGATCAGCTCGGTGCTTTGTGACCACCTAGAGGGGTGAGATAGGGAGGGTGGGAGGGAGGGAGACGCGAGGGGGAAGGGATATGGGAACATGTGTGTGTGTGACTGATACACTTTGTTATGAAGCAGAAACTAGCACACCATTGTAAAGCAATTATACTCCAATAAAGATGTAAAAAAAAATAGATATGGGAACATAAAAAAAACACAAATATCACTACACACTCACTAGAATGGCTAAAATAAGAAGACCAGTAATACCAAGTGTTGATGATAAAACGGGGTCTGTATCCCTATGTGGCAGTAATTACCTTGAGTTGTACGGTAGCTGTTCCTTTCCGTGGGCCATGTGCTTGGGTTTGCCACTGTCTCCACCAGTCTCTGCAGCCTTTCCTGTAGTAACATTAAGAGGAGAGTTAGTTCATTTTTGAGGCCTCGTTACGTGTCAGGCACTACTCTAGGGCACGAAGATACAAAGGGGAACCAAGCAGACAAAATCTCTAAATTCACAGTGAGTGGTAAGTACCCATCCACATCATCAAAAATTAGAGGGAGAAAGTTAGACCAAGAGTGCTATGTATTTTAGGGAAAGTGGGAGAAAGCATGTTTCTTTGTGGAAGTAAAAAAAATTTTTTTTTAATTTATTTATTTTTGGCTGCGTTGGGTCTTCATTGCTGCACGTGGGCTTTCTCTAGTTGTGGCGAGCAGGGGCTACTCTTCATTGCGGTGCACGGGCTTCTCATTGCGGTGACTTCTCTTGTTGTGCAGCACGGGCTCTAGGCGTGTGGGCTTCAGTAGTTGTGGCGCGTGGGCTCTAGAGCGCAGGCTCAGTAGTTGTGGTGCATGGGCTTAGTTGCTCCGCAGCATGTGAGATCTTCCCGGAGCAGGCTTGAACCCGTGTCCCCTGAATTGGCAGGTGGATTCTTAACCACTGCGCCACCAGGAAAGCCCAAAAAATATTTCTGTATTTAAAGTTAATAGGTAAAAGTGTGTCTGTGTCAAAATTATCCTGCCTCTTTCACTTACCTCACATAATGGATCAGATCCTTTTTCCCTTTATGATTCAATAAATTCATGAATTTTCCCACAAATGGATTTCAGTGTAATCATGGAGATTATCTTAGTTTCAGACAATGCCAGTAGGCAGCGAGATTGGCACAGGCTCCCGTGGGCAGACTGGCACAGGCTCTGCTGAATGTTAGCTTTTCTTACCTCTGTCCAACCTCTCCCCAGCTCAGCTTTAGATTTTTCCATTTAATCAAGATCTAGGGATGCACCTCAACCTGAGGTAAGCACCTCGGGCTTCCCTGGTAGTGCAGTGGTTGAGAGTCCGCCTGCTGATGCAGGGGACACGGGTTCGTGACCCGGTCCGGGAAGATCCCACATGCTGCAGAGCGGCTAGGCCCATGAGCCATGGCCGCTGAGCCTGCGCATCCGGAGCCTGTGCTCCGCAACGGGAGAGGCCAAAACAGTGAGAGGCCTGCGTACCGCAAATAAAAAGAAAAAACAAACAAACAAAAAAGCCATTAAGGTAAGCACCTCTCTTGAAGTCTTACAGCTGCCTTCTGTAATCCCCGCACCTTCTTTAGCTGTGGCTGAGAATCTTATTACCCTGATCTGTGTGGTGGATGTGGGCCTGTGGTGGAGAAGTGTCTCGAGTCGTGCTCTGTGCCCTCTACCTTAAATTTACACTCTGTTTGGTCAACTACATGGTGTAAGTGGTTAACATCTTTAAAGGGACAGATCCTTTCAGGCTTCAATTTTTGATCTCATGATCAAGAAACCCTGATTTAAATGCTTCTCACCTGCAAATAAGCCCTTTTATAGGCATAGATGCCTAAAACGTGGTTCTGTCTATGTGAAGCATAGTGGTTCATTGCGTTGCCTTTAGATCTATGTTGGTCATAGGCTTTGAGGATCTGGGCTGGCTCTTCTCAACCAGTTGTCCTTGACTGGATCATGTGGTAGGCCTCTGACCCGTTTCTTCAGTCTGGTCTGGAAAGGTCATCTTGCTACCTGGCAAAGAAAGCTGACTGCTCCCATCTGGTGGCAGTTATCTCAAGTTGCCGCATCACCAACCTGCTTCTAAAGACTTGCCTCATTCTTTAGTGGTGCCATGCATCACAGAACTGCAGGAACTAGTCATTCCCAGCTTTTGTTCTGCAGGACTGTCAGGTGTGTCCTTATTCTCTAAATGAGTATTGCATAGTTTTCACTAAGATAAGTGAAGTGGAAAGAACATTTTTTAGATAATCAGGACGGTGAAACTGGTCCAGGTTCTGCCCATAACTAGCCATGGGATCCTAAGCCTCACTTGTTTCCTCCCCGTATAAAGCAAACTGCTTGGACTAAGGCTCTCTCGAAACACTACTGGTGTAAAGTCTGTAGTTCTGTGATTTTTTTTTTAATTCAAAATATCTGTAAAATGAAAACCCTCTTTTATTATTCACAAAACAATTATGACTATACATAGAAATTTTATAATTTATACTATCATTTTCCCCAATTTTATTTTATTTATTTCATTTTCCCCAATTTTAATTGCTAAGACACATCATGAATTTAATGGCTTTTGGCATGGGGGAAAGGAAGACAAATACTACTGCATTAAATGTACATATTTATTATAAGAAAATTCTGATATCCTAAAAATTAAAATGTAAAAAATATGCATCTTAGAATTGAGGAGGTTTTTTTTGCATGTGTAATTAGACCTCTACTTGTCAATGCATGCTAGAATTTAAAAAATCTTCTATAGTAAATACTCAAAATTGTAGAGTTAAATTGACAGCTGAGCAGTGTGAGTGGACTTTAAAGTATTACAAGAAAATGTTATTGAGGCACAAAACTTAGAGACATGACAGCTGAAATGAAAGATTGTATGGTGAACTTTACTGTTTATCTGAGTACTGAAGAGCACAAGGACAGGAAATATACAAGCATGCAGTCTTTGATAAATCATTATCAAAATGCGCTTTTGGAACATTTGAGCCCATTAAACAATTTTTTTACCACAGAATTATGTGTGTATTTTATGAAAACGTGCAACAGTGCTTTATGATTAAAGCTCTCTTTGGTTGCATGGTACAGAATCTGACTCAAGTTAATTTGAAAAAGAACAGTTATTTTAAAGATACAACAGGAAATATCTTGAACATCAACAGACAGGTACTGGAGGGCTGCTGGGTCTCAGAGGATTTAGAGTGGAATGATTGGGACCCAAGTCTTTTTTTTTTTTTTTTTTTTTTTTTTTAGTATGCGGGCCTCTCACTGCTGTGGCCTCTCCCATTGCGGAGCACATGCTCCGGACGCGCAGGCCCAGCGGCCACGGCCCACGGGCCCAGCCGCTCCGCGGCACGCGGGATCCTCCCGGACCGGGGCACGAACCCGTGTCCCCTGCACCGGCAGGCGGACTCCCAACCACTGCGCCACCAGGGAAGCCCGGGACCCAAGTCTTATATCTCAGGTCTGAGGTCTCTATAATCACTGCTAATTACCTTGTATCAATTTTGCACGTGGCTGCTTGCCCCAGTACTATGCCATGACCTCAGTTCAACTTCCTGTACTGCTGACTTGTCTCTGTGTTCGGCTCCATCCAATTAGACATCACCTCCGTGCAAAGAATAGCCTAGCAATTTTTTTCACTACCCAGGGTCAGTGCGCAGGATAGTTCAAGCTAAATTATGCAGGTGTGTGAGCAGGCAGATGGACTAAGTGTCTGATATAACTGCTGCTTATCCCAAAGCCTTCAACTTTGATAGCTTTGCTGCACATTATCTACCCAAACCCCTCTTAACAGTGGCACTGAATGCCTCTTACAGTGTTTGGGGAGTGAGGTCAAGGTTAGGAGCTCTAAGAATTTGTGGGACGCTAAGGCATAACCAATTCAGAGCACTGAAGAATTTCTTTTGGAGTTATAGTAACTTCTTTTAATGAATTATGAACTGTCTTTTAGAGAAGGATTAGTGCAGACATTAAAAACTCTGCCCAGTAATCGTCATACTTGCCTGGTATCTGCTGTGTAGAATAGCACTTTCCTAACTATGTCTGTGTCTTCTCAACAGCCCATGAGGTAGGGAGGGCAGGAGGAATCCTCAGAGTGTATTGTTGATTTGAGTTGGGGGATGGGGTGAGGAAGGATGAGAAAAAAGGAAGAGAAGGAGATTCTTGAAATTAATTGCCAACTATTCATAGAGCAATTCTTGAAATAATTTCCGAGCCTCTCTTTAAGTGTTGGACTTACGTTTTTTTAAAGAAGTCCTTGGTTGGATCTAATCTCTTTGAGCCTCTGTTTTCTTCAGCTAGTAATTGTTGTCTTAAGGGAAAAAATATCACCCAGCCTCACAGGATTGTGGTATGAATTAAACAAGAGCTCAAAGTGCCTAGGATAGCAGTTGGAATGTAGTTGGTTCTTTTTTTTCATCCATTCATTCATCTGTTTATCTGTAGTTTCTTTGGAAGATAATTACTGTTCTTCCTGTTTTTTTTTAGATAGACGTTTAGGAACAATTTTTCTTTCTTTACTTAAATGACCTCATATCCTTTTTTTTTTGAATTTTATTTATTTATTTTTTATACAGCAGGTTCTTATTAGTTATCTACTTTATACATATTAGTGTATATATGTCAATCCCAATCTCCCAATTCATCCCACCACCACCTCCCCCGCCCATTTCCCCGCTGGTGTCCATACATTTGTTCTCTACATGTGCCTCTATTTCTGCCTTGCAAGCTGGAGGAACAATTTTTCTGACTTGCTACCCAATCCCACATGTGATACCTTTGAGTCCTCAGAATCTTAAGAATGCTTTCTATGCCAGGCCAGCCCTAGGCCTAGCTGATGATGACATCAGTACCATTAACAGTGACATCAGCAAACTACAGCCACCATGGTCATTTGATTGACTTTTTAAACATGACTCAAAAGAGCTTGTATGTGTGTTTCTCTCACAGGTGGATTTGCTATCGTGTTTCTGGTGAGGACAAGCAATGGGATGAAATGTGCCTTGAAACGCATGTTTGTCAACAATGAGCATGATCTCCAGGTGTGCAAGAGAGAAATACAGATAATGGTAAGGCTGCCCCTCAGACTTGGGACTGCTTGTTTAAAATGGGGAGAGGGACTGTGCCCTCTCATGAGAAAGCCAGTGGGGGGCTTCTTCCCTTCCCTGAGATGGCAGAGAGGCCTTGCACAAAATGGGAGGGAACAGCCATGGGGTGTAGGACGCTGCTCCTGCCTTGGTCACTCTTAGCTAGAGAGTTGAGGAGAAAGGAGCATAGTGAGAGAACCGACCAATTTTCAGGTCAGAGAAATAGTTTGAGGCATTGGGAAAAATGTACTTAACAACTTGGTTCCCAGAATTAACTATGGAGATCCTAGCTTCCCAACAAACCTCCTCTTTCCATCTTATCATCTATCAGCTACCAGTCCTAGTTTTCAACCCTCTCAAGCCCTTCAGCATTCCGTGAACATATCCTTTCATACCTTTATATTACGTAAATGTAGTTCTTTCCCCCGGAATGCTTTTCCCTTTTTTTTTTTTTTTTTTTTTTGCCTAGAAACTGCTTACTCATACAATACTCTGTGATCCCATTTATAAAAGTCTAAGAACAAGCAAAAGTGATCTGTGGTAATAGAGATCAGAAAGTGGTCATCTGGGTGTGGAAAATTCACTAGAAGGGGGTATGTGGGAACTTCCTAGGCCATGGAAATTGTTCTGTATCTTGTTTTAGGTAGTGGTTATGGCTACACCATTGTCTGAACTCAGTTGGACACCTTAAGATCTGTGCATTTTATTATATATTAATTATATCTCACATCTTAAAAACTTAATAAGTTTTCAAGATTTAGGTTCATATTGTGTTTAAAGAAAGAGACCCTATTTGTTAGATATATGATGAAATATTTGTGGATGAAATAATATGATTTCTTGAAATTAAACAAGTGGATTTAGAAGAGAAACAAGATTGGCGATGAATTGATTACTGTATAAGCAGGGTGATGGGTATATGGGAATTTGTTGGAGTTGTCTCTTTCTTTCACTTCTGTTTGACATTATACATTTAAGAAATTTGGATAGTCTTTGTGTTTCCACAGTACTTTTCTTTATGCCAATTGTATTGCTTACCTTGTTACTTTATAAGTGATGCTGCCTTTAGAAAGTAAGTTATTTAAAATCAGAAACTTTGTATTCCAGTACACTACCTGACATAAAGTAAATACTTAAACTTTGGATGAAATGAATGTGTGAAATGGTCATAGCAGATGCAGATGTTCACCTAGAGGTGATGACTCCTTTGTGCCCTACATTTTAATACTCTTGGTTTTTTTTAAATTTAATTTTATTTATTTATACAGTAGGTTCTTATGAGTTATCTGTTTTATACATATTAGCATATATATATGTCAATCCCAATCTCCCAATTCATCCCCCTCCCCGCCCCCTCTTTCTCAGTGCTCCTGCTAAGAGTAGAGAGAGGCCCAAAAAATGGTGAGGGTGGCATTGTAGGGATTCCATCAGGCTTTGCTTACCCTGGTGGGGTTGCCCTTTCAGTGGCTACTTAGAGTAACAAGTTGTACAACTTAGGATTTTAGAGAGCCTGGTACTATGTAGATTCCAGAAGGCTGCAACTATTTGGGAAGGAACTGTTGGTAGAAATAAGTGTTGCTGTCATCATTGCAAAACAGACAAAAAACCCCCAAGGCTTATATACATACAGCCAGGGCCACGTGGAACTGTCTGCAAGGCACCAACGTCCTCCCTCTCCCCTGCCACTCAGCTGCAAACAGCTGTGCTCACTGTATTTCCCTTCCTCCACCCAGTGTTTTCGGGATGCTATTCCTCCTTCTCCTCCCACCTTGCCTCTTCCTTGCTCAGCTCTCGCACTCCATTTGCTCTCTTTGCTTCTGCTCTTTCCTCTGCCTGGAATGCATTTCTCATTCATTTTCTGGTGTTAGAAGAGTAATCCCACTCCTTAACTTTCTCCCACTCATTCAGAAACATTTTTGGAGGGCTTTCTTTGTGCTGGGCAGGTGCTAGAGTAAAGGAGCTAAGAAGATGCGGGCCCCTTTGGAGCTCACAAATTAATGGACCTGATTAGGAATTAAATTACATGATTCAAGTTCTGGCCCAGCCATGTATTAGCTGCGAGAGTTTTGTTTTTTAACTTGTTTTTTCAAAACTTAAATACCCAAATAGTTGAACTAAGCTTATTGTAAAAAAAACATCAAGCAATTCCCTGAGGGGGGCTCCTATGCCACTGCAAGGTCCCAGAGGCCACCACTTTTAGTGGATTCATTTGATACATTTCTAAATAGCAGGCTGATATTGCTAATTCTTTTTCCCCCCTCCATTTTAGGTGTTACATACTATGGAAGGTAAAAAGTTAACTCTCTTTCATCGCCTGCCTGCCCTTCACTCTAAATATTTGCATTATTCTCATCTCTCATTCTGCCACAGTAGCAGTATGTTTGGCAGTATGTTAGTTATATTAGTATTAGTTTTTACATTATTATGTAAGAAAACGTTATTTTTGCTAAATCTTCTAAGTGGACTCTGATTACTATTCCTCTCTTACATAATTCTCTTTTCACTGGAATTAATAATCATCTTGTCTTTTAGGTTTTTTAAATCTTAGTTTTCTGTGTACTTTTGTGCAACTTAATTTCAAACTCTCCCCAAGTTGTTTAAATCATTTTAAAAATACTTTTGAACACAGTTAGTGTTCTGTCTGTTTTATCTTCTTGAAGAAATCTCTCTCAGTCTTTGGACTTGAGGGAATATAGGTTGGTTGCTCTCTAGGCCTCATTTACTTCTTATCGTGGAATTTTCTAGCTATTCTCTTTGCTTCTTTCTCGTTAGATTTGTTGACTCCTCTTTTTGCTCTGCTTTCTCCTTTTGGTGGAACTTGTCCTCCAGGAGCTTCCTGATGTGCGGTAGGTAAATTTTGGAGAACTTGCAGGTCTGGAAATGTCTTCATTTTACATTCACACATGTGATAGTTTGCATATAAAATTCTGGATTGGAAATCAGTTCATTAGATACGTGAAAGCATTGCTGTACTATATTTTAGCTTTCATTGTTGAGCTTTGGGAAGTCCGAAGTCATTCTAATACCTGGTCCTTTGGCTGCGACCCATTTTTTCTCCCCAGAAGTTTATAAATTCTTCTTTGTTTACAGTGTTATGAAATTTGTTGATGATATATACCTTGGTGTGTGCATTTCTTATTTATTTTAGTTGTTTGGTGGTCTCATTTAATCTAGAAACTCGAATCCTTATGTGGGGGAATTTTAGTTTGTCTCATTTGATGATTTCCTTTTCTGTCTTCCTTCACTATCAGTATTTGGATGTTAGTTATCCTGAACTGATTTTCTAATTTTTTGTTTTCTTCCTTTTTTTTTTTTCATGTCTTTGTCTTTTCCCTCTACATTCCAGCAGATTTTCTCAGCTTTATATTCAACCATCCTGTTGAATTTTTTATATATCAGGTTAATTTCTAAGACCTTCTTGTTGGTCTTGTTTTGTTTTGTTTTGGATTTTGATGAAATCCAGTTTATTAGTTTTTCCTTTTGTCAGTTGTATTTTTGGTGTCATTTCTAAGAACTCTTTGCCTAGCTCTCAATTCCAAAGATTTTCTCTTATTTTTTTTTCTATAAGTTTTACATTTTGCATTTAAGTCTGTGACCCATTTTGAGTTAACTTTATATAAGGCATGAGACTTCGGTTGAAGAACATTTTGTTTCTTGTGGGTGTCCATTTGTTGAAAAGGCTACCTTTCCTCTTTTGTCAAAAATCAGTTGGGCCTATTTGTGACGGTTGATCTCCAGACCTTTCTCTATTCTCTGTTCTGTCCCATTAATCTATGTGTCTATCCCTCTGCCAACACCACACAGCCTTGATTACTGTAGCTTTATAATGTCTTGAAATCAGGCTGATTCCTCCTACTTCTTTTTCTCCCAAAATTGTTTTTTTAACTATTCTAGTTCTTTTGTCTTTTCATATAAATTTTAGAATAAACTTATCTGTATCTACAGAATGTCTTGCTATAATTTTGGTAGGAATTTCATTAAACTGTTATATCAGTTTGGGGAGAAATGGCCTCTTTTCTCTGTTTAGTCTTCCAATAAATGAACATGGCACCTCTCCGCATTTATTTACATCTTTGATTTCTTTCATCAGCATTGTGTAGTTTTCAGCATAATGGCCTTGTACATGTTCTTAGATTTATATCTAGGTTTTTGTTTTTGTTTTGAGTGATTATAAATGGTATTGGGTAATTAATTTTGGTGCGCATACTTTTATTGCTGGGATGTAGAAAATCACTTGATTTTTCTGTGTTTATTTTGTATCTTATAACCTTGCTGACCTTGTTTACTAGTTCTGGGAATTTTTTTCTCAATTCTTTAGGATGTTCTATATAGACCACCATGTCATCTGCAACTAGAGGCAGTTTTATTTTTTCCTTTCTGATCTGTTTGCCTTTAACTTCCTTCTCTAACGTGATTGCACTTCTCCCTCACTTACTTATTTATTCAATCATTTATTTATATCAGTATGGACTTATGCATATTAATTTTGTCCTTTTTTTTCCCCTTTAACCTATTTGCTATCTTTGGTTCATACTGGGTAATTCCTATTGTTTTATCTTTCAGTTCACTGGTTCTTTCCTTTGTCTCTTCCATTCTGCTGATGAGCCCATCCATTGTACTTTTTACTTCCGTTATTGTATTTTCAGTTCAAAAATTTCCATTTGGTTCTTCTTTAGGTTTTCTGGGTTTTTGATGACACTTCCTGTTTCTTTGCTGAGGCTTTCTATTTGTTCATTTATTTCAAGCATCACCGTAATTGCTGGTTTAAGCATTTTTTGTCACGACTGCTTTAAAATCATAGCTGGATGATTCTGTCTTTTTCGTCATCTTCATTTTGGCATCTATCGATTGCTGGGGTTTTTTCCATGTAGTTTGAGTTCTTCCTAGTTCTTGGTCTGATGAACTATATCAACACTTTCATATTGTGTTATAGATTCTGGATCTTATGTAAACCTTCTGTTTTAACTGTTTTCTGCTCTGGCAGGGGATTGATGGGTTTGGGGAATGCCCTCTTGTTACTACTAGGTGGGGATAGAAGTTCAGGTTTCCATAGGGCCTCTGTTTTTACCCCAGAAGGTGAAAGTTCACCTTCTCATTATTACTGGATTGGGGTGAAAATTCCAGTTTCCCGTTAGGCTTCCACTGATCCTTCCCTGGCTGGGAAGTAGGAGTGCCTTGCTACTGCTCCCCACGTGGCTTCAGTTGACACCATGGTGGTGGGAGTTGGCCTTGTTACCACTTGGTGGTTGTGGAAGTCTTGACTCTCCACTTGACCTCCTCTCACGGCACCTCAGAGATGAAGGTCTTGACTCCCTACTCAGCCGTCTCTGACGTTCCCCACCCTGAAGTGTAGGTTGGAGTGATTTGTTGCAGACTCATGAGAATGGAAGTCTAGGCTCTCCACTTGGCCTTTGCTGCCGTGACTGGGGTGGAGCTGCAGGTTTTTTCTGTGGTTTTTGGCTGGAATAGAGCAGTTATTTTCTATGGGTTCTGTCTTACTGGGTTGCCCCTTTTCTGGGTCTGACTGGAGAGAGCAGGCTTTCGTTGGGCTTTTTTGTGTTTTTGTCTGCACCCATTGGTTGTTTCAGTTTGCTGGCTTCTTCAGTTTTCGGTCTGGGAAACGTGAGGCAAAAAGAAAACCCAGACAGCTCACCACCATGTTGTTCCTTGGGTCCCAAAGTTCCTAGCCAGTCTGCCTTCTTCTACTCACATTTCAGATACTCATTATTATGTCTCTCTTATGTATAATGTACAAAATATTCAGGTGTATTTAGCAGGAGGAATAGGGAAAAGTACATCTATTTCATCTTCCCGGAAGCAGAAGTTTTCTGTTTATGCCTTTTAAAAAATAAACACTTTACATCATTTAGTAAGGCTTTTGAAGGAAGCAGAGATAAATGCATGTATTCAACTTACTTTTTTTTTTTTTTTTTTTTGCGGTACGCGGGCCTCTCACTGTTGTGGCTTCTCCCGTTGCGGAGCACAGGCTCCGGACGCACAGGCTCAGCGGCCATGGCTCACGGGCCCAGCCACTCCGCGGCATGTGGGATCTTCCCAGACCGGGGCACGAACCCGTGTTCCCTGCATCAGCAGGCGGACTCAACCACTGCGCCACCAGGGAAGCCCTCGACTTACTTTTTAAAAACAATTTGCTACTATTTTTAATCAGAAGTCCCTATGCAATGTTTTTAACCCGTGCTAGGCTCAGACTTCTGTCAAATAGAGGCCATAACCCCAGCCCTACCTCTCAGAGGTTGTAAGAGTTATGTGTATATAATACATATTATTTGAATTTGCTTGAAAAAGCATTGGCAGGATGAGAGAGAGAAAGAGGAAAGGCAGAAGGGGAAGAAAGAGGGAGGGTTCCCTATAGGGGATGAGGACTGGAGTTGAAAATACTTGTCTACTATGTTTTGCTTTTCGAATGTTAATATGTTACTTATTTTTTTAATTAAATTTTAAGCTGTTTTATAGTCACTTAGATGAGTGAGCAGGGATCCAAAGAGACTTCAGGTTGAGTAGGAACAAGCCATGTTCTATCAACATCATGTCCTCTCTTGGGCAGTTTTGTGGATAGGGAGCTCAGGGAAGCGCCATAGATCCAGTGACTGTGGACTGTAGATCCAGTGACTATGGACTGTATCATTTGGGTAAGGGCACTCACCAGAGATCTGTGAGCAAGATGGAGAGTCTAGGCTGGATGCTAGGTGTAATTGCTACTGTTTATAATGGTTTCTGATCGATGATTTGCTATTAATTTCGAGGGAACTTTCTAAGAAAAAAGCACTGCCGCTTACTGTTAACTTTATGTTATTTTACATTTAATAAGCAACTTGCTTAAAGAAACAGAAGACACATTTATCTCTTATGTGCCTAATATAAAGCTGGAAGATATAACAACTGCATTGGATGATAAAATCAGGATCCAAAATGATCCTTAAAATTAGAGCAATGGACTGATTCTGATGAGATGAAATAGCAAGGTAAGGTCACATGCGTGGATTTTTATTTTCTTCTAATCAACTTTACAAGCACAGTTCTGGGAAGGTAGAGATTAAAAGCAGCACAAGTAGAAAAAGACTTAAGCATTTTAGTGGTCAGTTAACTTGATATGAGTGTGTAGTATGATGTGGCTGCCAAAAGAAAAAAGAATGTAATTTTTAGCTGAATTAATAGAAGGTGATAGTGCTGATCTACTTTGCAGGAATCAGACCAGGCCTAGAGTATTTCATTCATTTTCTGGGGCCATTCTTACAAAAAGGACATCGACAAAGCAAAGCGTTTAAACGTGGGAGCAACCAAAATGGTGGTGTGACTAAAAACCATGTCAAAGAAAGTGGGTATGTTTAACCCAGAGAAGAAAGAACTTAGAGTCTAAATAATAATATTTCAGTTGTTTGGAAAATGAAAAAATAGACTAGGCTTATTTTTTTCTGAAGAGGGCAGTCTAGAATCAGGAGGTGGAAGTTTTTAGCTGGATGTAAAGGAGATCAACAGAAAGCGCTGCCTGCAGATGGGCTGAGGGCCCAAGGAAATGACATTAATCTAAGCAAACTTCTTGTCAAAAGGCTATAGCAGGGACTCACACATGGGCTCCCTGGCTGCTCTAGATCAATGCTACTCAAAGGATCTTGTTTTCTTTTTCTTTTTCCCCCTTGTGTGTTTGTTTATGTTATTTTTCCCCCAGCTTGTCATACTACTTTTCTTCATAAATTGAGATAAGATTCATCCTTTTAAATGTAAATATAATTTAAACATAATTCAGTGATTTTTTTATTCACAAGGTCATCCACCCATCATCATTTATCAAATTCCAGAATATTTCTTTCATCACCCCAAAATGAAACCTCACACCCATTAGCAGTCACTCCCCCTTCTCCCTTGCCCCAGTCCCTGGCAGCCATTAATCTGCTTTCTGTTGCCTATTCTGGACATTTCTTATAAATGGGCTCATACAGTAAGCTCTTGTGTCTGACATCTTTCACTTAGCATAATATTTTCGAGGTTTATCCATGTTGTAGCATGTATGAGTACTTACTCCTTTTCATGGCTGCATAATGTTCCATTGTCTGGATATACTGCATTTTGTTTATCCTCATGGACATTTGGGGTTTTTTTTTCACTCTTTGGCTATTATGAATAATGCTGTTATAGACATCTGTGTACAAACTTTTGTGAACATAATGTTTCATTTCTCTTGGGTATATATTTAGGGGTGAAATTGCAAGGTAAGATGGTAACTACTTTTTGAGAAAATGCCGAACTATTTTCTATAGAAGCTGCACTATTTACGTTCCTACCAGCAGTGTATGAAGATTCCAATCTCTGTATACTTGCTGACGTTTTTTATTGTTTCTTTTTTTGATTATAGCCATTCCAGTGGTTATGAAGTGATAATCTCATTATGGTTTTGATTTGCATTTTCCTGGTGATTAATGGTGTTGAGCATCTTTCGATGTGTTTATCATATGCTCTTTGGAAAAATGTCTATTCTGATCCTTTACCAATTTTTACATTGGGTTGTCTTTTTATTGTTGAGTTTTAAGAGTTCTTTATATAGACTGGACATTGGATTCTTTTTTTTGGCCGTGCCACGTGGCTTGTGGGATTTTGGTTCCCTGACCAGGGATCGAACCCATGCCCCCTGCAGTGGAAGCACGGAATCCTAACCACTGGACCTCCAGGGAATTCCCATGGATACTGGATTCTTATCAGATGTATGATTTGCAGATCATTCTTTGCAGTTTCTTTTCACTTTCTTGATAGTGTCCTTTGAAGCACAGAAGTTTTTAATTTTGATGAAGTGAAGTTTATTTTTTCTTTGACTGCTTGTGCTTTAGGTGTCATATCTAAGAACCATTGCCTAATCCAACATCATGAAGATTTGCATATGTATTTTCTTTGAGGAGTTTTTAGATTTGTGGTCCATTTTTGTTACTGAACTCAAGTTCAGCTGCTCACTGCTCAAAAGCCAATAATCAAGAGGCAAGTGTCAATAGAAAGGGAAGGTGCTTTAATCAGAAAAAGCCAGCAATCTGGGGGGAAGGTGAACTCATGTCCCGAGGGCAACTCCGAAGATTCTGCTCAGTCATGGCAGTTTTTTTTTTTTTTTGGCTGCGTTGGGTCTTTGTCGCTGAGCGCGGGCTTTCTCTTGTTGCAGTGAGCGGGGGCTACTCTTCATTGCGGTGCATGGGCTTCTCATTGCAGTGGCTTCTTTTGTTCCGGAGCATGGGCTCTAGGCACATGGGCTTCAGTAGTTGCAGCACGCAGGCTCAGTAGTTGTGGCTCGCGGACTCTAGAGCACAGGCTCAGAAGTTGTGGCACGTGGGCTTAGTTGCTCCGCAGCATGTGGGATCTTCCCGGTCCAGGGCTCGAACCCGTGTCCCCTGCACTGGCAGGTGGATTCTTAACCACTGCGCCACCAGGGAAGTCCCCATGAGGGTTTTTAAAGAGAAAATGGTGAGGGGAAGAATCTCAGTGAATCATCGAGGCAGGAGGTTGGGTTCTGCATCATTCTCCATTGCATGCAGGCTGGCTGACTCTCTCTTCAGATGTTATCTTGCCCGTATGATCTGCCTGCAGGATTGCTAAGGGGACTGTTGGGGGTAAAGAGCTGGTCATTCTTAATTCTTCATTCTTACTTCTTTTTATCTAGGAAAAGAATCAACAGGTTAATTAGGTTCTTTCAAGGTTGGAGGGGAACAGAAATGGACAAACAGGAAAGGGGCAAAAGAGCTGCTTTCAAATCCCCACTGTCTAACATCATTCCATTTCTGTGGGATTAGGGGTGAAGGTCTATCTTCTGTAACTTCTTCATGCTGACATAGGGTGCCGTATTCTCAGAGTGGAAGATGTCAACATGGGTCTGCAGCATCTCTTTGCTGACAATTTTAGTTGGCCACTTACATATTACAGGCAGAACAAACTACAATTATTTTGATGCCCACAGAGATATAGATTATTATGAGCAGTAATGTTAATCCCATTCTCTTTGAGGCCAGTTCTCGGAAGTGTGCTAGCCACAGATTCAGTACTGCTCAAGGTGGTACAGCTTGTGTCATGGCTACAGCCTGGTTATCATGCAGTTAGCTTTGTTCCTCTGGTGGCAGTTGTAGTATCTGTAAACAACTCAGGAATGTGCATCAGACACTGACTCTATGACTCTGTTGTCCTACTCATTAACTGCTCAGTTTTGTAGTTGGTGGGGCCTACAGGGTTCTGCTCGGTTCCATTTTAGGTTAATTTCAGTTTGTGATGTGAGGTAGGAATCCAACTTCATTCTTTTGCATGTAGATATCCAGTTGTCCCAGCACCATTTTTTGAGAAGACTCTTCTCTTCCTCATTCAGTTGTCTTGGCACCCTTGTCAAAAATCAATTGGCCATAAATGTACAGGTGCTACACTAAAGATCTTGTGCCAGAATGTAAGTCAATGAACTGCTTCCCTCATAGGTAAAGTCTCACTAGGAAAAGGAAAAAGTCATCTTAGTGACCTGATTGATTTACGTCCCGGAGTGAGCTCCTTATTTCCTTGTGGACTGGCTTCTACCTAGAAAATGTTTGTGGAACACATTTTGAGTAGCACTCCTCTAAATCTTTGGTACGTTAACTGCCACTGCCCAGGAGTACCCCAGGCTCTATCCCAGAGCTACTAGATTAGAATCTGTTTGTAAACAGAATCCCTAGGTGATTCAATGCTTATTAAAGTTTGAGCAACATGCCTCTAGAATCAGACTCTAAATGACTTTAAAGATCTATTCAGTAAGTAGAGGATTAATTAATGAGTAAGACTTGGAAAAGGGAGAATAAATGTGATTGTAGGCAGGATTATATCTGGGACTTATGTAATAGAAACCCATAAGGGCCCCAGATATGTTGCCTTCGGTAGAACTCCAGGGCCAGTCCAGATCTCAAAGCGTTTCTCTTCACTGCTGCACTGGACTTGATATCGTTTTTGTTTGTTTGTGAATTATAAAGAGTTACAAAGGAAATGTAGACTTATAAAGGAGAGTTACAAAGGAAATTTAGAGTTACAAAGGAAATTTTCCTAAAATTTAGGCAATTTTAGAGAAGGCAGGTGGGGAATAGTAAGGCCAAAGACTTTTACAAAGCAACTTTGGGAGAGAGAAACTAATTCCAGGCCTTAGAACTGCTTTCCTTCATCCTTAAGTTAATAAGAAGCTGCACTTTGGGTAAAAGTGTCTGTGGAATCGTAGTGTGATTCTAGAAGTTGGCAACAATAGTGCCGAGTCATAAACTCAGAAACCATCGACTATTCGGAGGGTCAAAACAGGTAAATATACCTCTTTGGAAGCTTACTGTGTGCAAATGCAGACACTGTCAGCATCAGGAATTTGCAGGAATTTGTCATGCTGACATTCCAAGGAAGGGTGACCTGAGCAAAAGACATATAAGAAAATTAGTTCATACTATAGCTCATTTTACTATTTTAAGGTGAGTGACATTATTGATGTGCTACTTAGAACGCTATCTTCTTTGTTTTCTTGAACATAAATATAAAGGCTTTTATAGATGTACTTAGGAATTGAGTCCTCTGCTTTCTTATAAGGCTTTAAGATTCTTAGGTAGGAATTTCCTGCTGCAGGAATTTTGAAGCTCGGGATAGAATACTGTTTTTGCTACAAGCACCATTAATTCGGACCACAGATAAACTTGAAATGTGTGGTCATCTGTAGGATCTGGGTAGAAGGCCTCATTTTCAAATGGTACTTTTTGTATGTGTTTGTGAAAAAAGTTTTTCATCACTTCAAGCATTTGACTATGAAAGTTAATAAGCTAACTACAAACACTTTAAATATCTATTCAGTAAAGCAGGTCTTCTAATAACATGTTTATCCATGTGGTTTAATGTTAATTTTAAAATAAAGTCTAAAATGACAATACAAGTCTTTAGACTTATCACTGCTTCCATGATTTAATGTAATATAAACTGATCTAATCCATAGTTTAACTGAACATTCCCCACTCCCCTGAAAATCAGAGTTTGACTTATACTCATCATGTAGACTTTTGTCTCAATTCTCCAAATAATACTTGTAGCCGAGGGCATCAGAGCATCTTCCTTATATCCTGCCTTTTCCTGAGTAAACCGGTAGTAACTGAGGTGCCTCTATGCGGGTTCCATCCCAGACCTCTACGTCCATTCATTCTGTTCTGTAAGCCTGGGGCTGGTCTTTTAACTAAAGCCAGGGAAAGCTTGGACATCCTTTGGTATGTTGCTGTTGAGAAGTGCTGTCACACTGCCCGTGAATGTGAGTCTATCTCAGCTTGTAGTAAGATTTTCTCTTGACCTTTTCTACATTTCACAGCCATTCAAACAGATCTTCTCTATCAGTTCTAAACCAGTGGCATCCTAAAATCAGAGACGTCGCTGTGTCGTCAAGTTGTTAAAAGTAAAATGCCATCGTCTCCCTCCAAAGAGGCGGTCTTTTCTGCTTGGACATATCTCAGGATCTCTGCGGAAGACACAATGAACAGGAATTTGGGCGTGGACTGATCAGCCAGCATCTTGGCAGAGTGTTCTAGGATGCCATCTGCAGATGTCAATTATCCAGTTTGGGTCCTCTAATAGCTCTTGACCTCCTCTTGGCTCTATCAGTTGCTTCTTATTTTCCTTCCAGATTCTTATTTATTCCTCTTGGGATGAGACAAACTCAGAGGCAACATTGCTGATTCTTTTTCAAACAGCTAAATGTAGAAACATTAGTCTTTCATTCCTTCTTGTGGACATTTGGAGGACATGATCTGCTGCTGCATTTTGGTTTCAAAGAAATTCTCTCCACTTCTTTCTACTTCTAGGACTGTGTAAATGGAAACAAATTCTAGAAGAGCTGATAAGACTGAAAAGCAGAAGGATAGTCCTCTAAAACATGAGCCCTGAAATCACTTTCTGTTTAGAGAAACTTGAATTCTAGAGGCTGCTTTTCTGCCTCATCATCTCCCTTGTCTGTTATCCAAAACAGTTGCTCTAAGCCTTTTATTTCTCTCATCAAGCTTCTTTCTCATTCCCTAACACTTTGAAGATGATCTTGTACTCTACCAAAAACAGAACAATAGATCTGAACTTCCTCAAATTCCCTTTTTTTTCCCCCAGCCTTAAACCAATATGCATGACCATCCTTATTTCCTTCCTGCTTGCCAGGAAAGAAATGTCTTTGAAAGATCAGTCCCTTTAACAGTGCTCCTAATTCCTTCCCTTTTCTACCTGCAGGACTTTGTTCGCTCAGTTATCCTCATCCTCTCCTGTATCTTAAAGCACCTTTTTGCCCTGGCTCCTTTCACTCTCCAGTGCTCAATCCTCTCCCATCCTAAAACTTCTTTCCCTCAGTGCTTCTCCGCTTTTAAGCTCAAAGTGTCCTGAAAGAATCTCCCGTAGCCACTGGCTCTGCGTATTCCACTCCCATTCTTCGCAAGTCCAGCTCCGTTCTTACTTCACTTTATTCCTTTTACAAAACTGTTCTTGCCTAGATGTCCAGCGACTTCCCAGTCGCCAGTAGAAGCAATCACGTCTTTACCTTTGGTCTGCCTTTCTGAGGCAATAGTCATTCTTAATCCTTCACTCAGAGGAAAGTTCTAAGGAGTTTTAACTTGGATGCTCAGAGTTCAGGTGTGTTGGTTTGATACTGTGAGGCTTCCTCTTGTTTGCGTATGTACTTTGAGATTAAAAGAGACCGTATCACTTTGAACACTGAGTCTCCAGTTAGTGTGGTGGTGGCTCAAGTTGCCGCATTTGTGTGCTGACTCTTACAGAACCACGTTTCCCACCTCCGTCCTCCCATTTCTTTTATTAAACAAAGAAAAACAATTTATTAAAACTAGTTAAAAAATAAAACCTTGGGGCTTCCCTGGTGACGCAGTGGTTGAGAATCCGCCTGGCAATGCAGGGGACACGGGTTCGAGGCCTGGTCTGGGAAGATCCCACCTGCCGTGGAGCAACTGAGCCCGTGCGCCACAACTACTGAGCCCGCATGCCACAACTACTGAGCCCACGTACTCTAGGGCCCACGTGCTGCAACTACTGAGCCCGCGTGCTACAACTACTGAAGCCCGCGCGCCTAGAGCCCGTGCTCTGCAACAAGAGAAGCCACCACAATGAGAAGCCCGTGCACCGCAACGAAGAGTAGCCCCTGCTCGCCCCAACTAGAGAAAGCCTGCGCGCAGCAACAAAGCCAAATGCAGCCAAAAATAAATAAATAAATGTATTAAAAAAATAAAATAAAACCTTACTTTGTGCATAAATCCCGTTGCCCAACTTGCTTGGTTTTTGCTCACTAATGACCTTAGATTTTGAACATCATCATTACAAAGATTTGCCTCTATGGATGTTGAAATACCAGACTGAGGGATGAGGCAACTTCCAGTGTCTAAATGGGTCCTGACACATGGGAGGTGCTCAATAAGTATTTGTTGAAAAATTAATTCCACAAGCAGCTCTGAGAGATGCAGTTCCAACCGGAGAGCTGGAAACATAACCCATCTTATATCTCAGTTGGTTGGCTTGAAAGACTTAATTGTGAGCAAAATGCTTAGGTCTGGATGCCATTGTAGTCCCTTCAAAACTTTAAAAAGCAGTTATGCTTTTCATATATTTCCTAGAGGGAGAAAAACAGTACGAATAGTTTAAAAGTCAAGTTGAGTTCACTTGTGTTCCTACAACCAGGAAAAAAATCAGTTTCATTTTTCTGAATTAAAAATTCACATATTTAAATAGTTCATGCTGTTGCTCTCCTGTTAGCCCCTCTGCAGTGTTTCTGGAGATGGGAAACATTTCCGGAGATGGAAAATTTGCTTCTGGTTTATGTGGAGCGCTGATGCCGTGAGCAAGTAGGCACCGTGTGTGCATTTGGTTCTAGAATTTAGTTCAGGAGAGCGTTATGGTTTAGAAGGGTTGCAGAATTGCTATTGAAGAGCTGACCGTGAATCTCATAGACCAGCGGAAACCTGCTCTTGACCCTGCCCCTTAGTCTTGTCTCTCTTCACTGTTAGTGTTGTCTCTGTGTATTTAAGTTATCTGGGCTAATGGAAAAGCCTGGCTCGTTCTATCTCTACCGGTGTCTGTAACGGATAATTTATTTCTCAACTCTTCTTTACAGAGGGACCTGTCGGGGCACAAGAACATCGTGGGTTACATTGACTCCAGTATCAACAATGTGAGTAGCGGTGACGTGTGGGAAGTGCTCATTCTGATGGACTTCTGCAGGGGTAAGTATATGCGCCATACGTTAAGCTCTCGTTTCTCTAGCACTTTGATTGTCAGGGGTGTGGGGTCATTTCAGTTAATGTGCACTGTACTCTAACATATGTTGTTCCAGTTTTAAAGATTGGAAAACGAAGAGGCTAAAAGATACAGAGCCCTCTGTCACTTCTTGGTTATTCTTACAATGGCGAGCATCAGTGGCACAAATAATTCAGAGTGGTAGATATTACAAAACTCTACTTTTGTTAGGTTTGGGAAGGTTTGGTGCTTGTATATGAATGCGAATGTATGAGAATGAGAATGAATATGTTCTTTGTGATGCTTTAAAACAAATGATGAAGGTACATAATAAAGACCCAACTCCAGATAGACTAAGGGAACAGTTCAGCTTCCCTCACTCGTGTGTTCTCTTCTCCACCCACACCACCATCCTCGCATTAGGGGGTAAAAGAATCCTTTTCGTCTAATGGAAATGACCCTGCTCTTCTTGCTGGAGATCTGTGATTGCCAGGAAGGCTACATTCAGATGTTGCTGCCATTAACAGTAGAGTCAAGTAGTTGAAAGCTCAGAGTTTCAAGCAGTATTTATCTTGGGAACCCAGACTGTAGCATGAATTTATTTGGAGTTGACTGCATTTCATACAGCTATTGTTCGGAGGTTTGGCTTTTTTGGTCTAAGCAGCTGTCACTTACATTCTTGGGTCATTGTCTCACTGTTTGGTGCCCAGTTTTGTAAGCACCCTTAGTTCCACTAACACGTTCCTTGCCTTTACAGATACTGTCCATAAATTAAATATGTTAGTAATGCTTAAAATGTGATGTTAACCGATAGTTTCAGCCTTCGCGGTAACAGCTGCTAACCTGATTTTGTAAAATACTACCACATTTCGGGGCTTCCCCGGTGGCGCAGTGGTTGAGAGTCGGCCTGCCGATGCAGGGGACGCGGGTTCGTGACCCGGTCCGGGAAGACCCCACATGCCGCGGAGCGGCTGGGCCCGTGAGCCATGGCCGCTGAGCCTGTGCGTCCGGAGCCTGTGCTCCGCAACGGGAGAGGCCACAGCAGTGAGAGGCCCGCGTACCGCAAAAAAAAAATACTACCACATTTGAACTTGACAGTTTGTCTCCTCCTCCTCTTCCTTTTTGGACAGTAAAATGTTTAGAGACGAGGCAGTAGGAGAGTCCAGGGAGCTGGATAATTTTCTAAGCGAGGTCGTCAGTCTTTCGGTCCTAGAGATTAAATGTTGGTGTAGCATTTCTGCAGACCAGGCAGCAAGCAGTAAAGCCAGAGAGACCAAGCTGTTTCTAAAATACAGACTGTCAAACTGCCTTCTTCCTCCACCCGGGGTCTGTTGTGCAATCTGATTCTTACTGAAAGATACAGCAGATTGAACCTGTGGCCTCATCCAATGCACAACAGGGACAGTATAACCAGGCAACTAGAGCCAGGACCATATTGTCAGTTCTGCTACTAATCTTGAAGACAGAATGAGGGCAGCTCACATCTGGGCTGCTTTATATAATGAAGAAACTGTTTTGACGCCATAGAAAACAAGTCCCGGGCTGGGAATCAAGATACCGGGGTTTAGTCGTGGCTCAGCCAGTGATGGGCTGAGTCTAGGTTGCTCCTCTGTGGACAGCTTTTCATGCTCGTGGATAAGTGATGGGTCTGAATGTTAATAACCTTTCCTCTGCTCTGCACCCCTCTCAGGAGGCCAGGTGGTCAACCTGATGAACCAGCGCCTGCAAACAGGTTTTACAGAGAATGAAGTACTCCAGATATTTTGTGACACCTGTGAAGCTGTTGCCCGCCTGCATCAGTGCAAAACTCCTATTATCCACCGTGACCTGAAGGTAACAGATCACCATTAAGTGCATTCTTATGGAGTATTTTCTGTCTGCCCCAGGAATGGGGTAGATGTTATGGGGATGTGAGAAAAGCGTAAGGCATGGTACCAGATTCTAAGCTTACATTCTGCTTGGGGAGAGAAAGTACAAAGAAAAAAATAAATAGCAGAACAGTACAGTACAATGTAGCTATCAATTTTATTAAGTAGCTTTCAGAAATTCTTTATAATCATCAAATGCCTGAACACATCTTTTTTGTTTTTCCTGATAAACTCCCAAATTCACTTTTCCAGGGTCAGAAAAAGTAATATGCTAATTTGAAATTTATAAAAAGTGGTGCTTGATCTTTAAAGTCTATTTCATACTTTGTAAAATCCATTAATTGGTGATTTGAAAAATTTGTCCTACTAATTACCATCCCCTTGCACTGGGCCTTTCGTACTGTAGTCACTTGACAATGTTCGTTGAATGGAATTGGCACCCAGTTAGGATTCACTAGCATCTCTGGAGCACTGACAATGTGCCACGTATTCTATTAGACACTTTATGTGCACTGTCTTTTGGGAGGGAGACATTCTTCTTTGCATTTTTTTTTTTTGCGATACGCGGGCCTCTGGCCTCTCCCGTTGCAGAGCACAGGCTCCGGACGCGCAGGCTCAGCGGCCATGGCTCACGGGCCCAGCCGCTCCACGGCATGTGGGATCTTCCCAGACCAGGGCACGAACCCATGTCCCCTGCATCGGCAGGCGGACTCTCAACCACTGCGCCACCAGGGAAGCCCTCTTCTTTGCATTTTATGTTTGGGGAAACTCAGGAGCTGAGAGGTTATGTGATTTGACTAAGGTCATATAACTAGGAAGAAGCAGTACCAGAATTTGAATCCAGCTCTTCTGATTCTAAGTTACAGTTTCTTTTCATTATACTTATGTTTCGAGAAACATGCTTCACAGCTAATATTTGCATCACTGTCCTCTAGTGTGCTTGTTAAATGCAGGCTACTGGGTTCCCCGCTGAATCTTTTGGGCTATAATTTTTGTGATGGTACCAGGGAAGCCCAGGAGTTTTTATCTTAGGCACCCCAGGTGGTTTTTGTATATTCTAAAGTTTGAGGATCATAGCTACATACTAGCGTTTCTGTTCTGAGGGTGTTTTTTAGTTTATTTGTTTGTTTGTTTCTTTAATTAAGATACCATAAAATTCACTCTTTTAAAATGTACAATTTGGTGGATTTTAGTATATTTACAAGGCTGTGCAACCATAACCACTGTCTAATTCCAGAAAATTTCATCATCCCCCCAAAAAATCCTGTATTCATTAGGGGTCACTCCTCATTCTCCCCTTGTCCCAGCCCCTGGCAACCACTAATCTACTTTCTGTTGCTTATTCTGGACATTTCATCTAAATGGGCTTGTACAGTATGTGACCTCTTTCATAAGCATAGTGTTTTCAAGGTTCGTCTATGTTGTAGCATATATCAGGACTTCATTCCTTTTTGTTATAACATTCCATTTTGTGGATATATCACATTTTGGTTATTCAGCAGTTGGTGGACGTTTGAGTTGTTTCTACTTTGGCTATTATGAATAAGGCTACTATGAAGATTCATATACTAGTTTTCATGTGGGCATATGTTTTCAGTTCGCTTGAGTACATACTTAGGAGTGGAATTGCTGGGTCATACGGTAACTCTAATTTTTTGAGGAACTGCCACACCGTTTTCCAAAGTGGCTGCATTATTTTACATCCCACCAGCAACATATGCGGTTTCCGATTTCTTCACACTGACCTAACACTTGTCATTGTCCTGTTTTATTTTCCCACCCTAGTGAGTGTGAAGGCTCCAACAGCCTTAGACAGCCTTCTCCAGTGTGCTTCTGCGCACAGTCAGCCCCTTTTCTGAGTGGAGCGAGGAGGATACATCTCAGTGAATATTATAAGCCTCACATCGTACAAGTACATAGTTCTGTGGGGACAGTGCAGATACAACATGGTTCCTATGCTCATCATGTTAAAGGACTGGTGAGAGAATGTAAATGAAAGATTTGGAATTGAAACCTAAATAAGTGAAATACAAAACTTTATAGAACAAAGTGATGAATGGAAGAGATTCAAGTGGCTTAATATGTGGTCAGATAGTGGGATCTGGCAATGGTGATTGGAGCCTTCTGGAAAAGTCGGATTTTGAAGGACTGGTGGGATATAGGTGGTCACAGAGAGGATGAAGGGCATTTCAGGCAGAGAGCAGAGCCCGAGAACTGCCGAGAGAAGGGAACAAGAAGGCATTTGAAGATGAGGAGATAGGTAAGGGCTTGGTACCTGGCCAGTTACAGACCAGGCTAGAGTGACTGCAGGCCACTGCTCTAAGAATATAATGACACTTTATTTTTTTTATTGAAATATAGTTGATTTACAATGTTGTATTAGTTTCAGGTTTTGACAGTTTATTTCTGGTTGCCTTAACCATGAGTGAAATTCTTGGGCGTGTTAGCATGTATTTCAAAATAGGCAGTGGTACCAACATTTTAGGACCTGACCTTTCTCCCTGCCACCTGCCTTGGAGAAGAGTTCATGAGGGGCAAAGGAAAGGGGGAGAAGTGTGGCCCAGCTGCACCAGCACTGCTTCTGTGACCCGTATGAGCTCAGGTTTCTCCAGAGCCCCATTCTCCCCCCAGGTCAGATGGGGTTCGATTTTATATTGGAACTCAGATTGTATAGCACAGTAACTTGTACCGACTGAACTGTAAGCTCTGTGAGTGATGAGCGTCCTTCGCGTTGCCAGATGCGCAGGGCACGTTGCTCTCCCTGTCTCGTTCTCCTGCCTGTGCATTTGCCTCCTCTGTGACTGTCTCTTCCCATGACCCCTGTGCAGCGTGTTCTCCGGGCTCCTCAGACTCCTTGGTTGCTCCTCTTATCACTTAGCCTCAGAGCCGCAGCTTCCTCGTCTGTAAGGTGGAGACAACAACGCCAGCCTTGTTAGGGTCAGGGTGAGACTAAAGGAGAACATGCATGTCAGTGTGCAGGCTCATCCTTGGCGTAGAAGATCCTGAGCGGGCACCCAGGGAGGTGAGAGCAAGGGAAGAGACCAAGAGGGCCATTGAGCATCCTTTTAGAGAGTGCTACTCCCATGGTAAACAAAATCTTCCTTTATTGTAACTTTTTTCAACATTTGTTGGATTAAACGGGGCCTAAATGATAATCATTTCATACCTGTAAATAGCACCTGCCCAGTTTACCCATTCCCAGCTTATTAGTGCTGCTGTGAGGCGGTGGAGAAGTGTCACCCATGATGGGAACCTGAGGCACAGAGCTCAGTGTCTTGCCTGGGGACACGGTCGGGGGTTGGTCTCAAGCAGCCAGAGCCTCTTCTTTCACTGCTCTGAACAGCCTGTGAGATGTCTCAGCAGAGAAACTCGGAGCAAACTGGAATCTGAGGGTAAGGCCGGGGCACAAGCGAGTGGCTGCCATGCTCTCTTCCTCAGCCCCTGCCCTTTGCCCCTCCGTCCCCCAGGGCTGGGCACACAGTAGTTGTGTTCAGTCAGTATTGAAGACCATCAGGTGTGCTGCTGGTTCGCCAGTAGTTGTTCAGGAGACTTTGTTTCCCTTTCTCCTTGACCTTGGAAATAAGGAGTATAAATAGGGGCCCCTGGGAGGAGGCCTTGACTGTGATTGTTCTAGAGGAGTCCTGTTGCTCTTGATTTTAGGCGTTGACTCCCGGTTGTTTTGCTGAAGCTTTCCCAAATTCCCCAAATCTTACACTCATTGCCATCTGGAGGCTTTTGTTAGCATGTTAGATCCTGTTGACTTCTACTACTGTGTGCTTGGTGGGCAGTCACATCGCCTGCCGCACTGCCAACTTCCTAGGCAGGCGTGAAAAGTCCCCGTGTGCTTCCTGTTTGCCCTGGCTCTGTCATTGCATCACAGGGCCTTGGCCGCTCAGAGCTCCCTGTCGTGGCTGGAACCAGCCAGCACAGTGCTAGCCGTAGCCAGGGCCAAGAAGTCCTTTGTTGTCCTCTTGGCCAGATAACGTGCTGGTGGCTGGTCTCCCGGTTGCTCCCCTATGAGCGACGTCTCCCTGGGCGACCAGGCGCCTCAGGAGTGGTCTGTGGGGCACAGGAGGGAGCACAGGCCAGGCTGGCTGTAGGGCCCCGTGTTGAGCCAGTGTCACCCTCTGCAGCGGCCAGCTTGGTCACACGCGGAACTTAGAAAGGACCCTCTTGCCCTCCCTACCACGTGTGTGGTCTTTCTTGCAAGTTCCAGAGGGGAAATAAGCTGAAAGCGGTCCCTGTCCTTAAGCAGCTTATGTTCTAAAAATAACCATGACAGAAGTTCTGGTCTTTATTGAAAGTCTCTCCTCCAGTACATAGTTTTAACATTTTCATTATTTCCCCCATTGTTTAATTGCCGTCTCTCTGAAGAATGATAGAGGTCATTCCTGCAGATCATGGGGTGTCGTAGACCTGGGACAGTCACGTTAGGCAGCCCTTTCTTTTTACCAACGGCGAAGCCTCTGCCTAGAAAGGCCGTGGCCTGAACAGTGATTTCAGTGATCAAACCAGAACAAAGGCCAAGGTTGTTTACTCTCAGTTTGGTTTCTGTTTGTTTGGTTTTGCTGTATTTTACCATGATGTTTGTCCTAACATTTAAGAAAGGGGAAGAAAGGGTTAAGACTTAATAAGTACATTCTAGATTGAAAAAGTCCTGAATGTCTCCTCAGTTGTCAGAAAGGAGATGTAGACCTCATGAAGTAGAATAAGATGAAGATTCTTGTCCTGTTTTTGGAGCCACAGGTTGGAAAACCTGCATGCATCTAATCCTTCACAATTTCCAGTGGTAAAAAATTAAACTCTGTGGCTGACATGCCTGGATGCCGTATCTGCTTGGAATATTGTCAAGATGAAGAGGTCAGGAGGACGTGGCTTTCCAGACCTCTTAGCTAAAGCTGTGAGCAGAATTTGGGAGTGACGACTTTAATAACGCTCTTAGGCTGACAGGTTGGGAATAAGGTCAGCAATGTTAAACTCTCAATGAGCTGAAAGGTGGGCGGTTGTAAGTGATGGTAACCAGCGTCAGGCTGACTTCCTGAAGGGCTTGGCCAAAAACGAAGTCACCGTGCAGGTTCTCTGAAGCTTCCAGAAGCTGATGTATGAAGATCCAGTTGGTTCTCGACCTTCCTAAGCTCTTAGAATCCCTTTCGGCCCTGGTCATCTCACAGGTGGACGATGGTACTTGCCCTCATTGTTTCCTTTCTCTCACATCAGTGCAACAGGGGAGGGTGAAGTCCCAGCGGTGTGGCAGCCTGAGCCCGAATCCCGCCCTCGCAGCCTTGTGACCTCAGACATGTTAGGTGACTGGACTCCGTTCTCTCGTGTGTTAAGAGGGACAGTGAGGCTGTGTAAGAATTTCGTTCAATACTGTAGGTAGAAGCGTACATGGGGCAGGGTTGAGCCTATATTAAGCTCTGTTAGTTGCTGATACCATTGTTGTTTATATCATCCTGCCCCTGTGCCTTCCTGTTCCTAGTTCCACTTATCTAAGTCCTGCACTTCCTCCAAGGCCCAGCATTATCTCGTCTCCTCATTCATAAGAGTGCGAGCCCATAATATGTCCGGTCCCATGTTTTCAGTTTTCCGGTGCCCAGGATAGTGCTGCCCCAGCCACAAAGGCCTGCCTCTGTGCCTCAGACACCTCATGTGTGCTCCCACCTCTGCGCCTTTATGCTGGCCGCTCTCTACTGAGAATGCTTGTCCCCCACGTGGTCCATGGCTGCTCCCCTCATCAGGGTGACTGTGCTGTTTATAGTATCATCCTTCTTTACTTTACATACATTTAATCTGCTGGAGTTTTTTCCACAATATTTATCACTACCGGGCAGTTATACTTAATATTATTTTTTTTAAAAAAATCATCAACTGGACTCTAAGCTCCATGAGAGGGACTTCCCTGGTGGTCCAGTGGTTAAGACTCTGCGCTTCCACTGCAGGGGACACGGGTTCGATCCCTGGTCAGCAAACTAAGATCCCCCAAGCCCTGTAGCATGGCCAAAAATAAAATTAAATTAAAATTAAAAAATAAAATAAGGGACCTCCTGGCGGTCCAGTGGTTAAGAATCCATGTTTCCACTGCAGGGCCACAGGTTTGAACCCGCATGCCATGCAATGTGGCCAAAAAAAAAAAAAACAACAAAAACCCTAAGCTCCACAAGAGGATGAACTTTGATTTGTTCACTAAGAAAAGTACTTGGCACGTAATAGGAGGTAGTAGTTCAAATGTATTTCTTTAATAAAGGAACGATAACAATACCTATCTTACATGTGTATAGGGAGGTTTACAATTCATTCTCTTACTTGCTTCATAAGAACAGTGATAGAATTATTATCAGCTTTACTTTACAGGTGAGAAACAAGCCCAAAGACATTGGTCCAAGGCCAGACATCTAAAATAGTCCCTGAGGTCTTCTGAACCCCAGGTGCAGTGTGGTTGCCACATGTCATGCTCTGTGTTAAGTGTTTTGTTGATGATGGTGCTGGCGGTGATGCAGGCAGCAGCCAGCTGGAGCTCGGAGGTCTTAACTGGTGTTACACAGGGACGGATAGAGAGAGGGCGGAGCTTGCAGCTACTGCTAAAGTGGCTGCTGCCAAGCGATCTCACCTTCCTAATCTCAACTGATCCTCCCAGTAGACTTGCACGGTAACCAAAGCAGGGATTATGGTTCTTTGCATTGATAGTTCTTTGATATTGCTCAGGCTTTCCCTGCATTGGTATCTCTGGCTCTCCTGTCTATTTTTGTACACACCCTTAATTTTTAACTGGTTTTCCTGTAAAAATAGTTTTGTACAATGTTATCTTTGTGGGAGGGAGGGAGGCCAACTGGGGACCAGGTTAGATATAGTATAATTCCTGAGTTCTGTCAGTCTGGAACTAACCAGAAATACAAACCTAGTTTTTAAGGGGGGGGAACCCCAATGTGCATCATCTTTTATTCTGTCCTTTGTCTACTTAGTTTTCCTCCCTTCCCCAACAGTGATTTTGGTCCCTAGAACTACCTTGTTTGTGTTTTGATATGAATTCGCTTTTCAGTTTTCTAGGTTGTACATTCCAACATTAGAAGGAGAGAATCTGATTCAGGAAGGGCCTGAACACATACAACAGGAGAAGCATGGTTTCACAGGCACCCTTTAGGATGTATGAGGCCAGCAAGGAAGATTGTTGCTGAAAGATACTGAATAAGGGATTTAGGGGTCCCTTATGTGTGTGAAATACTGGCCAGGTATTGTAGGGGACACATGAGCATAATATAATTATAGACCAGAGGCTGGCAAACTTCTCTGCAAAGGGCCAAAGAATAAATATTTTAGGCTTGTCAGCTATATAGGCTCTGTTTCAACTGCTTGAGTCCGCTGTTGGAGCTTAAAAACAGCCATAGACTAGAGGGTAAGTAACCAGTGGGCATGGCTTGGTTTGGACAGAGGTCTTTGTCACCCCTTCCTAGCAGTGGTAAGTTGTGTAGATTTTTGTAGGGTGGCCATGGAAAGTTTTACTGAGGAGTTATGGCTTGAGCAAGGCCTTGAAGACTGGCTAGGAGTTGACTAGTGGAGGGAGCAATAATTGAATAAAAAGACAAACTAGTCAATATGGGGAATGCTTAGCAGACATTGAGCAAATCAGCCTGACTAGTATTTAGACACTTGGTTCCTCATTGACTAGGTTCCTATTATAGGGACATTTCTGAACATAAAGAACTAAGATACCCCTGGCCTTAAGCTTATATCCAGTACATTGGGTGAGTGTAGTCATCCCTACCAGGGTAGGAGGATGGGGATGGGGGGCTTGAGTAATTGTTCTGCTTCCAACCTGCTTCCTGCCCTGGCAGAAAGACAATTCCCTGTCCTTCTCTAGAGCTGGATTGCCTAGGTTCACTGCCTTCCTCAATCACTGTGAGCCTCACTTTCTCTGTCTGTATAACAGGGATTATTATTACATTGTTACTATGAGGATTGAATGAGATAATCCATGTAAAGTGCTGAGACAGTAGTACTTGTATTAGAAAAAGCTCAGTAAATGGTAGCAGTTCTTTTTATAACCTCTAAATTCGATTGGAAATATTAGTGTTGCCTTGTTAGAATTATTTTAGATTCCTAAAGTGAGTATACGTTCAGGATAGCTTGACTGTTTCACTTGGTGTACATAGGTTAAACTCATGAGCATTGTAAAAAGCTGTAGATGGTGGAAATATTTACCTGACTCAGCCTTGTCTTTGGGGAACAAGTCTCCCCTAAGAATTCTTATTCACAAGAGCATATCCACGCAAGTTTACGGTCATAGTTCACACTGCCTGTGTGGCTAAAACTCCCAAGGTCAAAATTGTAAATTAAAGTGATTATAGGTTATTAGTGCCCCAGGTGCATAAGTGAATTATCTCTGGAAGAATAATAGACTTTAAACTCAGGCCTCCAAGGCTTCCCACAGATAAATTCCAAGGAACATGAGTTAACAACAACAATGACAAAACCCCTCACAACAATACCATGAGTGACACTCAGTAGGAGTAAGAAACAATAAACTACAGAGTCAGTTTGCAACAAAGACTTTAGGTATTGGATTTAGCAGATACAGACTATAAAATAAACATTTTTATAATTTTAGAAGAATTAAAGTATAGAAACAAGAGACATCATAATTGACAAGATAGTTTTTAAAGGACTAGCAGTAATAGTAGGGGCCTGGGTATTTGGTGGCTCCTATCTTATTTCTGGCAGACTGACATACACACACACACACACACACACACACACACACACACACACAGGGTGTTGTATGCGTTTCTCTTTTTTAGTTTATTCCATTTAGCCAACATTTTCTGTTCTAAGCACTATGTTAGGCATTGGTAGAGAAGACTACAAATACCTGTGCTTGTCCTTAAGGAGTTTATAGTCTACTCTTACCTTTGTTTTCCGAAGGTGATCAGTCTTTGGAAGGCTGAAGACAAAAGACAATGGAGACTACAGACTTACTGACCTAACAAGATGTTTACTGCCCATGCATAGCCAGGTCTGTCCTCCAGCAAAGCAGTCAGCTCAATTCACCTATACCAAAAATTAATACATCTTGAGTACAGTAGTGCCCACTGTTTTGGAGTTGTTATTTCTTTGGCAGTGATCTTTGATACGAAGGATTTCACTAGGTTCTGGTCTTCAGAAGCTCCCTCCTACCCAGAACTCCTAACTCACTGCCCAAAGAATTCATCTATAAAAATATAAGGATGGGCTTCCCTGGTGGCGCAGTGGTTGTGAGTCCGCCTGCCGATGCAGGGGACGCGGGTTCGTGCCCTGGTCTGGGAAGATCCCACATGCCGCGGAGCGGCTGGGCCCGTGAGCCGTGGCCGCTGAGCCTGCGCGTCCGGAGCCTGTGCTCCACAACGGGAGAGGCCACAACAGTGAGAGGCCCACATACTGGGGAAAAAAAAAAAAAAAAATATATATATATATATATACACACACACATATATATGTATATAAGGATGATACTTTAACAGGAGAACTGTGCATTTGCCCACAGGCCTTTAATCACTTTGAGAAGTAAGAAAAATATAGCAAATATTTATTAATTCAGAAAATCCTAACCTATCGTAGTAAAGAAATTGATATATGTGTTTATAAGGCCCAAA
This sequence comes from Pseudorca crassidens, assembly GCF_039906515.1. Classification (NCBI taxonomy): domain Eukaryota; kingdom Metazoa; phylum Chordata; class Mammalia; order Artiodactyla; family Delphinidae; genus Pseudorca; species Pseudorca crassidens. Next base: position 32,518,396 of record NC_090309.1, read on the forward strand.
TGAAATCCCTGACATCAGGAAGAACAGAGTACTGACGGAACGTAGGGAAGGAGTGGTATTTGTCTGAGTGGGGGCCTGAGGAAAGCTTTGACAGTATAAGGACCATTTCTGCAGAGCTGAGAAATGTGACGAGCAGTCTGGGAAAATGGGACTCTTGCTTCCCCACCGTGGAATTTCCTTTTTTCACCCTATTGCCATGCATCTTTTTTTTGTTCCACTTGGAATGACCCTTGTTGACATACTTAGAGGAGAATAACTTTCCTATGCGCATTAATGAGATTATCAGAAATAAAGTATCTTATTGATGTGTATGCAAACCAAATTTTCAAACACATTACTAAACGGTATCTTGGAATGGGCGGCTGGGCGATGTTTTTCAGGTTGAAAATATTCTCTTGCATGACCGAGGCCACTACGTCCTGTGTGACTTTGGAAGTGCTACCAACAAATTCCAGAATCCACAAACTGAAGGAGTCAATGCAGTAGAAGATGAGATTAAGAAGTAAGCTTTTCCTCCTTTCTTGGAATTTTATCCATTATCGGATCAGCAGTTTTACCTTCAGCTTATGATTGAGAAGGTCAGGGTGAGAAGACAGTGGTGCTTGTCAGTTGCCCCTCGTTGGCAGTTGGGTTGTTGGATTTTAAGTGGAGGATGGGGAAGGGGTTCATGACCATTGAGCAGTGGAGTAAAGTGAAGGAATCTTACAGCACTTTATCAATGGTCCTATGGTCATTATGCATAGATCTTTTGATTTACATCACATAGCCCTTAAAAAGGCACACACACCTTAGAAGTACTGTGATGTTTTAAGTGGGATCACGACAGCTGTGACATTACCAGTCAGTTGGTTATGCTTTTTACTGAAACCTAAATGGCTGTGTGTTCCTTCCTGCTCATAAGGAGCTCACCTGCAATCTAGTGGAATTAGTGGTGCGTAGGGCTGTTTAAGTCTCTGCAGATAGTGAATCACTGATTTCCACGAGAAAAAAGCTTCTTTAGATTTGTGATTCCGGTAAGAACCTGACCCATTTTCCCCTGTTGTCCAGAGTGTTGGATTTTTCACAGGCACCAGCACTCACTATCACTGTTCATAAATCAGCAGTCTGGAGTGCACACATATCCTGACCCTCTCTCTCCGTTCCTGCTTCACGCCTGGCAACCGAGCCTGGGGCAGGAAGACTTACGATCCAAGGCCCTGATAGGCACCTAAACCGCAGAGCCCTCTGGGCTCTAGAGACTCCAGCAGTGCAAATCACAGGCTTGGTAACACTAAGACTTTCACTTTGAAGATGAGCTTATCCTTCTCTTTTCTTGAGCCAGAGATAAGAGGAAAACTGTTGTTTCAGCCTTATGCTGGCAGCAAAGATCCGTCCACCTCCCAGCCTAGCCAGGGCCCACTTTATCCTCCTGAGTGTTCCAGCCAGTATTACATCTCTGTGTCGAGCCACATCTAAAGGGATTACTATTAAAAAAAAAAAAAATCAGCCAAATATACTATCAGAGAACAGGGATTTACAGGAGAAGATTTTGTTATTTGAGGAGCAAGAAAAGTTGCTTTTAGAGTTTATTTAATGCCTTAGTGTCTGTGTCCCCACCTGCTCTTAGATTGGAAGGACTGCAGCCAGAGGGCCGTGGGTGTGTGCCGAGGACTGCTCTTCATTTCACCTGCACTAATATTCCATACTGTCTTCTCCAGGGTGCTCCCAGGGAACTAGACTCTACTTATATATCCATATATATATGTATATTTTTTAAAGTAATTCTGCTACCCCTGGTTTTTAATTATAGCATTGACATATTTAACAAAAAATGAATCTCTTGATTGTAGATACACAACGCTGTCCTATCGAGCACCAGAAATGGTTAACCTGTACAGTGGCAAAATCATCACTACGAAGGCAGACATTTGGGTAGGTGTCAACTAACCTATCCACATCTCAGATGTCAGCAGTCTTGGCCGTAAACTCCCAAGTTTAATGCAGACAGTGCCATAGCAAGAGTGGCCACTGTACCATATCATTGTCTACTTATCCCTCAGGGTTATTCTTGACTCGAGGTGATGAGCCACTGCTTCTCGAAGCATGTCAAAGAAAATTAGTTTAGACCTCTGTGAAAGTTATTCAGGTGACCTGCCCATTATTTAAGTGGTTCTCACATATGTGTTACTAGTTCTTAAGAGCAAAACCAGCTGAATACTTGTTCTTTATTGGAGCACAATTTGGTAATGAGGATAGAAATAATATAACTTAGCAGATATATAGTGATGTTGGGTTCTAAATTCAAGTTTCTAATGGGTTAATAGTACAGAGTGTTTAGATTTGCTGTAAATGTGGATGGTGCCAGTATCTCTCAGCAGACCCATTTGCAGCTATGATAAATAAATCACTAGTAGCAATCTGCTTTTTTTTACTTTTTTAGGCTCTTGGATGTTTGTTGTATAAATTATGCTACTTCACTCTGCCATTTGGAGAGAGTCAAGTGGCAATTTGTGATGGAAACTTCACAATTCCCGATAACTCTCGCTATTCCCAAGATATGCATTGCCTAATTCGTAAGTATTTAAAGTTTCTAGTTTCACATTTTTATTTCTAATCTCTAGGAATGGATTGGAGGATAAAGGGATTAGATCCCAGGAGTGATGAGTGGGATGCAAAAATAAAGAAATCAGTTGATAACTGTTGGTCACTCAAAGACCATGTAACAGTGTCTAGTTAGAGTGGTGAGTCTTTTTGCCAGAAATCTAAACTTGGTTTCACACCTGGGCTGGCCACCCAAGCAGAAATCTTAACTGGGCTTTGAGCATTACAGTACTGCCCTGTTCTCTTGCAGTCTGTATGAAAGCTCTGGTACCAAAGGAGTCCAGCTGACTCATATCAAGCGATAAGAAATTCATCTTTGCAAAACTGGAAGCAACTCAAATTAAAATGATTGCAGTGCGTTGGCTGAAGTGAATACATAATTAAGACTATATAACTCTATGGAACTAGGTTTTTTCCTCTCATTTAGGTTAATCACTGGATTTTGATAAAAAGCATTTAAACTCAATGCTTTAAAATGTTTTTAAGATTCCCCACTCTTTTGTATCATCATAGTAAGCATATGTACTAATGTTCATTAACCAGATGGCAGAATAAGTAATTTTTGCTCAACCCGCTGTATTGGAATGCGGAAGAAACAGAGATTTTTATTATCTTTTTACTTTGGTCAAGATGTTTAGTATCCACATTTTAACAATCACAGATTGTAAATCCTGAGTAATGCACTTTGGGTCCTAGGTGGGGATACACTTGGAGAAAATAGAAGCAGCAAATGCGGTGCGGAGCATCTGACATTTGTTGAAGGCCTACTTGTACCTCATTTAATTCTTAAAACCCTATATAGCAGGGGTCCCCAACCCCCTGGGCCGTGGACCGGTACCCATCCATGGCCTCTTAGGAACCCGGCCACACAGCAGGTGAGCGGCGGGCAAGCGAGCGAAGCTTCATCTGCAGCTCCCCATCGCTCTCATTACCGCCTGAACCATTCCCCCCCACCCCGCCCCCTTCCATGGAAAAGTTGTCTTCCATGAAACCGGTCCCTGGTGCCAAAAAGGTTAGGGACCACTGCTATATAGTAAATATAATTATCCCTATTATACAAATGAGGAAACGGAGCCTCAAAAAGTATAGGTAATGTACCCAAGTTAACATAGTAGTAGCTTTTAAGTGACGACCCATTCCATTATACTAGTTTACACGAGTTTTATCAATCCGCCTCTTCCGTTTATTAATACAGAAGCGGGAGCAGTATTTAAAGGAATGGAATATCGTGTTTAATGGTTGTTGGATGTTTTCAGAGGTAAAGCATTATATTGATATCTGTACTAAAATTGCAGCTATGTAAATGAGATTGCAAGGAAATATGGGGAAATCGCCAAACTTATTGCTAGAATGGTAGGAATTTTTGCAAAAAAAAATTTTTTTTTTAACTTTTGTGCAGCAAATTCATATTACGAAAAACAGCTCTTTATGAATGTGTGTAACATGGCATCTTTCCTAAACTCTGATCTGTTTCACTTTACAAACTGTTGGAAGAGTCCACTGTCACCCTAACTCACAGGTCTGAAAATGCATTTCTTGTTATCCCCCCGCGCACACACACACACATGCCCCTTTCACTCCCAGTACAAGGTTCCCCTCTCCTCCTTTCAGTTTCTATCAGTGGTGTCGCCATTCAAGCCCAGATGACTGAAATTTAACGTTTTCTTTGGATCTGGCTAGCAAGACAGAATAGAGTCAGTCATTTCCTAAGCAGCATTAATGCTTTCTTTGAAGTTTCTCCTGTTTGCTTGACATTCTCTCTGTTCTCATCACTGTCACCATAATATATACCGACCCCGTAGGCTCATGCCTGTACTGGTGGACTGGCCTGTCTGTCCAACACACCCTCACTATGAGATTAATCTTACAAAATACCACCCTATCATGTCCCTATTCAGTAAACCTCATGACTTGCCAATGGTCCCATGTATTCTGGATTCATCCTCCCCACCTTATTTCCCTTTATTCTCTGACAAGGAGACCTCTGCCCTGTCCTCTTGGTTCCTCTATTCCTTGCAACAAAGCGTTCTGTTGCCTTTCTCCAAGTCCGTCTTTGCTCAGACTGTTTTCTTACCTGGAATGTCTTTTTCTCTGCTTTTGCCCTGACTGACTAAATTTTTTCCTGCCTTCAAGGACCAGCTCCACTCCTGCCTCTTCTGCAAAGGCCTTCATAAGGCTGCAACCTCATCAGTCTTTTCTCAACTTAGGGTCCAAACCATTCATTTGATTACTTAAGCAATAAATTGCCTTACATTGCTGTTTACATGTATATGTGTTTGTGTGTCTTCTCAAGGATTTTTTCCCCTGGGGATTTTTCCAGCTTCAGAAGGAGCAGAAGCTTAAAGGACCTGGAAACAGACACATGATCTGTAGATCACAGTAAAAGTAGAGATGTATTTGTTATCTTGTCATTTCTTTTAGATTGGAAACCAGCTAGTACCTCCAACAAAAGAATAATAAGTAAATTCATGAAATTTGAGTTTTGGTTATAATTATCAAGAATAATCATTTGTCTAGCTGATAGTATGAAAGAAGGAGACCAGAACTTCCTAGGTACCAGAAAATGAATGTGTTAAGTTCCACACTGAGAACTTGAGTCCCTGTTGTGCAGATCACAGAATGTGAACTTAAAGTATCTTTGTTACAGTTCAAAAACTTTGTTATTTTCTTGCAGATATTTAAAATTTTAGGAAAGTTAGAGCTTCCCTTTCTGAGAGGGGAAGAAAAGGGCTAATCGTACTGTCTGACTTTTATGAGAAATAAAAATTTTAAAAAGAATTTTGGTAATAGAGAAATTATGCTTCTTAGCTAATGTAATAACTCTTTGGGTACTATTAAATAATTCATATATGTTTATCTTAGGGTATATGTTGGAACCAGACCCTGACAAAAGGCCAGATATTTACCAGGTCTCCTACTTCTCATTTAAACTACTCAAGAAAGAATGCCCAATTCCAAATGTACAGGTATGTGAAAGGTACTTTTTAGGGGAAGTAAACATGATTGAATTGTCATTTAGCATTCCTGGGGTATTAATCAGCTGTTTAAATGAATAAGGCGTCCCTTGCTTTATCTAATAGGGGGCATTCAAACAAGGCAACTATGAAGGAGTTGCTATAAAGGGAATCCAATTTTTCCATAGAATTTAATTATAAAACTGAGGCAATTTTACACACACACACACACACACACACACACACACACACACACCTGGGGATTGAGTTGAACGCTTTGGGTAAAGATTGACCAACTTTACCTTGTCAGCTGTCCTAGTTCCCTGAGAGCCAACGTGCCTGTTGTATTTACCGAGAGGAGGTTGGGCAGGCCGTTTCCCTAAGGCAAGGCCCTGGACTTGCCACTGTGCCTAGGGGAACATAAGCCCCTTGTCCCTTTCCTCCTTTGCTGTAGCAGACCTTTCTTGATTTTGCTTCTGTTGCTGGCCAGTCTGGAACTCACACTCCTTTTTTTCTACCCTCCCCACATATGTCAGGCCATCAGAATGTTTTCTACACAGTCATCCTAAACTCTACAGACAGTTTTCAGAGTACAGTGCTTGCAAACACCCTTCTTGTAGTCTTGGCATATTTCTCATGTCATAGTATGATTCAACTTTCTTGAATATTTTACTAATGGATGCTGGAGTAAAAAATTTCTAATTGCAAATTGTCTTATAGTTTCTCCAGTAATGAACTTCTGATGTCACTACTGGAGCTTGAGGGTGCTGATAAGTAACACTTCTCTTTCACTCCCACATTTGGAATCAGATGTGGGAATCGTTCAGATGGAGCTCGGCATATTGGCTTTATTACTAAGAAGACTGAGTCAGGGAATGTGGCTTGACCAGTCAGGCTCCCTAACATTAGCTCCACATGACTGAGCAGCGAATGCCTGGTTCCTGAGGGACAGGCTCGTCCATAGAGGAGGGGGGCCGAGGGCAAGCCAGACCAGCTCACTTTTCTCTCCCAGTCTTATCAGTCAAGTAAGTTCCCCCTTTCCCTCGGGAGAGGAATGCTTGGAGGGTGGGAGAGAAGCTAGGAGAAATTTTCTAGCCAAAATCCCCTCCCCCCCCACCTGAAAACATGAAGGAAATGGAGGTGCCTCCTAAAAGCCACTTTCATTATTAGTGTTCCATGGTTCGGGTTTCCCAGATTAAAACGAAGGATACTGTGCAGTAACCTAAGACAACGTGATCCCTTTTGCTGTCCCACTTTCCTGTTCATGAAGTTAAATAACGTGAAATAGGATTGGAAGCATTCAGGTTGGTAACTCATTTTTAAAAAGTAAGCGTCACCAGTCTCAAGCTGTTTGGCACTTGCTCAGTGGTGGCCAGCCGTTGTCTTGTGGCTCCCTAACCACAGGAGGCGCTGTTAGACGCATGGTGCAGAATCCGAGCCCGAGGAGCTCCGCCTGCCTTGTGGGTTGAGCAGTGCCTCACATGCTGGGAAGAGGGGCTGGCTCAGCAACCACACACACCGCGGCTGTGGGTTTCTCCCAGCATTCTCACTGAAGGCTAGGTGCACCCTGGCTTGGCCCACTAGGCAGCACCAACGTCTCTAAGATCTAGCTGAGAGCTTAAGTATAGCCTACAGACCTCTTTTCATTCCTTTCATAACATCACTTCTAAGCTGTGCTGTAGGAGGGGGAGGGAGCTGAGATCAAGCCCCAGTGCTCTTGCCTGGCCCAGAGGTTGAGAATGACAGGGGTGGAGTGTGCTGTACTCAGGCTGCTCTGTCCCCTTCTCAGATCCTTTGCCTCCCTGACTGGGGCTGAGTCCAGTGGGATATACTTAGGTTAACTTCTTCCCTTCCCAGACCAGAGATCAGGGTCTGAAAGCCACTCCGGAAGACCCTAATGTGTATTTCCATTGGCCCAATCATGCTGGTTATTGTTTTTCAAAGAAATCTGTGGGGTGAGTTTTGGGAATTGGGTGAAGTGGGAGAAGGGAGTCAAAAGGTACAAATCTCTAGGTATAAAATAAATAAGTCATGGGGATGTAATATACAGCATGGTGACTATACTTAGTAATACTGTATTGCATATTTGAAGGTTGCTGAGAGAGTAGATCTTAAAAGTTCTCATCACAAGAAAAAGAATTCTATAACTGCGTATGGTGATAGATGTTAACTAGACTTATTGTGGTGATCATTTTGCAATATTTACAAATATCAAATCAATCATATTGTACACCTGAAACTAATATAACGTATGTCAGTTACATCTCAATTATTTAAAAAATCTCTGGTGTCCTATTAAAATTTTCTTTCAATTCTATAGAACTCTCCCATTCCTGCAAAGCTCCCTGAACCAGTGAAAGCCAGTGAGGCAGCTGCAAAAAAGACCCAGCCAAAGGCCAGGTAAGAAAGTTGCTGTAGTAGCAAGAGAGGGGACCTTATGGTTCTTGATTTTTAACGCTGCCATGGCCAGAGGCTGCACAGAACAGGAAAGGAAGCTCTGTCTCCCCCAGGCAGAAACTGTTCTTTGGGAGTGCAAGTTGGAATATAGTAAGATACAGAGATCTACATCTGAAAGAGAATCGAGAACCCCACAGCTACTCCCTTTGCTTGGGAATAGGTGCAGGGCATTCAGAGGTGCGGTGACAGCAGACCTTAAGTATTGCTAGTACAATATTGCTAAACATGTGTCCTGGCCTTTGCATAGCCTAGTCCACCACATTAATCTCCAGGAAATCTTACTTTCTGTGGCTCCAGCCACATTAGGAAAGTACAGGTCAAAGCATTGAGTCCATGAACAGCAAAAGAGCCTATGGATCTTAGGTAATCACATTCTAAATAACGGAGGTTCTTCCAAGTAGCAGGTCAAGAGAGGAGTCAAGAAGCTAGGGTTTTATTTGGGGAAATGCCCCTGTGCGAGAAAATAGAGTGGGTGCCGAGGAAGCTGGGAGAGCCATCAGAAAGCATGGAAGTCTGACCCAGAGCAGGGAGGAGAAGGTTGGCTCCAAGTGACCTGGACTGCCTGCCACACAAGGTAAGGAAGGTGCATTGTCCAGGAGTCCTGTCTTTTAGGAACCGGCCTGCCTTAATATCCTTGTGGCTGGAACATTATGGCTGAGAGCAGCCTCTGGGAAGCGTGGCCTCGGGGCACACAGGGCAGTGGATTTCAGGAGCACAATAGCTGAGCCACTTGGTCTTTTACACCCTTGTAGTCGAAGGTCTGCAAGGCGCATCCTCATGGCTGCCATGTCTTCCAAATGGCAAATTCCCAGGGTAGTCCCAGAATTGTTTATACCCTACTTTTCTACCACACTCCCATGCCAAGGAAGCCTTAGTGCAAATTATATCAACAAAGCACCCTAGATGGGAATATATGAATTTTAGTAGAATAGTAAAATAACTTCTGTTTTAGAAAATTCTTGAATATTTATAGAATGCCTGTTGTGTGTCTATTCCAGATGTGACTCTAAAGTAATAAGACTTTGGTTTTTAACAAACTTAGCAAACTACGTCCATGATGTTACTTTGCATTCTGTTTATATGTTAGTAAGTCTGCCATGATCACCTCTAGGCATTGCTTTTGGGGCTGATTTAATTAGCTTAATCTTTTGGGCTTATGGCCATCTTGTACTAGGCCCAGACTTGGTATGTATAGAGGCTAAGCAAAGATCCATTCCCACAAAGCACACACATTTATAAAAATTATAATACCTGCTGACGTTTGAGTGGTACTGTGTTGTGTAAAATGGAGAAAATAATACCTACATCATGAGGCAGATGAGAACATCAAACACTCCTGTGACTGTGTAACTTATATAAACTCTGTGGTGCCCATCTGTTAGTTCGTGTGGACCTCAGTAATGCTGCAAGAATATACAGACCTTACAGCCAAGAGATTTGGATCTAAGCTGTTCTGTATATAATCTGCAGTGATTTCATTTGCGTGATCACATTTGCTCCCCAGTCCTGAGAGGTGGGTTTTTCTTTCAGACTCCTTTTTTTTTTTTCTTGGCCCCGTCACGCGTCTTGTGGGATCTTAGTTCCCCAACCAGGGATTGAACCCTCGCCCTCTGTGAAAGTGCAGAGTCCTAACCACTGGATCACCAGGGAATTGTCCTCAAACTCTATTTTTAAAGTAGCCACTATTCATTGAGGCATCACATATACCAGCTACCATACTAGGTACTTTACATAAATAAGATGACCTTTTTCCCCCCCTTAAAACAAATCTGTGAGGTTGTTGCTGTTCTCACTTCACAGATGAGGAAACAGAGACTCAGAATTGTAAGTCAGCTGCTCAGGGTAGTTAGTCAGTATGTGATTAGCAGAAGAACCAGAACTCCAGCATCCTCACTCTTTCTACTCTGCACGTTAAGTGGTTTGCCCAGGATCACACAGATAGGGCAACTTAGAGCCAGATCTGCTGGCTTCAAGATCTGTATTTTCTTACAATATACTGAGGTCCATACAAACTAACATTTTGAGCACGCTTCAGTTTATAAAATGGTTTTACAGTTATTGATACATTGATGTTCACATCTGCCTCATAAAGTAGGTATTATTGTCTCCATTTTATACATAAGGGACCCCAGGCTAAAAGAGGTTCAGTGGCATGCCTGTTATCACAGTTAGTTACTGGGGAGCTAGAGTTCAAGTACGGTTTTCTTTGACTCCAAATCCCATCGATTCTAAAAATGTTACCCTTAGGAGACCAGTGTGGAAGTTCTTGGCGTTTGGTTTTCTACAGAAGTCTGTTTACCTCCCTCACCCTTGGCTTGATCTTTCTTACCCCTTTCTCCTCTTTCCCAGCATCTGTCCTGTTTTCCTTCCCACCTCCCTTCTCCAGGTCACAGCCTCTCCGATGTGATAGCTTTTATATTACCAGCTTTCCACCCAGCATGAGAGCAGGATGCCAGTGAAAAGCCTTAGGGTCCAGAATGGGCTTGCCTTGGAGACATGTCATGAGGAAGGACACGGGGCCAGCTGCTCTGCTTCCTATTTTGCATTTTATGGAGGCTGTGCCAGATATATTTTGGAAATATTCACGAAGCTTGTTTATTTTGGCCTTCACCTCAGCTATTACTCCCTAAAGTGTGTTTTCAAAGGATAGCCACTCTGATCTAAGTTAGCTAGTAGCCAGCTTCCTGCACTGCTCGAAATCAAGGGAAGCTACCACTTGGGCTGTAGCACCATCGCAAGGAGCAAGCAGACTACACTCTGTACTCATTTAGATTAGATTTGGCTGTGAGTTCTAGAAAGTGCAAATGACAGTGGCTTATATAAGATAGATTTTTTTTCTCTCTCAAGTAAACAACATCTGGAAGCAAGTAATCCAGGGCTGATACGGAGTTCTGTTCCACAAAGCCCTCAGGTACCCAGGCTGCTTTAAGCTTATCACTCCACCATCCCTATGGTTGTGGCCATGCCCTCATGGGCCGATATGGCAGCATCCCTCTTCCAAGCAGCAGGATCAAGGAATTGCCAAAGAAGAAGAGAGACAAAGAGCATGCACGGAGTTTCTTAAGGTTTCTAGAAACTGCTACATAACAATCTGTTTATAACCCACGTAGGCCAGAACTTAGACGCATGGCCATACCTGATTACAAGCGAGACTGGGCAATGTGATTTTTACTCTGGGTGACCCTATGTCCAGCTAAAAATTCTTATTACCATGGAAAAAAGCAAATATGTGTATTGGAGGAAATAGAGTTCCTGTCACACTCCCCAAATCCTTTATCTTGGGTTATTTACTTATTCCTTCTAGTTGCGTTATTGGATTAACTCATTTGATGCTTCTTATTATAGAGAGACCATTTTGACAGCTAGTTCGAATCAGGTTTGAGTCCCTGTACATCTGAAAACCACCTGCTTTAAACCCCTCTTTGCATTATCATCAAAGTAGATTCTAGGAAATACTAAGAAGTATTAGGCAAAATGGTCCCAAGATCAAAAAAGTTTGAGAAACGTTGCATTCTATATAATGCTGTCTTTGAGGTATTCCTTGCACGTTCACAAGTGAAAAGTTTTTCTAGAAAGGAATCTGCTATTTTGATCAGTGTGTTAAAACTTATTTGCCCACCTTTTTTTTTTCATAACATCTAGTAACACAAAACATCCTGCGGAATACCCTCTGGGAAATGTTGATTAAGTGGATATGGAAGGTTTGGATGAATGTGGAGGTGAAAGGTTATCCATCATGTACTCTGTCTGCCCCCTCTTCATTTTCTCACCCTTTAACAGGCAGGTTTTTTTTCACCTTTTCTCTTTCTAGACTGACAGATCCCATTCCCACCACAGAGACTTCAATAGCACCCCGCCAGAGGCCTAAAGCTGGACAGACTCAGCCCAACCCAGGAATCCTTCCCATCCAGCCAGCCCTGACACCTCGTAAGAGGGCCACAGTTCAGCCCCCACCTCAGGCCACAGGTCAGTAACTAGGTCGGTTTGAAACTTGGTACACCTCTTTGTCATCCTGGACTGTAGAGAAGTCTTGGAAAGCCTGGTTTTTCCTGGAATGGAATCTAGAGACATGTAAAGAGTAATGGTTTTCCTCAAGGAACTGGAGATGAGCTGCCGTTGAAGTTGTACGGGTCATGGCTGGCCAAAAGGAAGGCCTCACATTGAATTCTCCAGTGGATCTCCAAGGCCACTGAAGCCTGTTGTCTCTATTTTTTCTAGTCTTGGCCCTGATTTTATGACGTGGTCCATTCGTCCCCTGCCTCCCTCTCTATTTCATATACTTCTCTTTGCATTAAAAAAAAAAATCTTTTTGGACACAGAGGAATTATTTCTTTAATGCTCTGTCTCTTGAGGTATCTGTCACCTCTTCATGTTTTGTTTTTCCATTTCTAATGAGCGGACTGAGTTTCCTTTCGTAAAGAGGATTGATCCAAATTATCAAGTAACTGAACACAGCCATCACTCCCCCTACCAGGAAGCTGCTGTTGGTGAATTTGGTGGTCATTTACTTACAATCAGGCATCCAGACTGGGGTTGTGTAACATACATGTAAACCACCAAAGAATGCTTTGGTCCTGCAGTGTGCCACAAATGCAAAGATTGTGTTTATGTACAGTAGCATCAAAGTCCGGTTGAATATGTAGATCCTCAGGGTGCTGACTAAAGGAGTAATTGACTAAATGGGATGGTGAGCAAAGGAGGACTTTTTGAAGGAGACAAGCATTGAACACTGTTATTGGACCATGTTTTGAAAAATATGAAGCACGTAGTATGGCAAGAAGAAGGAAGGGCCTTCCAGGTGCAAGGACAGTGAGAAGCCCATGGATCTTGGGATTATCTGTCCACTGATCACCCCCTCTTTATTGCTTTGGCAAGAAAGAAAGCCGCTTTCGTTTGGAAGAGTTTTGAGCCCTTATATGGAGTTTATTCTCCTTGCAGGATCCAGCAATCAGCCTGGCCTTTTAGCCAGCGTTCCTCAACCAAAACCCCAGCCTCCACCCAGCCAACCCCTACCGCAGTCTCAGCCCAAGCAGCCCCAGGCTCCGCCCACCCCACAGCAGCCGCCTTCCACGCAGGCCCAGGGTCTGCCCACCCAGGCCCAGGCCACACCCCAGCACCAGCAGCAGCTCTTCCTTCAGCAGCAGCAGCAGCAGCAGCAGCAGCAGCAGGCGGCACCGCCTCCTGCACAGCAGCCAGCGGGCACATTCTACCAGCAGCAGCAGCAGCAGGCCCAGGCTCAGCAGGTAAGGCGGTGAATGTGACCCTCGCTTGGCATATGTGAGTCATCCCTGTGAAAAGGTCCACTACGTGCAGGTGTCTTCCTTGGGAAGCCCTGGGAAGACAGAGAGCCATGACCCGGCACAGCGTCGTACTCACAGATGGCAGACACTAAACCTCACACAGTGAAGCCCTCACTGCATCACTCACAGCCCTCCCCTGCTTCTTCTCAGGCCATGGGGAATTCTGCACCTCACCAGGGAACCTCAGCAAGGAAGCTGGTTTTTAAGGACTCTTTTTTTAATTTTTATTTATTTATTTATGTATTTATTTATAACATCTTTATTGGAGTATATTTGCTTTACAATAGTGTGTTAGTTTCTGCTGTATAACAAAGTGAATCAGTTATACATATGTCCCCATATCTCTTTCCTCTTGCATCTCCCTCCCTCCCACCCTCCCTATCCCACCCCTCTAGATGGTCACAAAGCACCGAGCTGATCTCCCCGTGCTATGCGGCTGCTTCCCACTAGCTATTTTACGTTTGGTAGTGTATATATGTCCATGCCACTCTCTCACTTCGTCCCAACTTACCCTTCCCCCTCCCCATATCCTCAAGTCCATTCTCTAGTAGGTCTGTGTCTTTATTCCCATCTTACCCCTAGGTTCTTCATGACCTTTTTTTTTTTTCTTAGATTCCATATATATGTGTTAGCATACAGTATTTGTTTTTCTCTTTCTGACTTACTTCACTCTGTATGACAGACTCTAGGTCCATCCACCTCACTACAAATATCTCAATTTTGTTTCTTTTTATGGCTGAGTAATATTCCATCGTATATATGTGCCACATCTTTATCCATTCATCTGTCAATGGACACTTAGGTTGCTTCCATGTCCTGGCTATTGTAAATAGAGCTGCAATGAACATTTTGGTACATGACTCTTTTTTGTTTTTCTTTTTTTTTTCTGACATGACACCATCATCAAATTGAAGCAGAAAAACAATTATTTCTTATTATCATCAAATATCCAGTAGTGTTTAACTCTTTCTGGTGTGTCATAATTTAAATTGCTTTGTATATTTTTTCACATTTTTTTGCTCTGAATATATTCATTTTATAATGATCAATATATCTTTTAAGTCCCCCTTTTAGCCATAGGTGGCTTCCTCCTCTTTTTTTCCCCTTTGCCACTTTTTTTTTTCTACAGGACAAACGACTGGGTCGTTTGTCCTGTAGAATTTCCCACATTCTGGATTTGGTTGATTGCATCCCTGTGGTGTTGTTTAATATGTTCCACCACCCTCTGTGTAAATGGGTAGTTTCTTGAGGCCTCTCAGTATTTGATTCAGGTTGATAGTCCTTTGTTCTTCCAGTTGCATCACATCAGGAGACATACAGTAGTCTCAACATCACAAGACATACAGTAGTCTCACCTTGTCTGTGGGGGATACATTCCAAGACCCCCAGTGGATGTCTGAAACCACAGCTAGTACCAGACCCTATATATACCGTGTTTTTTCCTATACATACATACCTATGGTAAAGTTTAGTTTATAAATTAGGCACAGTAAGAGAGTAACAAGAATAGCTAATAATAAAATACATCAATTATAGCAATATACTGTAATGAAACTTATGTGAGTGTAGTGTCTCTCACAAAATATTCTTGTGATGATGTGAGATGATAAAATGCCTGCTTGATGAGATGAAGTGAGGTGAATGTCGTGAGCATTGTGACATAGCGTTAGGCTACTATTGACCTTCTAACCATATGTCGGAAGGAGGGTCATCTGCTTCTTGGGATCCAGAACCATGGAGCCATGACAGTGTCAATGGTTGCATGTCAGGAGCAGATGGTGTCAATGGTTGGGGATCCCAGCCAGGACGAAATGGGACGGTGCAAGGTTTCGTCACACTGCTCAGAACAACATGCAGTTTAAAACTTATGAATTGCTTATTTCTGGACTTTTCCATTTAATATTTTCTTTTTTTGTTTTCTTTCCTTTTTTTTTGCGGTACACGGGCCTCTCACTGTTGTGGCCTCTTCTGTTGCGGAGCACAGGCTCCAGACATGCAGGCTCAGTGGCCATGGCTCACGGGCCCAGCCGCTCCGCGGCATGTGGGATCTTCCCAGACCGGGGCACGAACCCGCGTCCCCTGCATCGGCAGGCAGACTCTCAACCACTGCGCCACCAGAGAAGCCCCCCATTTAATATTTTCATATCACTGTTCATCACGGGTAACTGAAACTGCAGAAAGCGAAACTGTGGATAAAGTCTGCTTGTCCCCTCTTTTATTAATATTAAGATCAATCTGTGGGTTTGGCGTTGTCTGTCTGATCCAGTCACTTAATATTCCCCTTCAGTTTGTTTCCTAAGTCCATTAATTCATTAGGGGTGGCAAAGCGGTGATATTCTAGCATTCCATCTTCATTTCGGGGCTGGATTTTTCTGTAAAGAACTTGGGGTCGAACTCGCACCCCCTGCATTGGAAGCGCGGAGTCTTAACCACTAGACTACCAGGGAAGTCCCCTGTAAAGAACTTTTTCAGCAAATATTTGATTACCCTGAGGTACTGTTTGTACAGAAAAGGCAGAAATAATGCATGACTCTTTCCCTGTGTTTACCAGTTTTCAGAATAATGAGTTTGTTCATAGTACCATCCAGAAGTGAACAATGAAGATTTTGTTTTGTTCTTAGTATCATTATGAGTTCATGCATCTTAATATATTTGATATGTTTCCACACATTGCTGTTAAAAAAATTTGTCCCAGTTGTCTCAGTTTTGGCCAGTGGAAGTCTCTTCAGATTGGCTCCTGGGTCCTTTGGCTGTGACTCCAGTAGCCTTTAATGTGTCCTTGCTATTTGGTGTAACAAGCTGTTCCAGAATCATTCTGCCCTTGACCTGGAATCAGCCATTTCTCCAAGGAGCTGTTTCCCTTTAATGGAAATGATATTTAGAGACCACAGTCTTGCTACTAGGGATACCCATTTGCTAATGGGTTGGTTATTATTTTTAGGCCTTTTCAGTGAATAGTTAGGACACATATATATATATTTTTTAATAGAATATACACCATGAATTCAAATTTATATTTCTAAAGCAGATTTGTAATTATAGGATTTTTGTTTAACTTCTTGGATTTTATATTTGTATCTTTCTCATCTGGAAATCTTGATTCCTAACAACATTAACATAATTCTTAATTGATTTATAGTTTCAAGATAACAATACCAATATGATTACTGAAAACAGTTTAAGATTTCTTTGCCATTCTTGTTTTTTGGGGTTTTTTTTGTTTGTTTTTTTGCGGTATGCGGGCCTCTCACTGCTGTGGCCTCTCCCATTGCGGAGCACAGGCTCCGGACGCGCAGCCTCAGCGGCCATGGCTCACGGGCCCAGCCGCTCTGCGTCATGTGGGATCTTCCCGGACTGGGGCATGAATCTGTGTCCCCTGCATCGGCAGGCGGACTCTCAACCACTGCACCACCAGGGAAGCCCTTCTTTGCCATTCTTACACCTAGAATGTTTAGCACATTATTTTCTAGGAGTTTGGCTATTAATCTGATACACAGGTTTATTTGCTTTGTTTTGCTGTTTAGTTATTGCTTTTTAAATTTCGGTTTAATTTTGTTTTGTGAAAATGTAAAACATTTACATAATTTCAAACTTAAATCTGCAAAATTCTGTTCCCTCCATCCCATATATGGAGGTATCCTTCATTCCTATTTACAACTTGAGAGTGTTCCCTTTAAAGGATATATAGCATAATTTATTCCAATCAGTCCCCTGTTGACAGACATTTCGTTGTTTCTAGCATTTTGCTATTATAAGTAGCCAGCTATTTATTGATATCTGCTTTTTTTGCTAACGCTTTAACTTTGCCCCAGTAGGCAAACAATATCCTCCCAGTTAACTTCATAACTAAGTGACAGTATTTGGACTTTCACAGACAAGATCTTGACTTTTGTTCATCAGTAGGCCCTTTTTTCAGCTGTGTTTTTGTGCCTTACACAGAGTCCTTAGTAGTGAGGAGTAGAGAAGTATTCCTGTCTTCAGGAAGTTTATAAAAGAATATAACTTGAAACCATGCTACCAGTATAAGATAAAATATCATTAAGTGGTAGAGTATATTGAATATTTTGAATGTTTAAAGATGGGAGTATAATAAAGAGAGCTATTGGGAAATGATTTTCAGAAAGGCTTGAGAGGACTTAATAACTGAGTTAACATTTAGGTTATTCTCCTTAGTGTCATCATTGCTTCATCCTGTTCATGTAGGGAAGAATTTTAATCCTGGTTATTTCCAAATCCCTTTACGAGAGGGATAACTTCTGCGGTTAGCAGATCATTTAGTAGCTTCTGTTACGCTCCAGCATGTGGAGTCACAAGATGTACAGTCAGATGGATGCCCTCAGGCCAGGCACAGAAACCCCTCGGAAGCCAGTCTGCACTGCAGGAGGCAGGTAGTGCAGTGGCTGGAGCCTGTCAGTGTAACGTGCTGCTGTGTTTATGTCATGCCCTGAGGTTCCCCTCGTGACTTTTCAGGCCAAGGTAAAAGACGCCCTACCTGCCCTTGCCTTTGGCTTCAGCACCGGTCTTAGTTGTTACTGAGACATTCATCCTTTGTGGAATATGGTTCTGAGACAGGCTTTTATTCACCTCTTCATTCCTTGCCACTTTCTCCTGCTCAGTTTCAGGCAGTACACCCTGCAGCCCAGCAACCAGCGATCGCTCAGTTCCCCGTGGTAGCCCAAGGAAGCTCTCAACAGCAGCTGATACAGAGCTTCTACCAGCAGCAGCAGCTGGCCACAACCCTGCATCAACAACAGCTGCTGACTCAGCAGGCTGCCTTGCAGCAGAAGACCGCAGTGGTAGCCCTACAGCAGGCCCAGGCACAGCCAGCCACAGCCCCCCAGCCAGCCCCTGCCCAGGAGCCAGCGGTGAGAATCAACCAGAAGAGGAGCACGCAGTGAGGGCTAGGGAAAGGGTGGGAAAGAGGCCGCAGCAGCTGGTGTGGCACGGCTGCTCCCCGCCCTGGTGGTGAAAATATTTGATCTTTTCCCGATACATCCAGGAAAAGGATGAGGTATACTCTAGAAGCTTAAGGTTTTACAAAAATGATTCTAGGTTGCTGATGGACAAATGAACTTGTTTACAAGACACAAATAGACTCACAGCCATAGAAAACAAACTTATGGTTACCGAAGGGGAAGGGAGCGGGGAGGCATAAATTAGGAGTATGGGATTAATAGACGATGAACTTTCTTATTTCTCACTCTAATATTAGGCTGGCAGAAAGAGCTGTTCATTGTCTCTGTCAGTGCCAGTGTCAAGCAGTCAAAGCCCTAGGTAGGGTTAGAGCTAATCCCTTTCCCGTCTTCAGGGGGCAGTTTGACCACTGTGGCCTTCCCAGTCTCGGGAGGTTCGTGTAGGCCTCCACCTGTACCCTGAGTCCTGACAGTCTTGTGTTTATTCTTTGTCTTGGACGATATTACTGGCCACCTAAATAAGTCTACTATGCAGCGCCCTTCCAGGGCCCGCTTGCTGAGACCATTTGTCGTGGCCTGATCTCCCTCTGGGCACCAGAGCATCTGACTGTTGTTTGAGCCATCTTGTCAGTTTAGAAATTCGGCATGTTCGTTTCTAGATACTGGCTGAGTATAGAATCAAGACCTCTACGTGCTTTCTGATTGACCTCTA